>NC_060248.1:88818386-89121416 GCF_921293095.1 Ischnura elegans
GAGGGTCGGAAGCGATTGGATTCTGCAGTTCTGTGATCTCGCTTTATAGCGATCTAAGCCATCGGGCAGTGGAAATATTACTGCCGGCGGCGGGTCTTTCGCACGTTCTCGGGGTCCTTCTTGTCTTGTGGAGGCCAAGACAGCTAGTTGGCGACTGTGAAGTGAAGCGGACGATCGTCGAGATGTTTACGCTCTTATTTACGTTTATTGCGCTGAATGGCGCGGAGAAATTAATGGCAGGACTCTCTCAGCCATTTAGACGTCGGCATTCGATTCTCTAAAGAAAGGAGACATGTGGGGCTGATCTTCTTTGGAGTCAGCGCCCCCCAGACACGCCGCGACAATTATCCTCTAAGCGATTTTGAAACCAGGCCAGTCCCGGACGAATCTCATGCTTTTTTTTCTACTCGGGTAGTTTTATTGCCGTTTTAATTTTAGTTCTGGCCCATTTGGTGGCCCCTGTGACGGATTGCCTCGCTACGTTACCCTGGAAACGAAAATGACATAAAAAGAGGGTGGTGTTGCGAATTCCTCAGCATAGGCGTATTTTAGATTGGGTTCCGTTTTCAGGGTTGTAACAGGTCAGGGAAATGAGCTAATCATGGATAATTTAGGGGTTGGAAATGGGTAAAAAGTTAAAGAAAAATATGTCGTGCATGGATTCAGGTAATATTTGTGTCATGGTGCGTGAATCAAAAGAAACGCAGCGATGTGTGCAGGCCGAGGGAATTAATTTCGTTTTGCTGAAATAAAGTTCTCAAGTTACTTTTTTTCTATACGGCCATTGAAAAAAATAATTTTTAGAATAATAGGAACGGATTTCTTAGTATCGAACATAAATACAAAGAAAAGGTGCCACAAAGAGATAAGACACGTAAAAATAATGTTCAATGGGAGGAAATGAAATTATGGCCGAAATAGCATTTTAGAAATATTTCTCCTGAATCGAACCAAGGCCTCCTGCTCAGCCACCAGCTAGCAAAATTACCCTAATTACCATCGTTTTTGGGGGATGGGGGAGTTATTTATATAAATATTTTTCTAAGAAAATTATTTAATTTATCGATTCTTACTATGCTAAAATTTCCTGTGACAATCGATATGTAGGCGTGAAAAAGTCATGGAAAATGGTTTTGGAATTGGGAAAGTCAAGCCATTTGAATTTTCTCTCGGCTCGTCAATGATCTTTATCCGCTCTTTTAATTTGATTTTGAAGTTTTAATTACGACCACAATTGAATTTCTACATCCCATCTTCACGATATTGCGACAATGGGTTGGGAAGCCAACGTGGGCTGGCGATACAATTGGATGACTTGATCGCGCTAACTAATTTGGGGCGGTCGAGAGACCGAGGGGTTTTCGGGGGACGACCAAAAATAACCAATAATTAACGCCCTGACGTTTTCAATAGTTGAGGGTTTCGGGCCGAGCTTACGAGAATCATCGGCTCGAGGGAGAAATGTGTAGTAGTGGATTGGGATACCTAAAGTAATCGGAGGAAAGAATTGGAATTATTGTAGCGAGAGTCAGAAAGTGTCCGGTGGGATTAAGGGGACAAATTTCTCTTTTCGGACCAGTCCTATTTAGTATTTTTTCGCGACATATTACTGGCCTGAAGCTTATATTTTTATTGCTAAGCTCTTGAGTTGTGGAGTCGGATCTAAATGACCCGAGAGGTAGTTGTAATGGATAAAACTTACATTAAGTTAAATATTTGAGCAGTTTTCGTCCCTTGTCATCTGATAACATACTTGTGTCTTTCTTTCCATGCCATTTTTGTGTCCGGATTTATGCATAATGTATCATTAATTAGAGTTTTGACCCGAAGCGAGTGTATACGAATTGAAAAATACTGATCTAAGATACATCGCAAGCGTTTGTGATTCAAGTATAATGTGCGAAGACAGTCGTTAAAATTATCTGTAAGACCAGTGGCTTAACTATGTAGGGGGTGGGGGGCTAGATTCCCCCCTGAGCCTCAGAGAAGGAAATAAAATATTGAAAACTATTGTTTAGTTTTGACATATAATAACTTCATCTGATTAAAGTTAAATTGTTTGTGCCAAAATGATGTAAAATGTATTTCCAGGAAGGTCATTTTTCAAAAATTTTCCCAGATTTTACTTGATTCATCAAGATTAATTTCCAGCCTTTAATAATTTAAAAATTTAAATTCTGTATTTATTTGACCCGAGCGAGTAATTACGTAACTTCATCTCACCCCTCTACGTAAGGGGTAAATAGCTTTACATGGAATATTTTGTATAATGCCCCGGCCCGCTCCCCCTCCCATCTTGCACCTTCCCTCTTCAATTCACAATGAGGCCTAACTTAAGGGAATATGACGGCGATGTTAATGATTGATTTTTACTAACTAGAGCCGGGACATAAACTTGTGCAAGTTTGATGTTATTGAATGAACCGAAATATGCTCAGCGTAGCCACTAAACGTTTATGACTACGGGAACAATAGATGGAACACTTCATAATTTGGTTTATGTATCTATATATGTTGCGTTAATGTCCACCAAAATCGTTCAAACATTCAAAAATCAACTCTTATGCGTTAAGGTATTGTCCAACCGGCCCTTTACTATAAAATATCTTCTAAAATGACTTAGGGCTAAAATGAGTGGTGTCATCAGAACGCCGCGCCGTTTCGGCGCTGGATAACAAAAGACTTAATACTCAAGTAACACTTTTATCAATTTTTTTACCACAAAATTTCTAATGTAGGAATTCGTAACCAAATCAAAAAATTGTAATAAAATTTAGATAAAAACTTGTGAAAAAACACACAGAGTAATATTTCACATCAAATAAAAGTTAAGGAAAGTGCGTTCCGGCTCAGCTAATTTTTCCATGACGTCACTTGCTAAAATATACCGAAACAGCCACTGTCCATACTCTTGACCTCGGAAGGGTCATGGTATCAAGTAAATATACTCGCCCTCGTTAGTTATCGGTCCCTGGGGCGGTATAAATGGCGTTTTCCCGAGGCGTGAATATTTTTCTTCCCCCCCCTCCGGATATAAGATTTGTTACCAAATGACTGCAGCGCTGTTCACGTGCTTACCAAGTAGGTATCGGGAACCTTGGAACTGGCCCTTATTTACGAGCGGTGATTTTGGGTGCAGGGAATTGGAGCAGTGTGCTATCTGCCCTCGTGCACTGCATCGCGTGATGGTGTGTGGCTGTACAAAACGGTGAACCTCAAGTTCACGTTCACTATTTCTGTTCCTTGCCGCAGTGGCGTTGCGAAATCACGTCACTAGGCTCTCCCCCTTCACAAATGGATAAAGCTTTCATTTTGAACCCTTCCTTCCTGGCTTAATCGTTTGAAGTAGTTTAAGTTCAGAAATATATTAAAACGCAAATATAAAGGCAGTTTTACAGGGGGCACGTATTTGCAAAATCTGATGTTTGTACGAAGGCGCAGTCCAAATTGCGTCGTGTAAAGCGGTGAATTGCTAGAACACATGCGAGAATGCGTGGATGTGAGATGGCAAAATGGTCCCAATTATAATTTCGTTCATGCATTCGCGCAATTCCACGCCAATTTAGAAATTCATGCAGTTATAACCTGCGCAATTCCGTGCCCCGTGTAAAACGACCCTAACAACTGTTAGATATAATTAATTGCAATACATTTTGAATTTGTTAGGCTCATGTAATTTGTAGGAGAAGTTTGCGTTGATTCTGAAACTTGGGCATCCTAGAATTTCATTAAAAGTAGTGTTTGCTATCCAGTATTTTGTCCATCAGTTATATTCATCAACCCTGAGGATGATGAGAAAGTCCCCCAACGAAACGTCGGCCAACTTTATGCAGACCATGACCCGGTTGGAAACCCGAGTGCATTTAAATCATGCTATGTACGTTTCTAGTTATAAAATGCCTTTCATGCAAATGACTGCTTTTATATCGATTGAATTATATGTAATTATGAACGGATACAAATTTGGGTAATCGGTTGGCATTCATGGTGTACTAATGACTGCTAATTTTCTATCGTTTATGGTTGAAAACAGTTTCGAAGACCATCCTGCTTCGTCTTCAGGTCGAAGGTGGTTCCATAAACGACAGACGCGGCTGGAGAACCCGAAAATTAGCAGTAATCGTGAGCAACGCCGCGGAAACCTACGCACGAATGGTGTACTAATTTTAAATGGAAGCTATACCTTTAGATCCAATAGATCATTTGGATTGGACACTCTTGCTCTATGGATGAGAAGAGGCGTGATTTGTCCCTGCTTGACGAGAAGTGACTCGGCAGCATTCATTCGGCGGTCGTAGGAAACGGAAAAATGAGAAAAAAATTGAACTGGCGGGGAACACATTTGTAAGAATTGCCCCTCCTCTTGTATATAAAAAAAAAGGCGAGAAAATCGGGGGTCGGGGGATTTCAACTCCGAAAGGGCACTTCAGGTTGGACGCAGCGGACCGTGGCAAATCTACCGAGTCGTACGACGCATTCTTCGGTGTAGTGGCAGCCCTGGCTGACTCCGCGACGCCCGATCGCGTCTTTCCGCCCATTGCTTCTTCCCCCCTCCCCTCTCCCTGCCCCTTCTCTTCATCTCCTTCCCCCGCCCGGAACGCAGCCCTACTTTCCACCTCTTGCCATTATTTCCGATCCATCTTATTCTCTTTCGTCAGTCTTTTGTTTCTTTTGCGGCGTGGTTCCTCTCGAGGCCTATTTTTCCCGTCTTTATTCGACCATCCATTCGACTGCTTCAGATGCTCGACCCGAACTTCCCTCGATAAAGGAAAAAGAGAGACCGTATCCTCGCGAGGAATGCCAAGAGATTTATGGCCGAAAACATTCAATTGAAACGTTGGTCGCGGTGCGAATGTTATCCCTAATCTCTCTCACCCAAGTGAGCTTAGATTTTTAGTTATCTCCGTGCCCATCATTACCATTATAAATTTTTTACCTTAAGAAGTGTAGACAGCGGTGTAGTTCGAATGGTCAGTTATCACAGATACTATTCTGGTGAAGATAATTACTTTGCGAATTTAGCGATTCACCTCGGTCTACCCCCTTCCTAAAATGAATTTCCCTCTTCAAATCGCAATAGCGGATAAGTAGTCATTTTCATTCTAGTCAGAGTAGCTAGCCAGGAATGGTCAGTGGGAGAAATGAAGTTTTTGTTATTTTCAACGCAATATCTCTTAATTTTAAGGCATGGATGTACCTATATTTTCTCAGTGCGGCAGGAAAGTTGTGAAGTTCATGATCCCGGTTTTAATATAGGTCTGGCAACTATAGTGAAGCATTTTCAGCTTACTATCGGAGAATCTCTTAAATTCTCACCTTTACTTATAAATAGGATATTTGAAAACTTAAAACGCTACCGCAGATGAAGCAGCAATATCCTGCTTGCGGTGTGAACTTCATTTCTGTGAATTATTCTCATTTTTTAAGGTGTATTTGGATCTGCTTTTTGTTACCTGTGTTAATTTCGCTTTTTGGATAATTTTTGTCTCTTCTAAACTTTTCACCAGCTATCCTTATAGGTGATGGGGACTTGACGCTCGGCTGTCGGCCTTTTTGCAATGTGTGAGCTTGTTTTATAAATAGTAAATTTTCAGGAGTAATTATAGTTTGCTCGCAATTTCCACGCAAGTTGCACCGAGTATTGGACCGGTAACATCCTACCTGCGGATTATGTCCGCTGTTAGTTGAAATCATTCATCTATTCCTGAAAATTATGAGTGGAAATGGTGTTCAATGTTTCATTATTTAAATCATCCTCGAATCTTCTAGAAGTCTAAGCCTAAATCATTCAGTGTGGAATAATAATTATGAGGGTAGGTGGAACACAACTCCGGTGTAAGCGAGGCGACGTATTTATTTGGATTCTGGCAGTCATCAGATCGATAGCCATTTCTCGCTCCGCCCAGATATATATCGGATGCCTTTGACTGACAGGCATTTCCACTCATTTGGATTGCATTAGCTGACGACCCCCCTTGCTGAGTCGAACATCGAACTTCCATTATGTTCCTTGAATACGCGTCGTAAGAAACTCTACGTGTCAATCAGATGAAGGATCTTGATGATTATCCTAGATGCCGAAACAGTTCTCAGAAGCCTAATATCCTGGATGAATAAATGTCGACGTCATCCAACGAAACTGTACTATGGGGGAAAGAAATATTCTTACATAGTTTGCGCCGGCAATATCAACGCGCAGGATTTTCTGATTCCTTTTCAGTGGATTATTATAATGCTTTGGCCCAATTATGACGGGGGAAATCCAAAAATGTTGCTTGTCTACCCATGGGCGTACCCAGCGAGGGGTAGGGGGAGCAGCTGCCCTACAGAACCAAAAATCGCAAAAGTCTTAAAGTAAAATCAGTACTGAATTGAAACAAAAGTATTCAACCATTTTCGTTAAAATTATTTTTTTTTAGATTGCCAGTTACTTCCAACGGCGTGGTTATGAGTTAGAAACCCATTATCTGTTACCATAAAATTAAATTAAAATCTCGTACTTCGTCGGATTGGGCTAAGGATAGCCAGCCATCAGGAAGGAAAACGATTTCCTTGTTGAACGATAGTGGCGGACATTTCGCCGGAATATGTTTTCCTGAATGGTAGGAACCTATTCTAAT
Organism: Ischnura elegans; assembly: GCF_921293095.1. Classification (NCBI taxonomy): domain Eukaryota; kingdom Metazoa; phylum Arthropoda; class Insecta; order Odonata; family Coenagrionidae; genus Ischnura; species Ischnura elegans. The sequence continues at coordinate 88,825,007 of NC_060248.1, forward strand.
CGATGTGAGAACGTAACTTGAGCAGAATTCAACTCCGAGCTTAGCGACGCCGTGTCGTGGGGAAATTATTTTTTTATTATTTGGCACCGTCACCTGCATTTTCATTTATAAATATATGCTAAGCAAGGTCAATTGGAGAACATAATAGTAGCTGGTTATAATTTATATGCCACGTACGCTTGTTAATTATATTTTTACGCTTCTGGGAAGACGACGTAAAATTACTACAAATTGGTGCCGCCGGCATGCTGTTACAATGCTTCTCGTTGATTTATTTGACTTTGATATATTGTGGAGGAGAGTGGCTTTGTGCAAAGGATTAATTACCCCTGAGTTTTCTCTTATCAATAAAACTTTTTATTGCCAGTTTTCTCCCGCAAGCGAAGGAAAAGTAGTAAAAGGCTCATATATAGATAAGCAGGTTTATCAAAATTGGGTAGATTATTGGCCAATTAATTTGAAACATAAAATTTTAATCTAGACTTATTTCACATAGCTGGCTTATGCCCTTTCTTTCGGTGTGCAAATCTTGTCTTTGATGTGGAGAACAATGCAAATAGGGAGCACTTCTCCGAACTCTTAAAAAGACGGCAGCCATAAATCCTCCTCTGGCAATAACTCATACATTGTTTGTGTACCTCTTGGGTATTTTCATTTCTGATAATACCTTGTTTTTTTTTCTTATTTGTAATTCATCGCAGTTGGACTGACTAATTTCAAATGGATCACTTTCTACTACTAAAATTTTAATCGCGTTAAAGGTGTCTACCGAGTTGAAATTATTAAATACCCATAATACGCTGTGAATATTGTTACCCGTATCCCAAGTTGTGCCAATTGTAGCAACCTGATCATCGTCATCGGTTAATTAAAATTATCATCATTTGGGGTCTAAACATTTACCAGAGAGGTAAATTATGTAAATAATTTATTTTAATAACAGTACACTATCCTAATAATGATTCGCAGTGGATGGGTTGAAAAAATAGGTTCACGATCTTTCTTAATACAATAATTGGCAAATGTGCGTAGACACAGAAAATTTTTACATCTTTTGATAAAGTATTGAGTACAAAACTGATAATAGCTAACTCTGAATCATCCTCAGCCATCGACAGTCGTCTTAAGATCACCACTAAACGAAACTCATTTTGACAGTCGAATCGGTGCATGTTTTTTATTCCTGATCCTTTCATTCAGCTCTTGGGAGTTTTTAATAGACTGAAAGTTACTTGTAACAGCTTGATCATTTCTGATATTTGTTGAAACCGGGCGTATATTATTAAAAAGTTAAATTGAAAATCCTGTACTTCGTTCGAATTGGCCTAATCTGTCTGGCATCGGAAAGTAAACCGATTTCCTCGCAGAACGATAGTGGTGGTACTTTTGCCGAAAGACTTTATCCCTCAATAGTTTGTACCATCTCTGTTTGATTTAAGAAATTCACTTGAACTGAATTCAACACCCACCTTAGCGACGCCGTGTCTTGGAGAAGCTATTTTTTTTGTTCATTTTCGGTGGTCTTGGAAAATTAACGGCCAAGGTTACTTATCGAGCAACTTTGGGGTAACGGACAAAAATGCGGGTAAACAAAATGATAACTCAGGAAGAATCTCAGAAAAATTTCTTTTTTAACTGTTTTCCGGGATATCTTGGAGGACGGAGAGTTCCCCATATTTTATCTCTATATAACCCCTCCTTGTTATCAGTGAGGAACTCGTACGAAAATTATCGCCCAAGCTCTTCGTGAAAGCAGGCGGTAGGGCGTTTAGACGTTTTCGAAGTACCGGAATATTCCTTTGCGGCGGATCGTTAAGAATCCAAGTGAACAAGATCTTTCCTACACCCCTGCTGATCGGTCAATTTGTTTGGTTTCTTGGACAAATCCCTCGATTGAGGAAGTAAGAGTCGATAATCTTGTCCACGGCCGTCGGTAGTCCAATGAATATCACCGGCTGTCGAAATTATTTTCGACAATAGGTAGTCAGTGTTCTATTTTTTATTCATGGTCTTATCGTTGTGCTCGTGGGCTAATGAACTTTCGCCGATATTGTAGGTCATCAGCGATGGGATGCGGACTTAAGATATCAATAGATCGTGTGTAGATTGATTTTAAATGACCACGAATCCTATTTTTCTCTTAATATTTGAAAATTATTAACCTATTGAGAACGAATATTAAGTACGGATATGACAATAGATTATCGCCGTCCATCACAAGTCGAAGAATATTATTGCTGACCTCGGTGGAGCTGGGGTAAAGTCATAGCCTGCTAAGCTGAAGGTCGCTGGTTCGAGTTCCGCCTGGATTGGTTGCAGTTACCCAGGGCAAGGATGTTCGAGTACGTCTAATTGTCAAATATTATGAAAACCCCGTCGTACACGACTAATAGCGCTGTTTTTGGTGGTGTGTGGTGATAAATAAGTAAAATAAATGTGATCAATAGTCGATTAAGCATTCCATTTTTCGATTCTCTCATAGCAGTTCCATGGATTCTCTTATAGTTGGGGAAAATTGAAGGCAGCGATCACGTGCTGAGCAAACTCAAGCGACTGGTCGGGTAGAGCGGGTAAACAAAATGATAACTCAAGACGAGGAATCTCGGAAATTTTCCTTCTTTTTTTTTGACCCTATTTCCCGTACGATCTTGAGAGGAGCTTCCTCACGATTTTTTTTCCTTTCTTTTTATCAATGGGAGGATCACGTGGACTCGGCGAATATAATCGCCGGGAAAGCGGCGTGCGTGTGGGCGAGCTTTTTGCCCATTCAAAGGGAGAATTCGCAGTTTGGCTCGGATTGATTGAGAGCAATCGCATGACCAAGGGAGGAGTAGGAGGAGGGGGAAGAAGATGCCTTTTGTCTGTATAAAGGGTTTGGGTTGAAGGGAGGGGGAGGCTTTAAAGAGGAGGCCGGAAGTTGGAGGGGGGGTGAGGGTTGGGTATATATGGTCGGTTTCGCGGCGCTATCGTTTGGACTTCCGCTTGATTTCACGTGCCGTCGAAATTTCTTGCTTGTTGCTCTTGCTTTCAAAAGGGGAGGGAGGCAGAGAGGAACAACGGAGTGGTTTCCATGGAAACAATGAAAGGACTACAAATCAAAGGTTGGATGTCGCGAGTAAAGCGACCGGGGAACTAGTGGATTCCTGGCTTGCGGCCCTATACTCTACAACTCATCCGAGCGTTTCGGGTAGAATCATTCCAGCAGATTCGGATACGATCATTCTTTTAAAAAAATATTTTCTAAAATCAAAGAAATAAAGAATTTCTTGTTCTTCCGCTTGGTTGACGAATCGAGGACTAATGGCGATCAGGAGGTGATTCTTTTTGGGAGGGAAGTTGAAAGAAAAGGGAAAATTATTAGGGAAAACGACTGCGTACTCATTAAACTGAGCGATTTTCTCTTGTTTTTCAAGTGTTACCTGCGTATTTATTTCCTTCAGTCTCTAAATTGGAAATTAATATGCTGAAGACCATTTACTTTCCTCGAAGCGGAGAGAAGAGTGTAATTACTTAATTTAACTTAGAAAAATTTTCTGCTGGCGAATTTTATCTAGGTTAATCCATTTTATTTGTAGAATAATAATCCCTTTATGGATAACGATGACTTTTGAAGCTTTAGCGGTCCAAGCAACGCAATAATGATTAATTTTCTGACTCCGACTGTTTTTTTTTAAATTTTTTTTTGTTAAATTTTTGAATTCATTTCTACACAAGGTGATATACCTGGAATATGATATGTAAATGGAACTTGAAATCGTTCAAAATAGAATTAGAAATGCTTTATTCGCTAAATAAGTGATTTTATTATTTTTTTACATTTTTTAGTAATGAAATCTCAAGTCACGGAGTCACATTTTGTTGTAATGAAAATATAAGGTTCCATAGTTACTTATTTTTGTAAATAAAAAAAGAAAGGACGTATTTAGCTGCCGACTGTGAAATAATACCTATATTGGAAGGATGGTTCATTGTTACAATTTTTTGCAGCTGCAAGTCTTTTTAATTGTACTCTGAATTTTTATCAAATTTGCTTTTCCTTGTTCAACTCGCAATTCCCTCATATACTGATTGCAATCTATGTAATACCTTAATTTGGTATTCGTGAGCTTAAAAGACAGTCGTAATAAACAGGTCACAATATTTTTTGGTGCCCTCGAGCTGCTGGACATTTTGTTGTTCTTTCCGCGGCATCTCATCCACCCTTGAAAAAAAAAAATGTCGGCAAAAAGGTATCCTTGGGTCGCGTTAGCAGCCATTTTAATTTTCGGAGCCCTGTTTCCATTTAGGAAGGTCCATTAATTTCGTGCGGCGGGTTGGGTCCGCCTGAACAGCCCACTCCGAAATCCAGGGAAAGGGGAGTGATGGGTGTATACTCAGGCTCGTTGATTAACCGTCCGGCCCGAAGAGAAGAGAGGAACGTCCTCCGACTGTTTTGTGATGCTCCGAAGGGCTCATTGGGAGGAGAGTAAACATTTTTGACTGGAATGAGCCCTGTTTATGTTTCAGTGAAGGCTACGTGGAAATTTCAGGCGCAGGAAAAAACAAATTGTTTGGAAAAACATACGTAGAGCAGCTTTAAAATAGAACGGACCGTTATTTTTGTGTATCCACGTTCGGTTTTAGTCATCAAGCAGTATTCTTCAATCTTTGCGGATAGGAGGAGGTTTTTTTTTTGATAGCCATCGTTTTCCTCGTTTCGAAATATTGAAGGTATAATTCTACATCGGCATTTTCTAATGTTACGTACAGTCAAAATTGAAATAGTTAGAGTGAATTGTTCGTAAACTCAAACTTTTACAATTCAATATAGAAGTAGCCGTAGTAATATGATTGCATTACGAGAAAAGAGATTTTTTTGGAGTGACGTCTTTCTACTTCAACGTAGCAATGGATATTTATGCCCTAAGTAAAAGTGCAGATTAATTATCAAGAGAGAAGAACGTCCTCCTACTGTTTTGTGATGCTCCGAAGGGCTCATTGGGAGGAGAGTTAACATTTTTGACTGGAATGAGCCCTTTTTATGCTCTAGTGAAAGCTACGTGGAAATTTGAGGCGTAGGGGAAAATTGGAAGGAAAAACAAATAGCGTAGAGGAGGGTTTTCTGAATGCCACCATAGTTTTATTGTTTTCCTCGTGTCGAAGGATAGAATATATTATGTAACATCTGCCTTTTCTAAGTGTTACTTTTGGCTTGAATTACTGTAGAATGTAGAGTTTGTGAAATATAATTTTTACAAGCCTAAATGGAGGTTGTGGTAGTATCTTGATCACGTGATGATAAGAGAGGTTTTTTCGGAGTAACATTGCTCTACTTTGACGTAGTAATGGGATATTTATGCCAAAGGTAAAAGTTCAAATTATCAGGAGTGTGAAAATGGTAAAATATAGTTCTCCGACCTACAGTTAGCAGTACCTAAACCCTGTATGACTCTATGCTCTACCGTTATCAATATGATTTTGTCTTGAAAGCTTTTATTTATGAAGGTATATTTTTCATACAAATTATACTGACAGTCTGGGTGTAATTGATGTGTGATCGTACCTTTTTTTCAAAAGTGTTGTTAATAGTAAAACTCATCTCGACATGGAATGGCTCAAGATTGTCCTATTAGATAAGCGTCGCTTTTACTGAAATTTGTCGGATACCAGAAACATTCATAAGAGATACTTCTCTTTCATTCCAAATCAGAAATAGTCTTTCATTTTTCACAAAGGCAAGCTTGTGTGTGCACTTATTCCTTATGGAGTTTATGTTTATCGAAACTTCATTGTTTCATGTGCCTCCCTCCTCTTATCTTTTTATCGTCTTATATTTTTTGCCGTTATCCTCAGCTATCGATTCCATTAAGTTAGCGTTTTAAAAGCGAAATTGACCTGTCTTTTCACCTGAGATGAATTGATAACCGGTATCAGTGGAATAATTAGGTGCTCAGCTAAAATTTATCGATCAGCTTCCTTTCGGAGAAAGATTGAAAGGTAGTACCGCTATGGAAATGCCGGTTAGCGGTCGTACTCATTACTATAACATGTTTCGGCTCTTGGTCTCTCAAATCAGAATTCGTCCGCATTTAGCATAACATTTCGTAGATGACCAAGTCTCATGATATTTATTCTTCAGCGAATACATATCTCAGCGGTGGGTGTCGTATGTTTAATGTTTGTATGTAAATAATCCTACGCATTATTATTGATGTTTATTATTTATTCTTATTCTCAAATCTATATGCAACTATCCTTACTCATTAGTTTTTCTTGAACAACTTTATAGTTGTTTTAGTTTCTTTTATTCCATAAAATTATGCCAATGGCGTAAGTAGAGCTTAGTTATAATGCATTTTTCATTTTAATTTATTGACAGCTGGAAATTTTATGCATAAAAGGCACCGATCAATAAATTTGATGTTATCTTCTCGTATAAAATGTTTCCTTCCTTCATATTGATATAAATGTTTTGCATTAGTAACTTGCTCATTAATCTTCGAAACGGTATATTTGCAAGGCTAATTTTTTCTCTCCATTACACAATTCAGGTTTTATAATCCATTTAAGGTCTTCGAGTGTTATCATTGGTTTTTCAGGGGTAATACTGGTTTTGTATGTGAATGGGAACATCAGCCCAGAATCAAATATGTCCCTGAAAATTATACACTGTGAAAAAACTTAGCGAGAAAAAAATGAGTGGTATGTTCTTCCCAACTTTTTAGTCATCCAAGTTTTGAGACTAACCTTGATACGTCTCCAGAAATTTGCTTTGCCTCACATGCCAAATTCCTTAGGCTCTTCCTTTGGAATGTAATAAGACAATTTTGTCTCCTACTTCGTTTCAAGTGATCTTTATAGCACCTTTGCGGAAGCTTAAGCTCCTTTGATGTGACTTCTCGTTAGCATGTAAAGTTTTTTATCTGCTCCGTCTTGATTAAATCTGTGCTTCCATTGTCTAGAAATTTTATGGCCTATCTAAGTCGAACTCCATTTCCGTTCTACGTTTTGATGCTTCTGTTTAATACCCTACTTTCTTTGAAAACTTAATTAAAAAGAAAACCTAGGTACGGATTATTTTTAAAACTGTTTGGAGTAGCCTTGAACATCTTAGTTACGAGTCGAAAGCAAAGTTCAGCACTGGCACGCCAAAGTAAGTGTTCATTAAAGTGTTGAGTAAAGGTCAATCTCGAAAACTATCCAATGAAGGGAAGTCTGTTTTTTTTATTCACCCTGGCTTTGAGTTTTTCCAGGTCCGTTAATCTGCCTGTAATTGGTACGAATTTTGCTTGATTTTTAAACTGCATAATATTGTCTTCAATATACACCATGTCTCCTGTATTAAATATTTTTTCTAGTGTTTATATTTCATAGTTCCCTAGAAAGTTAACTCTTCTTTGCAAACAGCCAAGCAAATATTGGACAAGTGCTTTGCCTCTGGAAATATGCATTAAATTCAGGAAATAAAACTGGGTCACCCGCTGACTGCTTCGGTAAATCCCCGTTCGCTGACGGAGTTTAAAAAAAATGAACTATATAGGGGTAGGCCTTTGAAATTCAATTTTACCCCGAGGGCCGCGAGCATAGCTACTCTTTGATAGCTTTCTCTCTGGGAAATTAATAGTTTATCGGAATATTTATTCAATACCTATCTCAGTGGTTTCATAGAATTTTTTTCGTAAAAAAATTTATTGGGGACGTCTCTTCGATTGAAAATAACTCAAAGAAGAGTAGGTGAAGCATATGAAAGAGATTTTGTACCGTACCTCAGGAACATATGAACATTTTCTTTCTTAAAAAGCAATTTTATCGGTACCCAGATATTGGTTTTTATTTTAAGTAATTTTGCTTCTTGTTTTGTGAGGGAAATATTATTCCGGAACCGGAGAGGCATTGAAATTGTGAAGCTGTTTCTAATTCTCCACTTGGGGTGCAAAAGCGATATATGGGGTCGTCCTCGCCATATTGATTAAAGATGAAAACGAAATATGTGTTAAGCTTTAGAAGGACGTGATGCGAGAGATGACAAAAGATATCCCATAAAGCCTTTCCGGCACTAAAGTAAGTGTGACGGTTTACATAAATTATAAATGTCATTTATAAAAAATTAGTGGTTGTGTATTTGCTGATGATTAATATACTTTTGAGTTAAGTAATTCATATATGTATGGACTAGGATGATAAAACTGAAAGCTGAAAAGTTTTAATTTCGAATGATTTGGTGCTTTCGCGGCGAATCTTGCTGATGAACTCTTCTCGGGAAATCAGCCGGGTCAGGATGGATATTGCTGCCTGCCAGGCAGCAATGTACATCCTGGAGGGAGGTTTAATATTGTGGAAGTAACGATGTGTCTGTTATTGATAACATGGAGCCCTACCACCACGCACAAGCCTCAAGTTTCGAATTTATTCTGTAATCTCCCTCCCCTACTTTCTCATGTGTACCTCTATAAGTAAGACATGTCCTTCCAGAACCTTTGTCAATGAAAAAGTAGGTAAGTTATAAACCAATGTAAGCAAGAAAAAAATGCTTGTGTTATTAATCTCACTAATTACGGTTCGATTGTCTACCTTTTCGATATATATATCCTGCGTTTTTTTTACGCTTCAGAATGTCTGAGATAATTTAGTTAGCTCGGATTGCCTCCTCCTATGCCGCAAAGATGTGTCAGTGAACTATTTATGTATTAGTTAGTTAGTTCTATTTATCTATTAGTCGTGGAACTTCTCAGTGCATGATTGAGATTTAGGAGAATGAAGCTTTCGTCTGTTCCAAAAGCTGAGGGATAGGTAATAGCATCTATGGTTGGTATTTCGAGATGGTAATTAAGCTTGGAAAGGAGCAATTTTAATTATTGACGGGAGTTGTTTGAATCTGGTAGGAGGGCTTGCATTAACATTTTATCAGGATTTATCGGGATAGGTCAGCGTAAATAATCAGATTGTTTTTACTTTAGCGCTTTCGCATTTCATTCATAAACAAATGAACAAACTGAATAAACCATTTAGATTCGAACGCTCCGAGTTTTTTTTTTTCTTCGAGTTTCTTCCTCATAAATTAGGGAATGTAGATGGAGGAGATGTAGTTTGCTGAGCTAAATGGGGCAAAATGAATCTTTCTTGGGTTAAGTAGAACGGAATTTTTGGCGAATCGCCAGATTCGGAAACCGCTTAGATTGATATTTTGAATGTCGAGGTAGGCATTTTTCAGTTTCGATGAATACTTGGTGGTGGAGTTATTGCAGAAAAAATTTCTTTTCATTTAAGAATTTATCGGTAAGCATTTTTATATTGGTCTTCAAAGGCTGAGAAGAGATATTGAAAAAGAATAGGAAGGATAAAATCGTATAATTATGAGCATGAAAAATTATAGGCTTTTGCATTGTTGGGCTACTCTGTGAAAATATTATTATCGTGGTTATTCGGTACTTTAAGTGCTGGATTCTCTAAAAAACTGATAACCATTTGCGCCAATGCGAATGTGTGACCCGGCATGGAAAAGTCATCGATCCTTGACCTAGTGATCTAGAATGTTATTAATGAACTAATTTACAATTTGATTTGAAAATAATTCTAGTATCTACTAATGAGCTACAAGGCTACTGACTCTTGATTTAAAAAAAGCTGTTCGGTGCATGAACAGGCCTCACTCTGAGTTTGGCCAATTTTGGCCCATTTTGTAGCTCCATCCCCCACTCCCTTCCTCTACCCTCTCATTGCCTTCTAGGGCCTCTTGAGAGGTGCTCTAGTACGACCCAAGTGCTGAATGGGAATGGTATACCGGGTCGTCGCCGTACGTGGGGAGTCGTGTGGGGTTGACGCCGGGACCCCGAACGCTCGCATCCCCGCTCGGCGGCGGCGTGTTTACGTCTGCGCGGTGAACAATAAAATCTCCGAGGCTTGCGCCAGCACACACACAGCCTCTCGCGGGCGCTATTCCCCCCTCCCCTCTTCGGTGTGATTCATGACCCGTGCAAAAGAAGTGGGAGGAATAGAAAGGAGGAAAAATCTCGCTTCCTGGGGACGTTCCGCTTAGCGGCAGATATAGCGCACAAGACGGATTCCTGGCGATAAGTCACATCCCATTGTTGTCCCGGATTCCCATAAACCCAGCGGCTCCTCTCCCCGAAAAACCCACCCCTGTTTCTCCCCCGCGCCCAGCGAGGTTTACAACCAAGGAGGAGGAGGTTTCGTCCCATTATCCTTTTTCTCTTTCATTCTCTCGCTCATTTTCTCCTCCGTATCCCCTTACTCTATCCCCTTCCTTCCTTTGGTCTCACCTGAAGAGCGCCTCGCTTTCCGGTTTTCGAGGGGTTTTCGGGAACGAAAATTGAAATGAAGACAGTCCACCTTTTTCACCGTCTAGATTTTAGCCACATCATGAATCTTTAGGGTGAAATTAAGCAATATTTATCCAATTTGAGGTGTAGTTATGCACAAATTTTAGCCTAATTTGATGTTCAATGGAGTTAACTAAGCAAGTTTCCGGATATAGAGGGGTTTTAAGGGTAAAGAATGTCCTCGTTTTTCGTGATCTCACGCATGCTCAGGTTAAAATTGAGCGTCATATGTCCTTTATGTGGAGCAAAAATACTTTGAAGTTACATTTATTTTAAGTGCGTATTCAGTTGCAAAAGGAGAATGATCAGTCAATTGAAGTATTCCTAGCATTACTCACGGAAATAATAATTTTTCATCAGATACAGATAAATCACTTTATCATTATGAGAGTTTTAGTAATAAATCTATCTAATAGAAAATTACTATTGTAGCGATTCGTAACATCGGTATCAAAGAGCTTTCCTCGTATGTAAACTGAACTAGTGTAATTATAAGGAAATCATCAAATTACAAGCGAGCTGTGAGCACGTAAAAGGAGGTTCTCGTATTATGTACGTAGATAAAGTGATTAAGAGTGTAAATGGAAGGAAATATGTAAGTAGGAAAAGAATGGGACATGGATAAAATTGGTGGAGTTTTGTGCCATCCATTTCTAGGATTAGTGAAAGATGAGTATTAGTATTCTAATCTCTACTGTAAAATGAAATGTTTTTCTAACGCCGTATTACAACGCTATTATAAAGATTACATTGGTTTTCGACAAAAATATTCATTCCGCGTGATTTATATCGTTGATGTACCAGATAGTGTGTTGGTACTCGAAGGTGCATAAGGTTTAGAAGGTATTCGTTTATCGTCTGTACTCGAGAACGCGACCTCTAAAAAGTGGAACCTGTCTGCATCCCTTTCCTTCACTAATCTTTTATATCGCCCCTCCTCTTCCATCTCTGGTCCCACCGTAACCTCTATTGTTTCTTCTTTTGGTGTGTGAAACGAAAATTGAAATAATCCTTCACGTCCTTACCCCTTAATCCTTTCTCTGTCTCTCTTTTCATCTTTCATTCTTACGGTCTCTCCATATCCTGGCGGCTTCCCTTTGAACCCTTAAATCCTTCTCTTTCCTCCCACGCTTCCTTTTTCCTCTTAATTCTCTTAAAAATATCCTTTTTTATGTATTTCTTTTAATACCCTGCTTCCCACCCCTCCGTACCTTCCGCAGCCACCACACCTTTCCCCCATCCCTTTCGGGAGAGATGACGACGGTGCTTCGAATGCGTTTATTTCTAACAATAAGTGCAGGTACTTGAAGTACTCTCTCAAAAACAATTAAAGGTAAGTCCCGTTGAAATACTGAGAAACTTCAGGAATGAATACAAAATTCGGTTAAATGTCGTAGAAAGTGCAAAGTCAATGTATTGGGTATCAAATACTTCCCCGCAGGGGCGCAGCTAGGAATTAAGGCTTAGGAGGTTTAGATGCAACTAATACCGGGGTGTGTGGGGGTATGGAATATCCACCAGGATAAGCGGTAGGTGCGCAATTAATAAATTGCGGAATTTTAAGATAAATGGCGAGTTTAACGGCTTTCTGAGGGATATTTTATTAACACTTTCACTATTCTGTTAGTAATATCAATCCAATTAAGTAAATAGATTAAACGTAAAAATTTCTCTGAGCTCTGGGGGGGGTGATTTATCCCCCAAAACCTCGTTGCGCCACTGCTTCCCCGTAGATAAGCCGAATTTGGTTGGGCAAAACTAAAATATTAATGTTGCGACTGAGGGTTTGCCGAGAAATAAAATACATATTTAATTTATTTCCTGGAACCCATGCATAAAATATGTAATACACAACAAGAATCTCTATTTTTTTCTTTGGCTCCGATACGAACTCACTCTGTAAATTATTAGGATTATGTAAACGCGTCATTTCCTGCGGGAACGTGAGGGTAGCATCCAATGAAATAATCTCCTCAAGTAAGCCTCATGTAAGTCCTATTTTTACCAAAACAAGGGGTTTTATTTTATGAATAGGTGAGCTTCGTGGTCTTGTGGTTTGGGGTCTCAAAGAATCCTTTTCTCTCTCCCGTCATTTCCGGGAATGAGGTAGGTGGGAGCTATTATGCTGCGCCGATTTTAATAATGCATTACTTAATACCTTAACCGGTAAACCTGCAATAACCGGTAGAATAATTTAATGATAATATTAACCCTGAGAATTATTTTTCTCATGCAGTTCTTTGTCCCTCCTACATCACTTCCGGTAGTGAGCTAGGTGGGAACTATTCGGCTGCACCGATTTTAATGACGCATAACTTTACCGGTGAATGGAAACCTACCTTATCCGATAGAATAATTTAATAATAATATTTACTCTGAGAATGTTTTTCACATGTCCCTGTGCCTCCTCCTGTCCCTCCCACGTCACTTACCGAAGTGAGCTTGGTGGGAGCCATTCGGTTGCACCGATTTTAATAATGGATAATGTAACCGGTGAATGTAAACCCACCTTAACCGACAAAATAATTTAATAATGAAATTTACTCCGAGAATAGTTTTTCTCATGCTGTTTCCTGTCCCTCCCACGTCACTTCCGGAAGTGAGTTTGGTGGGAGCTATTCGGCTGCACCGATTTTAATAATGGATCGTTTCCTAACGTAAACGTCAAATATGAATTTGTTAATGTAAACCTACGTTAACCGGAAGAACAATTTTATTAATAATATTTACCCTGAGAATGCTTTCTCTCATGCCGTTTCCTGTCCCTCCCACGTCATTTCCGAGAGTGCGCAGCGTGGGAGGGCTTTGTGTACGTGCCCCCGTGTTTGTGTGTTCGAAGTACACGCCCACTCCACTTTGCACATTTGCGATTCCCTTTTTCCTCTCACTCCAATCCACCTCTTTCCCGCTCTTTCGCCGTGCTCTTCGGTGTATCGTGTTGGCTTTAACCCACCCATCCCCCTCCCCGTAAACTTTTCCATTAGGTACCCACCCCCTTTTAAACCCCCCATCCCCCACACTTCTCGACCCCTCGCTACTCTCATTAGCGTATTCCCTGTGTACCTCTCCCTATTGCCGACGAAATTATTTGGATTCGGACCGATTAATGTATTTAGCGAAGGGAGAGCGGGTTCCGCGCGTGTTTTTTTTCTTCTTTCCCGCGTACTTCTTTTCCTTTTATCTCGCCGGCGGCGGCATTAAAATTATCGTGTTTTATACCGTGGAGAGGAGTGGAGGAGAAGTAGTCGGGGTGTTTTACGGACTCGCATTTTCTGCTTCATTAGGCGCGTTTTCGAGTTGAATCGTTTGATGCTCGTAAAAATTTCCGCGTGCGCTGAAACTAATCGTGTCTAGGCATTCCGCTTGGGGAGCGTTGTTCTAGTTTAGATTATTCTTTCTCTCCTGGCAGTTCCCGCGTTCCAGTCCTAGTTCTTTAAGTAGTTGTACTACTACATACCGTGCCTCGTGACTTGTCACACTTGTTATATTCCACTGTGTACCTATTCCTCCTTTCCTCGCAGTAAAACTCGTGCTTTTACGAGCTTCCCTGAAGGAATATCATTGTCTCGACTTTTTTTTCATCGTGACGCTCATGGACTGTGTTCTTCCATCGTTTATCTTTTAAGTATTCTCAGCCGAGACTGGGTTTTCAGCTTAATTACGCCTTAAGGCGAGTCCTTTGACGTTTTGATGAAAGTGTTCGCGCGCTTAGTGGATAAAGAATCTAGAGTGAAGGATGAGCAGACGATTTAAAAGAAAATATTATTTCTCCGCTAATTTCCTAGATGATAAGTTGATTTATACTTGTATTGCAAACCTCTTTTTTTACTTTTATTCCTTGAATTCCTTAATTTTTTGTGGGGAGTGCGCTAATAATTATTTTATTTCCTTATTTCAGGTGAGTGTTTGGAGTTCCCAGAAGTCTATGACTGTTTAATTGAGTAAGTACACCCGCTTTCTACTGAAAGGTATTTTGAGGTACCGTTTTGTGGTGCCGCTTGTAATTAAATACCCCTTTCTTAATGACAAATTCACTTAGCTTTTTTTACCCTTCAATAAATGGCTCTTGCATGGATACGGCCATTAAATTACGTACATATAATCTACCAATGGCGGATCCATGATAGGGAAAAGGGGAGGAGCTAAGTGGGGTTAAAATTCGAGCAGTAGTGGGGGTCGGAAAAAAATAACCATACTATCTTTTGAAAATTGGATACCTAAGGGGGGTACTAGCCCCTTTAGCCCCCTCATAGATCCGCCATTGTAATGAACTATAATATCATTACTTTGAGCACTATTTTTAATACTTCTGTTCGAAGGAATGGAAAAAAAAATATTTTCGAGTATTTCCCGGAAGTACTGATTCGGTGCTTTCCATTCATGCGACTCACGCGTCGACTAGTGTCGACTCATGTAAACTGTTTATAATTCACAAATTCCTGCGTGTAATCGTTTGTTGACTTGTGTCACAACAGTCGGCGACACACACAGAATGGAACACGAAAACCGCGACGCAAGTCGAATTGTGCCGACGTGAGTCGATGAATGGTAAACACCCATTGAATATCACCAAAGTTCGTTATAGTTGTAGTTTTTATTTAGATTGAAAGCAGTGGCCTGACAACTGATTAGGTTTTACGTTCAATATTATGTGGGTGTTTATTCAGGTTGTTTGTGTTTTGTTGAAAGAGCGAATGTGGTTCATCTTTCGCTCATTAGCAATCTCGTACAGGGATGGCGAGCCGGTGGCCCGCATTTCAATTTTCTTTACGCTTGTACGCATGTGGTCTTTAAAAGGGAATTCAGCGTTGAGTTTACATTACATTGTTGTCATTACAGCTAAAATTGATGGCAATACGTTGAACATAAGTGACAGATGAACTCCATATTCGTTTTCTCTCGTAGAAATCCATATGAAATTCTTTTGGATGGAATTTATTTCATCGCCGGAAGGTAGTTTCCATTGTGAGAACGGAGATTTCCGCGGTGTGCGATGAAATTTCTTTTTTCGGTTACAACCGCGTCGGTTGCTGTGGCAACGACCTTCTTTTCCGAAACCGTGGTAACCGAAATTGGACAATTCCATTGTTTCCATTTTTTCAACCCCTCCGTTTTACCTACTTCAGCAGAATCTTAAAACTTAAAGTGAGCAAAGGACCATTTCAAGCATAATTGCTTATTTTACATGAAAATTTAGCGGTGTTACTATTCACTTTTAAATAAACGAAACCTAAGGTGGGCTGCCAGATCATACGCCCTCACTCTTGTGAAAATGCTCCACTTTATTGTAAAATTATTCGCCATCTCTAATGGAAGCCATTATTTTCGGATTAAATGCATTATTATTAAAATTTGAAGAGCGCCGTTTTGGTCTCGTTTTTTACTGTCAGAAAAGTTTCAAGATCGCTTTATATTGTCGCAGTTACCTCTTTAAATTTAGGCATTCTCACGTTCGAGGCGGATGAAAAATACCTTCTCTGGATAAGTCTTTTCTCTTCGCTTACGTTCTCGCAATTTTATCAAACTCAACTTTCAAATTTCTTTGGAGATAATCTGGCGACTGGTGTTTCTGTTTTTTGCACAAATCACACACAAGTGGCTTCTGTAATAAATTGACAAAGTTCAGATGAGAACCGGAGTTATCGAATTATATATCTGAAACCGAATCCTTCTCATCCTTGCCTGTCTTTAATCTTCTTTTATCTAGGAAGGGCCATCTCAAGGCACGGAACGGTACTCTTTCCCTCTCAGGAATCGTAAAAAAAAGAGCGATAAGGGAATGAAAAATTCTTCTTTTCTATTCGCTCGCCATCAATTCGTCCTATTAGCATCCTCCAATACCCACCCGTTCTGTTACTTGAAGATATGATCGTCTTTATTTTCTTTTTATTAATTTTTACCTTCTTTCTCGCTTATACCGTCAGTTAAGAAAGTTAGCAAAAATTGTAACGTACTGTTGCTCTAGTTGGCGATCTGAGTCATTAAATATTAATTAATTGCAGGGGGAATCAAAAACAGTAAAGTTTAAATATAAAATCCTTTTTAGTTACTTTGTGCGGGATTTTCTCATTTCAGATGCTTTTGAAGAATAGTTACTTCATCTTCGTGCTCCACCCGTATGCCCTGGGGCATTATTTAAACACGGAAGAGCTTTCCAAGAAATCAAGAAGTCGATCGATATTCCTATTTAAATGTCGGGAAACAAGGGTGCTTAATTTCCGCACGGTCGATTTCCGCCTAAAATTATCGGATAAAACTAAGGGCATTTGATTTTTGTGCGTTGTTTTCGGCGTGTCTTTCGTCTATTCCGGCAGTTTTTCTAGGAATGACTGCGTGCGATTCAATAATATTTTCTACATTCTACTCCTCCTGATGGTAGTTTTAGTAAGAAAAATACCCTGAAGTCGCTTATGGTAGCAAGAACGAAACAGCGAACAGCGTGTAAGACTGCACATAGTCATGATCAGTTTATGCTTAATTTAACGATCACGGATTTGAGCGTTAGCGATTCTAAAGAAATAATTGCATTAAATTTACGAAGGTGGACTTTTCTAGACTATTTTGAAATGATAATATTTTAAATATAAAATAATATGCATAACAGTTGCTAATATATATAATGTTATATTTTATTAATATAATAATTATTACCTTGCGAGCGTTTCGCTCTTCTATTTGGTCATCTTCCAGGCTTGTTAACTTTGAACAACGAGAACACATACTTAAACTCATTGAATAGTTAATAAAAATGAATCAAGTAAACAACTATTTGTTGCAGTCTTGATTATAACTAAGTGTTCAATGAGTTTGAATCGTAGGTTTAAATAATATGAAACAATTTACCCCATAAGATGCGCAAATAAATGGGCGAAACGTTGGCAACATAGTAATTATTTTGGGATGTGATCTATTCCCAATCACAAGAGGGTTACATTTTTACAGTGAACTAAATGTTTACCTATTACTTTGTTATAGTTCAGTTTTTAAATACTTTATTCCCGAGTATTTCGATCGCGCAGGAGAAGAGCGGCCGGCTGGCAGTGCGCAGGAGAGGAAATGGTATTCACTCGTCCGGGGCGTCGCGGTTGGAGGCAGCTCGTTTTTCACTCTCTGCAGACCGTCTCCTTCGATGGTCTCCTCCCGCAGACCGTCTCTCCCCCGTTGACAACGCATACCTCTCTGCTTCTTTCTCCATTCAACCCTTTTTCCGATTTCCCATTTCTCACTCTCTGTTTCTGTCCGACGTTTCGGTCCGTTCCTCTCTGACCCAAAGAATGTCCGTCGCATCGCCTCTTTCGCTCTTCTTTACGTATCCTCTCTTTCTCTCTGCCCCACTCAACTCCGCTGTGGCGATGGCTTTTTGCTTTGGTACTTATTTATTATTTCCCCGTTTATCACGAAAACGTTGAAGATGCTCCTCCGTTCGCTGGTGTTTTTTTCATGCATTTCAGTGATTCCAATGATACGGATTTATAATGCTAATTTAATTTTATATATAATTTTGTTTTGTAACTGTTTGCAATTTCATTATAAGTATAATGATTATGTTTATTTATAGTGATGTATAAAAGTTTCGAAGGCATGCTTAAAATCTGCTTACGGTATTTTGTGAAGGACCTCGTGTAGGTATGTTACATTTTCCTAGACATGGTGCAATAAGAGGTAAAGATATTAAAATGATTAGGGATTGGTACCTGAAGGCAGGGACATAAATATCGCAGTCTTATTAATTTTGAAAATACGTTTATTTTTTTATGGCGCAGCAGTACCAGAAACTTATTTTATCTCTTCATAAGTCGACTTCTCCTTTTTCTTTTGGGAAAATTATGCTATTAATAATTCAATGCCTTCAATTTTTCCTTTTTTAAAATATTGTATTGTATAATTCTACAATGAATGCTCTTGTTAAAGTAGAAAAGTATATTACTGGCCAATAAGGCAAAAGTGTCTCAGTTAAAATTTATTAAAATGATTAGGGATTGGCACCTGAAGGCAGGGACATAAATACCTACATTAAACGCCCGTTTTCTTCTTAAGACGTTTGTCATTATTATTACCTGGATTAGTATTTTTTGCAATTGCTGTATTACGAATGAGTAATGATTATTCAGTTTTAAATATCATTTTTTTGGTAATTGTATACAACTTTAATTATGCAATGATGATATTTATTTATAGTATTGTACGTAATTTTCGAAGGCATTCTTGCACATTTTCCATCGGCGGAAATACCCGTAGACCATTCAGTTGGATTTCTGACACTTTTCGATTAACGGTAATGGATTATCGAAGCTGTGATTTGGCAGCTCCGCTCCGCACTGTCCCTTCTTTTCAGATATACCTTCCTACCCTACTTCCTCTATGTCGACCTGCGTCACGCTATACACTCCCACGCCCCGTACCTTCACCGTTATCCCCAATCGATGGAATGAGACCACTCTCTACTCCTTTTTCCTCCATTTTTTTCGCGTCTCGCTTCTTTGTTGTCACTTCGTTCCTTGATGTTTCCACGAGCCTGCTTCGCGTCTTACGGCTTCGCTTCGACGTCTACACGAGGTCACCACGCCCTTTCCGGTTTCGTTCTACTGCTAAATTTTGATTTTATTATGCTAATGGTCCTCACCCTCTTTCAATGTAACCCTGGCGGTCAAAGTTTCAACAAGGAACGAAGCCAAATGCTTAAATAATAGCATCATACCTATCTTACTAAGATATTTGCTGGAATCTCTTAACTAAGAATCCTCCTTGTCCACGAATAAAAGAATAGCCACGCCAAAAATACGAACCAGGCCAAGGCAAATATGCGATACACAATTCACATTAAATATCAACGAGAAGAATTTAAAATATAATTATATTGATTATTTAAATTCCCACAATGGTCAACTCGAATGTAAAACGAAAAAGCTTTTTCCACATCTACTTGTGAACTAGAAGTAACAAGAATACGAATAGTCTGCATACCGTAGGGTTGCGCACGAGTTAAATTCCACATTTTCCGGTTTTTACAGCGAAGTTTTTATGCTTTCGTGAAACTTAAAATATCTGAATTTACCTTTAAATTTTCAAGTAAATTTTACTATAATATGGCCAAAAACATAGAGATTATATATTTATCTCACTCAGTTTACCTAATATTTAAGGCGTTGAAATGATTTTTAATATTTGGCAAAAGGTTAAATGTGGTATGCATTATCATAGCAATAATATTATTAAAAAATGCGTTTAAGGGGAACGCATTTTTGCTGGGCTTGTAACAGTTAGCTTTGCTGACAGCATATTTGTAAGGTGCTCCGAAGTGCTTGTATCAGTCCTGTAATTTCGGGTTGAGCTGCCATGTATTTCGCGGTAAATGTGCCTTGCAGTATTTTAAGCACATGACCATAGAATATTTCCTTAGATTTCAGGATTTTCTGCTTAAGAAACCCATAGATCGTTTCATCATCTGGAATGAATAGATTCCAGTCGCTAGTAGAAGTGACGAGAAGATTGGCATCCAAATTTTACGATGCATGTTTGCGGAGAATTGCTCTATCATTTTAAATTACTTTATAATTTTTGGGCTCTCGTACTTAGTTGAAAGAAGTTTTGGATCCGTGTAATTATCGTTTATCTGTCACTCCTGTAGGTGATCATTAAATTGTAAATTGTTTATTTTGAAGGTGGTCGCTCGTCCTTCGCTACCAACTCTTCTTACTTATGCAAATTGGCATGAAAATTTCCTGGGAAAAGTAAATTTTTCGGTTTCTAGCTGTCTGTGAAAATATTTATTCCCTATCCTACTGAGACATATCAGGAATAAATCGTGCATCGTAAGTCGAGCAAAAATCATTGTTGCCACTACTGTTGTGGATTGCGTGCATAGTTTTTTTATTGCCTTAGAATGAGGAGAATAGTATGGTATCTTGAATCGTTGAAGCTAACTTCCGCGTCTCCATCGAACTAAAATTAAGTTCGCAATAATGTCATTTGATTAGTTAGTTGAAAATTACATAAAAATATTCGATAATTGTGGGAGAATAAACAGTCGCTTTGATGTGAGGTAACTTTTTTTTTAAGCAGTCAGGAGTCTCCAATAATACTGTCTCCAATTTTAATTGTTACTTTAGAATATAGATAACTAAGATTACTGCGCACTTTAAAATAAGCAAACTGCGAGAATGGGATAGGTGTTTACTTAAGATAAAGTTGAACGTATAAAGTTTAATTGATAAAGAGCTGGATAGTTGCCTTTTGTGTCTAGAACCTTTGTGTCTAGAACCTTTGTGTCTAGCTTTAATAAGTTAAAGGCATAGGCTGCAAAGATATAGGAGACATCTAGAGAGCTCGTCGTTTTCATGGATGAAGTGAGAAGGAACATCTCTAGTCCTCATAGGGTAAGTTGGGGCGTATATGATACCTCCTGTGTGAGGAAATGGGCGGAAACTCGACACGTTTGTATTAGTGTCCTCAAATTAATATGTCGCGACGGCTGTTCATGCAGTTCAATGGAAGGATGACACCCAAGCTGAATCTCTTGTGACACTTGAGACATTGCAAGCGATCTTATTGCTCACCGGAGCAGTTTTTACGGTTGAGGGAGCAGGAAATGCAAGCCTGCAATTGGGATAATGCGAATTTGATCCGTTTTGAACACGTGCGGTGTTAGTTGGTACTAGGGTTTTGTTCATGGACCAAATTAACTCATCTGAAATAATACTTATGCATATAAGCTTTTATCATGAAAAAACCATGTATACCTAACCGAAGTTAATATTTGATTGAATCATATGAAAAAGTGAGATGTGTGGATTTCGTTTCCTGCGCTCTATTTAAAAAAATGTAAATCCACAGTAAAATTTCTGCTATTGGTTATCATATTAATTATTTTTATTAAATGCTTTAATATTTATGGTTAGATACATTACGTTTGATTCAATTACATATTTACTTCGATATACGAATCCTAGTATTGCTCGTAGTGGTACAATTATGTTGAAGACTTGGATGAGTCTTTATTGGACGATAAATCTGTAAAAAAATTACATGCGACTAAGATTTTATGTGACCGATAGCGTTGGAAAGAGAAAAATGGTTGCCTTTAAGCTACGCTGTGCGTCGATGTAGACTATTCAATCATCTGCTTCGAAAATTCATTGGTACCGTTTCAGTTGCAAACAAGGAACCCTAAGATCAAATATATCAGTGGCGATGTGCAAGAGCGTTACATAATGAGAGTGGGAAGGATTTGGATACTAACTATATGGATTAAAAATTAGTTGATATGGTATTTGAGGAACATTTTATTTCGAAGCTCCCTTAAGAAACTTGGAATTGGAACTGAGTCAACTTTTCGTGGAGAGATATCGTGGAAGAGCATAATAAATGATACACAAAGATATCGTACCATTCACTTAATTTTAGTTTCAATACATGTACTACACGTGTATCGATTGGCTTGTAATTATCATCACGATTGATGCCTGATTATGACTGCAAGCAACGTGTAGTAGAGTTTATGAAATTGAAATTAGGTGGACAGTATGATATCTTTATGCATCATTAGTAAATGGTATTGACATAATGTGAAATTGTTGTTTATTATACATACTATCTTTACCGTAGTTTTCAACGTCAAGGAAACTTTCGGCTACCTATATTTCAGACCGTCGCGTCGATATGAGTGGTATCAAGGAATCTTCCTCCGCAATCAATTGTTCAAAATCGTATGAGGTTACCTAGGCATTATTTTGGCTTGGTATTGTTGCGAAATGAGGCCTAAGTCGAGAAAGTAAGATCGGGCTTAAACTGTTACAAGCTGCTAAGATCTGTCAATATTTATGTGAAACACTGGTTTGTAGTAATTTTCTCTATCCTATTAAATGTGATCTTCTTCTGTAATTAATATTTTACCTCTTAAATATACTCCTGAGCGCAAACTGTTTTATCCTATGCAACACCGTGTCCCACATGTACCTTGATACGAGTGATTTAATAACTGTTTTATATTCGTGTTTCTTTACATTTTCTATCTAGATTTGTCCGTGTATCATTCTTAATAAATCCCGCTAATGGAAAATCCAATGACTTAATTTTTATTTGCCAATAGATACAAAATATGGTACTTACAGGAAGATGTCTATGGTAAAATCGTTTACTGATATTGTAACTATGTTTTAATGGCCGTCTTTAAGTTTTCACTGATACAGTTGCTCCTCCCAAAAAAGTCGTATATTTATAGCCATCTCCACAAAAATTGCGATGGATTCCATTTCCGTTGCCTTTTTTTTATTGGGAAAGTTGCGAAAAAAACGTGTTTTCTCTCCTGTCGTAAAATAGGTCTTCGTAAAGATAAGTTTAAATGCGGATGGCACAGGCGGAAGGATATCTGATGGAATCACATTAATGATTACCGAATCATTTGCGTGAGTGCGAGCTGTTCGAAACGATCGTATCGTGACAGAGCGATACATGCGGACGCATGGAATAATAAAAAAAGAAAACTCTATCGATCTCCCGTTTGTGATCCAAGCTGCGGTTTCCCCCAAGGAAATTAAATTTATTTAAACGATTTCTTCGCATATCGCAAAAGATTTCCCCCGTTTTTTTTTATTTTGCACCGTAGCCGCTTCTCCGAGCGTTACACGTTTCCATTCCCCGAAGAACCTCATTAAAGCGGCATAATGTCCTCGCGGGCGAAATTTTATCGGTATTTCTTGCGGAATGACGGGCGGGGGGCTGGAGTGCTGGAGTCATGGATGGCATGCCGTGCGATGGAGTGTATCTTTCGAGGAAGGGGTTGAGGTTGGGTGGTGGAAACCGTGGAAGCCTGTGGCTTTCGGTAAATAAGCATCAAAATGAGGCGAAATATTTGCGTTTTCAGACCACCACCTCTTCTGTTCAATGACATCGGTATGCGAGATTTAATCTCTGTTGCACGTGGGAAACATCCTTTGAAAATATTCTCAATGCTAGCTTAAATAGTTATGAAGATATATTTTACGGCAGAGTTCGTTTTCATTAAAAATATTTATGCACGAATTCTTCTCTTCAGAATAAGTTATGGTTTTATTAAACTTTTCAGATTGAAAAATATATCGTTGGACTGAAAGTGAAGTATTCATTTTAGTATTTGTGCTTATTTTTTTCAGACTAAATTGTGGTTTTGTTTAATTATTTTTGCTTCAATTAACGTTTAATATTCGCACATTATTTTCTGAAAAATTTATTACCTTCTTATAATGTAACTATCTCTAAAACGGAGGACTCCAAGAACATCCGCGCTTTCCCCTTATGATGCATTTTCAATCACTTTTCTTGCCAACTTATAACCCTCATGACAAAATCATTTTCAACTTTACGCAAACGTAATTATCCTCCTTCTCCTCGCACTACCCTATGAACACTACCATTCTTTGTTTGCTAATTGATAATTCTGTTTAACATTATGTTTTTCATTGTTTCCTACGTTTTTTCTATTATCTGTTAATTGTTTTCTTTGTTGCGATGAATCCCTTGTAATTTTCCTTGTGCTGTTTTTGGGCTGCATTAAATAAATAAAGTAACTGTAGTGGAAAGTATTACTTAAATAAAAAAATATTTGTGATAAATTAATAATAACTTTTAATAATTAAACGCAGTGTTTTTTTAGGGCAGATTATAGCGGATGAAGCTGTTTTACTTAACCTACCTATCCCTGGCGTCGGTAATGCATCTTCCATGTCTGCAGGGTAATCTGGGTGGTCTTTGACTTAATGAAAACACCTCGGGCGTCATGGACGTCGGGCAGTGTTTGTGACCCAGTTGAGAATGGCAAACTTCCATCACAGAGTGATATCCGTAGGACACCGGCCCGTTGTAACTGTGCATTTGACTTATGACGACCAAAAGTTACATTTTTGAGGAGTTTTTTTTCTGATTTTAAGCTGTTACATGCTTTAACTCCTATGAAAAAATTTGTCTTTACCGTATACCCAATGTACCGAATGCATTTCATCGTATCTTTTATTGTCATCAAATGAAGATTTGCCATTTAATACGTACTTAATACTTAAAAAGACTTACGTATTTATTCCAAATATTTTTGCCTCTTTCCTGATACCAGAAATAAAGATCAAATGATATAATGAATTATATTTATCCATTAAGATTTATTAATTTCTCATATCTATAATTTACTGAACATCTATACATTTACATCGGGTTCTCACGTCGTTCGTTGGCTTTTGTTGACAACAGTTTATTCAATAAATGACATTGTCAGCGAAACTGTTGTCAGCAAAAGCCAACAAACGCGTTGTGAACCAGAAAAAATGCAGAGATCATCTGATCGATGCCACAAAAAATTTCAAATGTATTATTTACTTGTTGCAAAATTGCGATGTAAAGCTCAGTTGGACCTCCGGTAATTGGTATGTCCGACGTCAAAACCCGCTATTAAAATCAAATGCAAAGAATCTGTAGCGATAGGTATACAATATGTGTGGAAATTATTAAGGGCAACTTGAAACAATCGCCATACTGTGGTCATTAAGGACGCGTCTACGTCGCAGCATCACCCGGCGAGAAAAAATCTACCTTCATTTTTATCTCCGTCGTCTGCCATTTCTTTGAGTATTACCGTAGGCTGTGAGAGCTAGTAATTAATGGTGGCGTGTCTAGGTTAAGTTTTGTGAACGGAAATAAACGCGAAAAAAAGGTTTTAGATGAAAAATGGAAGCAGTTCGGATATACTATGGAGATGACATCCTCAATCTTCAACAATCCAAGTCCCCGAAATTAGAGCTGTGCAAAGTGTTGAGAGGATAAAACACACCGTAAGAAAGCTCTTCGCGTTAAAGAGAAATCTGACGGAATTTATGCATCCTTCAATTTATCATATCACGTCCCAAGAACGAAGAATCACTTTTTAAATTTAATAAATCCGACACGATAAAGAGGACGAATCACTTTGAGATGAAAGACGTTCGAGTTGGTTATTGAATTTGATCTGTTCAAACTTTTTTCTTTCCCGATTGGATAGCGAAAATGCGAAAGTTTCAAATGCCAAAATTCAGTCATTTCCATTCTCTTTAAATTAAAAAATCTGCTGCAAATAAACTTTCAAAACCTTGACAACAATAAAAACTCACGTATTTTTTGTGACGTTTATTTTTGCTTAAAACTTATGCTATGTTCATCATCAAATTATAATGTCATAAAAGTTGGTAATTGTCAACATCTGCTTGCATGACAAGCAGGACTATTTTGCCTCTGTGATGTCTCAGACTGCCCTTTTTCATAAAATAAAATTAGCTTTAGCTGGATATCTGATGCCCTAGCATTAGGAAAGCGTTGTGTATTGGTCAAGTGGATAGAACTTTCGACATTGACCGAGGTTCACGGGTTCATATTCGTTTAAAACAGATGATGACATTAAATAATAGTGGAAAAGTGTCAATTACCTTTTATTTCAAAATGTCGAACATATCTATATCATTTATCTGTGCTACTATATCACGCTTGAATTGGTTGAACTTAGAAGAGAAATACGTATACTGTACGTATCCTTTTCACTCATTATACGCCCCCGTATCGTAGTGGCTTACTCCGGTGGGGGATTAAATCTCAATTATTCAAAAAAGCCCACAAGTTGAAGTACAAAGGTTGCGAGTGTGGTAGGAAAGACAGAGATACTGGCCGCGCGCTTGTCACCCTTAATCATAATTCGTATGCATCGGAGAAGCTCACTGCGGGTAGAGCTCTACCCTCAACAATTCAAACCGACCCCTAGAATATGGAAATACTGAATGAGTGAAAATGGCTGGAATGAGGGAAATACAGGCTGCGCGCTTGCGACTCTTAATCATTATTCGCCTTCGTATGGGAGAGGCTTACTTCGGGGAAAGCTCTACCCTCACAAATTGAAGCCGACCCCCAGAATATAGAAGCACTGAATTGGTGAATATGGCTGGAATGAGGAAAATGCGGGCCGCGCGCTTGCAACCAGTAGTTATAATTCGCCTACGCATCGGAGTGATTTACTTCGGGGATAGCTCGACCCTCACAAATTCAAGACGACCCCCCGAATATAGAAGCACTGAGTGAGTGAAGATGGTTGGACTGAGGGAAATAACGGCCTGGCCACACACATTGTGCGCCTCCGCTTCGAAGCACCACCTTATGGACGTTAGGAATCCGCCCTCCCACCTAGCTGCCTGCTGTCTTGCTCTTTGATGGGGGCCGCTACCGGTGAGGTATATAACCGAATTGCGTCTTAGTAGATAAGGCAGAAACACTGGTCGTATGCTTGTCGCTCGTAATTATAATTCGCCTATGCTTCGGAGAGGCTCACTTCGTGACGAGCCCTACTCTCATAAAACTCAAACCGACCCTAGAATTGCAGTAATGAGTGACTGAGGATGGTAGGAATCAGGGAAATACAAGTAGAAACGATAAGAAAATTGGCCGCACGCTTGTCAAACTTAATCGTAATTCGCCTACGTATGGGAGAGACTTACTTCGGGGAGAGTTCTACCCTCCCAAAAACAAACCGACCCCTAGAGTATAGAAGTACTTAGTGAGTGAATGTGGTAAGAATGAGTGAAATACTTTTATGCTTCTAGTACGCATGGTTGCGACTCGTTATCAGAATTCGCTCACGGATCGGAGCGGCTTACTTCGAGGAGACTTCTACCCTCACAAAATCAAACGGAGCCCTAGAATATAGAACTACTGAGTGAGAGAAGAGGGAATTAACGCCCTGGCCACACACATTGTGCTCCTCCGCATCGAAGCACTATCACCTTCTGGACGTTAGGAATCCCGCCCTCATTAAAACCACCTTACTGCCTGCCGCCGTCTCTCTCTCTCTTTGATGGAGGCCGCGACCCGTGAGGGATATAACCGAATTGTAGCTCGGGGGTGGAGGCGTGCGAAAGAGCGGGCTGGCTGGAGCGCGAGGGGTCGAGAGCGGGGGCAGAGAGTTGCGGGCGCTGCAAGTCTCATCGATCTGCTCTCGAGAGAGAGAGAGGGAGTCCCGCACACCAACCAACGGAGGAGGAGGCGGTGGGGATAGGTGGCGGTGCGTACGTAAGCCGGTCTGGAGAGAGAAGGAGAAGAAGAAGCAGAAGCCCGGGAAAGGAGTCCTCCTTCTCTCCCTGTAATGTGTTTCTTCTTCCCCTTTTAATTAGTCTCTCCATCGGCTAAAAATACTAGCGCTCCCTCACTCGCCTCGTCCCATTGCTTCCACTTCTCGGCCGGATGGATTGCTTAATCATTCCGACGACGACGGGGGCTCTAGGCGGGGATTTTCGCTCTCCTTCCATCTTCTGACCCAGCGCCCTCTATATTCTTTTTATCTCCTCATTTGGCGAAAAAGTGCAGACACCTCTCTCTTTTGAATCCTCTCCTGACGCCTCCTTCACGTCTATCTATATCTTTCGCTACCCCCTTCTTGCTCCTTTCATTTTAATGATCTCGGCGAAGTCTTCGCTGCATTAATAAAAGGAGGGTGGCTCAGGAATCGGTGAGAAATCCTTGCCTGCCGGTGTTCTTTCGAGGAATAATACATTGCGTTGTAGAGGGTTCAATTATTGTATTTGTTTAATCATTTTATTACCAATGTATGGATAAACAAGCAAGTCTGCCTGCCTGCTGGTGTTGTTTTGAGGAATAATACCTTGCATTTTAGAGGCTTCAATTTTATTACCAATAAATAGATAAACATCCGAGGCTCGTTCGGTCAAACTCCATGTTTTCAGGGAAGATATAGTTGGTAGGTTTTCACACTTCCATTCCAACAATGTATTTTACGGGACAGGGATTTTTAGATAGATTGAAAGGGAGTAGGTCTTATTGTGAATTGATGAGGGAGGTGCTCGATGGAAAGGGAGGCTCCCAGAAAAAGGCAAAAAAAGGAATGCTCTTCTTGAGTACCAAATGGAAACATACCTTAATCGGTAGAATTCTTTAGTAATAATAGATGGGCAAACTTGTGTCCATTCCTGCTGGTTTTATTTTGAATGGTCTTGAAGAAGTTTTCCCTGTATTAATGAAATATAGGTGGCTATAGGTGAGAAATCGGTGAGAAAAAAATTACCTGTCGGTGTTGTTTTGAGGAAGAATACCTTGCGTTATTGAAGGTTCTATTCTTTTTTATGTAATAATTGTATTTCTAAGGTCTGTAGGAAACGAGTGACATAGTGCGCAGCCACCCGCACGGGTCCAAAGTTATATACACAACAAGGATGAAATTCGTCATTGAAATATTTGGTTTAACCGAAATACGAACTCGGATCTCCCTATGACCCGTCAGGTATGATATAGCCGGTTAAACCACCCAGCCATCTTCTTTGAATGAATCTCAGGCTGGGTGTTGATACACTGATGATTCATAACCCTAAAAATCAACTTTATTTTTGTTTTATTACGTTATTTTTGTTTCATTTTCTGAAGTTCATTTGTTCTCTGTTTTAGTTGCGTTTTTGTTCTTTAGTGTATTGCTTGAGTTGGCACCTTGAAGGCAGATATAAATGCAGGGAATAGTTGTACCAGGAGCGATATTGAGATAGAAGTATTATAAATAAAACATTGAGTGATAAGTGATTGTGAAGTTATTATAATCGAATAGCTACGTTAGTTTTACCGAACAAGATGTCGACGTCACAATTCCATAGTGAAGTCAATTTTTTTTTAACGGCGAATTACATCCGTGGTGCATATGGTATATGTATTTCATTACCAATTCATGGAAAAACAAACTTGCTCCTTTTAGGAAAATATTAATATTGGGCGTGCTTAGAGGATTTTTTTCACGGTTTGTATGAGGTCATTTGGTGCTTTTCCACATGGTTTTATTTTTGCCTACCGGTTTCAATGCGGCTGCGTCAGTTTCGGGAGGTTAAAAAATCTTAGACAAAGGTTTTGTAACTTCTGCATAATGACTCTAGAGCAACCAAGGATTTGTGACGGTGGAAAATAAAACTCCGTGGAAAACAACGAAGTTTGTTTTTTACTTTCTCAGGATGTGCCGTCATTTCCCGCTCCATTGAATGTGTTAGCTTTTCTTGTCTCCCAACCTTTGTAGAACTTCCTCATTGCTCACCCGATCTATCCATTTAATTTTTATCAGTATCTTTAGAAGTACAAAAAGGAATTTTTATTTGTTTTTTTTTGTTTTTTTTAGTGGCGAAAGATTTTTGTGGATTTATTTTGTTTCCATTTTTCGTCGAAAGAATCATTATAGATATAGTCATTCGTTTTTTGAATGTTCATAATTCTAGTAAGCGCGGCTATTTAATGTTTCATAGCCGTTTATTTTAAACTGATAAGTTTTTTTTCGCGTGGTAAACTTCTTACTCTGCTTTTTTGATTGCATTGATATTTTGTGAGGAGTGAGCTAATTCCTTGCCCTTTTTCTTGATTTCAGGTTAGTTTTTGGAGTTTCTAAGGAGCTATGTCGGGTTAATTAAGTGAGTACTATCATTTTATGAAAAAAAAATAGTGAGACAGTTGCGATGCTATTAATAGATTTTATTATTGTTATTATTACAGTAACATAATTATTACCTAATTATGTTACATCACGTTTCCTTGGCTAGCTTTTCTTAGAAGTTTTTACTATCATATCAAGAGCTAAATAAATTAATAAAGTAAATGTCGTGATTTTCTCCTTAATCAAACATTATACACTCATTACTCAGATAGTTGCTCATCGTTGCTTTAAATACGTTTTTTTATTAATCGTTGGTTTACAACCCGGAAATCTCAGCTATCATCGCGTCATTTCGTTCTTACCGTTTAGGTTTCAGAATCGAAAATAGCCGTCTGGTAACCGTTTCTTATTTATTATAATGTAGGATTTTATTTTTATTGTTTTTCTTTTGCTATACAAAGATCAGGCGATGCAAATCAATGGCTCTTTAAGCGCCATGTTGCGGGGGTCGCGGAGCTGTCGCACGCCGAGAAATTTTACTTTGACATTTGGATGACAGAGGGTGTTAAGGTAAACGGGTTCGCGAAAGCACACACTCACTTAAGCTTGCGAAATTGTACCTGGTGCTAGTGACTCACTAAAACTAATACAAAAAAAGAAGGAAAAACCTGATAAAAATACAATTGATAGCGCAGGCGCACGCTCGCTAACATTCCTCGTGAATAATGTATTACTTTACGATATAGTAAAAAGGGTAATAATTATTATCAAAAACAGACACTTTGTTACTTCCACGAAATATTTGTAAAAATTTCTATCACCGATTACGGCTATTACACCATTATCAAATACAGAAAATATGTGAAAAGTGTCAATGAGGTCAGAAATGGGATAGTTAAGTTCATAAGTGTGTAGATTGATCACCGTGTTTATGACCACATCCTACGCACCCAGTAAATCTTCCCAACTGCTCTCTTGCATGCTTCTTGTGTGCTGTAGAATATGCGAGGCTCGAGGCGTTAATCACGCGCCGGAGAGAATTTTTTTTCCATCGTCCCGTATGGATTACACTCTTTTGTCTCTCGGCCACACTTCAAGGAGAAAAAAATATCTCTTTCCGTCGTCCAATTAACCGGCGGGTGGTAATTTTTAGCGATCTGGATAGAGACTCTTGTGATATCCTCATTCCCGACGTGGTGGGCGTAAAAATAATGGCTCGGGGAGGCCTTCGTCCGACTTTTTGAGCCTGTATCGTTCCTCTCCTCGTTGTATCGTATTAAGACATTTGTGCTGTCAACAGTAATAATTTAACTTTTCCTCGATTAACTTTTCTTTAAAGTATTTACCATCACATTAAGAACTTAAGCAATCAATCAAATCAATGTCGTGATTTTTCTCTTCCAACAAAGTACATGCAACTCGCGATTTCATCGTTGCCTTGGATACGTATCGTTTGTGTATCGTGCTCAAACCTCACAGTCTGGGTTCGAGTGTTTGTTCGGGAGTCGACGCTGAGTAGTCATGACGATAGCCTTTGTGTTACTTTTTCTTTCTTTTTTTTGTTCCCTTCGGTTATTACGGGAGGGCTACGACCTCTGCTCTCCTTCCCTCTTGCGCCGAGATAGGAGCTCAATTACAGCTGCGCCTAGGAATCTATCAAGTGGAGATGTCAACGTTTCCAGTTTGCGAGGTTGGTTCACGTGTAGGCAGGCTGTCCTTGATGGTCAGTGGACCCGTGGCAGATTAATGAACGCGTGGTGCTGCTTCCACATATCATTCGTCGCGTGCGAGTCGTATGTGCACTTCACCTCGCGGAGTGTGTAGGAAGTAAAAAGAGCAAGACTTATCGTCGTAAATAAATATATTCAGCCGAGACGTGAGTTCTCAGGCGCACGAGGAAGGGTGACGATAGGTTTATTATTTTTTTTCTGGCGTGCGATTTACCTTGGGGGAGCGTGGATAGGATAGGTTGGTTGCTGATCGAAGCGTCTCGGTAGAAGTCTTCGGTCTCATCCCAGATAATCATTATAGTACAAGGTTGCCCAGGGAAAGGAACTAGTTTCCTCGCCATGAATGCTCGATTAACTCACGCCTCTAGCTTATCACATAGTGAGCTTTACCCTCACCTAACATTTCGGGTCGAATCACTGAGTGAGTAATGATAGATATCTCCATGCCAACAAAATAGGGAAGTGTGGTAGCCTTGTGGGTAGAAAAATATGTAGTTATGATAAATATGTTATGCCTTCGGATGCACTCCAACATAATCCTCATTGTGCAAGGTAGCTCAGATAAGGGAAATGACACCCGTGCCCTGAATGTTTGAGTTTTCACCTCTGGCTATGTTCTGGGTGAGCTCTACCCTCGCATATATACACTTATCCTCGGTTAATAAATCACTTAGTGATAGAGAGATATATTTGACGAAAATTCTTTGAAGTATTAAGGCTATTTTTTGTTACTCCACTTCTTCTCAAGTTCGTAGAACCTGCGGTGCGCCGGACTGTGATCCAGTATAATTGTCAGAGAGCCGTGAAAATTACCAATACCTTCCTATCAGTCGCCAGACACACGCTAATAACTCATATAAGTACGTGGTGGTGGGGAGTACTTTTCTACGTTCACAAAAATGCTCATTTCACGTTTGATTTAAGGATACGGCATTTATAGGATATTACCCATCATCAGCGTACCCGGCGAAAGGCAGCGGGGGGCAACTGTCCCCCTAGAAGCAAAAGTTAGTGTAGGTCAAAACGATAGTTTTCAGTATATTTTCTTTAAATCCACGGAAAGTGGTATTAGTATAAAACACGAAATAAAAATAAAAATCTATTTTTTCGAGCAAATAATTTTAAAAACTAATGAAGGGCTGCTATAATTTTCATGAAATTTCGGTTTCCTTAACCTTCTCTGCGTTACAACTTGAAGGGCAGAGTTAGGCATTAAGACATCGGATTCGATTGAACTGCTCACCTGGTGGGAATTCCGGGAAGAATTCAGACAGATCGTGCGCTAGGAAAGCACCAAGTCCTATATCGACTTATCTATGTTCACGGTATGTTACTACACATAAAGAGTAGGTAATTGCCTGAACGCGAATGATAGGATGGGTTGCGAAATGATACTACATCTTAGCCGACGGGACAACCGAAGCTGTAATATCAAAGTTCCATCGTAGCTGCATTAAATTTAATGCTCAGGTACATTATATTATGAATACTCGTTGGTATAAAGATGCCATGCGCAGGAACTTCGTGCTTCACCTTAGCACTTGTTGTCCTTATATTTTTCCAGCGTTAAGATTCTCACAATTAATAATTATTTTACGAAAGAGATACACATAATAGTATTGTATATACGAATACTTTTAGTTAAGTATGTGATCGTAATAGCACGGATGAGGTTTGTTTTCATTGTTTTAGGAGACTTTAATAATTAAGTTATAAATTAATTGAAATATTCGAATCATTATCCTGATCCCTTCAGACCGTATTTATGCAAGTTCACGATGTGTTACTAAACGCAAACCAGTAACTGCCTGAACGTCAAAGGTTGCAGTTTGGTAGGATGGGTTGCAAAATGACGCTATACCTTAGCCGATGGGACAACCGAAGCTGTAATATCGAAGTTCCACCGTACTTGTGTGTATGTAAACGAGAGGCATGCTCGTTGGTATAAAGATATCACGCGTAGGAATGGCATTCGGGCCGTGAGCGGAGAGGGATGCTGTGGATGCTGTCACGAGCATCGCCGACGCAATCAATGGCCGTCTCGTTGGCGGCGAGCCGTGCCTTCTTCTCCCACCCGTGACCCCGCTGCTAAGCTCCCTCAAACGCTCTCCTCCGCCTGCCTCCCGCACGGCATGACGGGGATTCCAGCCATTGCGAGCCGCCGAGTATCCGCGAGGGCCTCCCGTCGGTGGCCGGGGAAATGCTTTTGATGCTCTCGGTTGCTGTTGTGACGGCATGCCCGGAGGTACGGGGATATACACAAGGAGGAGAACTCGACTACGATTGCCTGGAATAGAAATGCCATAAAACTCGCTTATAACGATCACGAATGAAACGAAATCCCGCATATAACGAGGTGAGTTCATGGCCACTGAGACTGTCTGTCCTATGGTCGCAAATGTTAATTTTCCTGCATGAAACGAGTACGGATGATGCAAAATCCCCTCCATAATGAACTATTCTTTGGTCCTTGGTTGTTACTTGGTAATAAAGTTCGATGAGCGTCCCCACTGGTGAATTTCCGCATTAATATTTTCTATGATTATCGTGGTTACACGGGGCTGAAGTCTCCTCGGTTGGTCTCGAGAAAAGTTATACGTTTCTGGGTGTACCCTTACCATACCTAAATTATGTGTGTGGAAAAATTCAAGCCTCGATGGTAAAATACTTGGATCAATGCGAATTTGAGTGGAATTCGTATTTATTGACATAAAATAATTCTAGTTTGTGATGTTCTTCAAAATAAATTTATTCCGAGTCTGTTTTAATAGTTCATGCATTCGTCTTGTCAGGTTTTCACCGTCACCTGTCAATGGTTTATAAATCATTAATATAACTGTTGAAACTATGGCCAAACTTAAATTTTATCCGCTGGACAGATTTGAGCCTGTACCATCTCATTACGTTTTCTTCAAGGTAGCATAACTTTAATATTTTAAACTCAACATATTTTGTGAACGGTGACTTGTACGAGAATGGGTCCAACAATAATTTGTATGAACTATGGCGTGAATGTTTCAGTGGAAGCCTTGAAAACAATAAATACCGTCAAAACAAAAACCAATGGCTTCATTTATACCATCTCTCTGCGCGTGTATTTATGGATCATAAGATTAGTGGAAATCTATACTTGGGATAGGAAAAAGGAATAAAACTTGTGCAAAATGTAACGGTGAGAGAGAGATTAGGAGAACGAATTAGCTTGGTTTGTTTTTTATTGTTAAAATTTCACACGGGAATTCCCGAAACCTTGAGCATTTCAT
This sequence comes from Ischnura elegans, assembly GCF_921293095.1. Lineage (NCBI taxonomy): Eukaryota > Metazoa > Arthropoda > Insecta > Odonata > Coenagrionidae > Ischnura > Ischnura elegans. Next base: position 88,859,712 of record NC_060248.1, read on the forward strand.
GTAGACTGGAGTCCTTCTGCTGCCTCTAAACAAAGGCGAGGTAATTAATAGCAAGGGTTCTCAATGTATGGAGATGTGAATGTGGGCGCTGAAGTTCGCCACTTAGAGAGCAATGGGGACACATGGGACTCCGTTCCATCCTCTTCCCCGTATTAAATGCTCAACTTCTTATCTTTCATTTTCACCCATATTTTTTATTACACCGTCACTCAGCCTTTTTACTTCATATCAGATTAATGAAGTGAGTAAGGTGGATATTTCAAGAAATGGAAGGGGTTATTTCGGAATAATGGATATGTTGCATTGATTAAATACCAAATTTTGGGTAATTCATTTCGAAGGTCTTCAAAAATCATCCTAAATTGTTCAGGTTAGCCTTATGCCGTTGAGGATTTAAATACAACCTTGTTATTATTTAGTCTTCACATTTCATTTTCTTAATCATGTAAGTTTATTTCATTGCTCTCCAAAGACCTTCTCGGAAATTGTAATCTAATAAAATCCCGCCGATTTTTTTCTAATTAATTCTAAATTGCACCTAGCTACATATGGTTGCTTGAATTATGTACACAGCGACACGAATTCAATATGTTTACGAATTTTAATACACATACCATTGTTAGATCATCTTTCACTACGTTTTCTGTATGTATGTACATACTTCAGCACCTTGGTAAATTTTCGAGATGAAATTCAGTGTTACAATGGTGCTTTTGTGACTCCGGACAATTCATCTTAAGTATCAAGTATATACGCGCACTCGTAGTAGGTACTTACGCATATCTCATCATTAAATTCTCTTGCTAGACCGAATAAGAAAATGGAATAAAATTAAATCTATCCTTCATATGTTTATCCGCCCTGCACCTTGCATATCAGCTAATAGTATTCTTGCACAATGCAAACCATTATAATAGATAGTGTTGAGGGATATATGAGCCTCACTATATTCAAGAGTGCAAAGGTGTGGGATTGTCACCTTGTTTGCCTCGAAAGTGTGAGTTTTATGTTGACTTTTTCACTCCGTCTTCTTCTCTCCCGGCACTTGGGATGCGGGGGTGTTACATCCAACTTTTCTCGCCTTCCCAAACCTCTCCCTCTCCACTCGGCTTGCTCACCTCGAGGGTCCTATTAGGAGATAAGGGAATGACTTCGCCTCCTTCTCCGTGCCCCCAGTCTCTGCTGATAAGGAGACGGAGCGACAACTCGAGCAGTACATACGGGTCTTTTTGCGCCGAAATCGCGTGGCTGCGGAGACAGAGAGCGCAGCCTAGCGAGAGGGCGGCGAAGTGGGCGGAGGTCCCCCCCAATCTGTCCCCTGACGAAGACAAGTTGAGCCCTTAAGTTTCCATGGAGGCACTACATCACCACCGTGTGGCCCTCCCCCTCGGGAGAGAATGTTGCGTGTGCCTACCTATGGGCCTTTTCTCGCCCGAACTTGACTCCGCGATCAAGGCTGTTGCTGTTGCTCTTAAGGGGCCTGTCGTTTCGCGTGGTGGGGTGGCGCCGTTTGCCAAATTATTTCGTTGATACGCCATTAAAGTTGTAGCAACTCGTGTTCTCTCTCTTGCTCCGGATGGCGCTCTGGGTTTGATTGTCATCTCCTCTGGAATTCCTCATGACAGGTGACGTTTTGAGCGACCAAGGTTGTCAAGTAAATTATGTCTATTCTTCAATTGTGGAGGGTTGATATCGAGCATGTGGGGTTTTGTGCTTCCCAAACTTAGGTGTGTCAATCTCCATTAATCTGCGTTAGAATTATGGTTTTGGTAAGTGCATAGAATTGATCTGGCGTTGTGGGTGGCAACTCCCTCCCAAAATCGTAGCCCCAAGTTATGTTTTATATCTGTTTTCAACCTTAACATATATTTAAGGTGTTGGATAATGCAACTTAGGCTCTTATTCATTTAGACAAAAATATTTGAAAAGCCGCCAACAAAATTTCTTGACACGGTATGTGATATCAGCTAATGGAGGTGAGTAAGGAGGGAATGAACTACACTGTTGGTTAAATTAGTTTTTTCAGAGTTATGGAAATAAAAGAACATGACTTAGATAAAAAAAACGCTCTGTTTACATTTTATCTATCGCCTGAAATTGTCTCATATACCTTCAGCCATAGAGTAATTATATGCTAACTAAGAATATACTTACTCTATGCTTCAACTTTACCTCTAACCAAAATTATTGACGTTTTTAGCTTGTTTCCATCTTTTGATTGATAATGAATTATATATTTTCTGTGATAGAATTTAATTGGGTTACTCCCTAGATTCATTGGTAAAAATATAAACTTATTTTATTAACTACATTTTAATTTAAGGACTTAAATAGCAATTTTCAATTAACCTATCTGTTTAAACTTTGCTCAAAAAGCCATATATATTTTTTAATTGGCGAATTAGTGCTAAAGACACTTTCCGTTATTTATTTTGACCAAAGAAAGGCGGGTTCAAACAAATTCGGATTTAAATTGTGGTCTTTCCGCTGAGAACGAGGAATATTTATTCATATCTCCCTTTGAAAAATCTGAAGACTCCTGAAATTCATTCTGGAGTACCCAACTTTTTTTTCTTTCGCTAAATTTATATAGATATTTCCTTTATTTTCGAGAGTCCGCTTAAGGGAGATTCCAACATCGTACATTGTTGCGTTTGTTCCTAGGTCTCTGTATCCGTGCGGAGTGTACTCCTTGTCCGTATTTCTGGTCGCAGGAAAAGTAAATCCTCTGGAAATAAATAGAGAGGAAACGAGAGATGAGTTAAAATCGGAAAATGGGATTTCTTTCTGGATTAAGAGCGTTTTTCCTCGGTTGGGTCGTGCGGGGCCTTTGATCCCGACGAACAAAATGCCCTTGGGCCGTGAAGTGGTGGGAAGAATTAGACGAGGCTTTATTTCGTTGTGGAGTGGGGAGGATTTTCCTTCGTGGGATGAGCATGGGGTGGGTTGGGAGCGAGGAGTCAGTGTCTCGTTGACGGCGACTACAGGCCTTAGCCCGCACTGCTCGATGGATTTCGTGGTTTTGCCGCTGGAGGTAGGGGAAGTCGATTGACCCGCAAGGGATGAGAACAAAAGGATGAAAAGATGATGATGATGACGAGATAGCGTGCCCTCTGCTTGCTAATGATTGCTTGTTTCCGCTAAATAGAAACTTAATTTTGCGTGAGTTATACGGAAAAGGAGGCATCTTGTAGGTTTCAAGCGCACTTAATTATTTTTAATTAACGATTTTCCGTCCTCATGAGCCAACGTGTACGTTATCTTTCATTTCTATCTATTACTTTGTGCTACTCTATTCTACAAAGAAAATTAAATCTGCTTAAATTATGCCTCCGCAGAGGCTTCTTAAAGCTTGCTTATGTGCAATGGCTTATACCTCTTAGTTTTATTTCCATTGTAGTTATAATTTGCTCGATCTTGCACGCTGGTTACTAAGTGAGTATCCTAAAAAAATTGGTATGATTGCATTGCAACTTTAAGCTTCAGCTATAGATAAACTATTGCTGAAACTTAAAGCCGCATAAGCTATACCACCAGCGTAGTATTAAGTCAGATTTTATCGTAAGGTGACGGTCATATATTGGAAACTCATGCATAGGCTATCAGACGTTTTTGTGAGTTTCGTTAAGTATATTTCAATTTTTGTTCATTGTTACATTTTCCACCGTGCTGGATTTGATGGCTTATACTGCGTTCAACTCGTCTACCTTATTAGGTTGCATCATTTCTCATAATTGTAATAATTCTGGTTTGAAGTACCTTATGTAGTTAGTTCCTCTATCAACCCTCCAGTTATATTGTGAACTGTGTAACGTGAAGAGTTTGTATTGTTTTCCCATAGTAGCTTTGTATATTTTGAAGCTAAATTGCGTCTAGTGTATCATCCATCTCTTCTTAAAAAAATAACTCCCCGTGATTCTGGAAATGACGTTCATGTCGTGCATGACCAAGAGCTAGACGCGTGGACAAAGGCCCCTGTGATGTAAAAGGGACTGAGGATCCGTTTTTGCAGGCGTGGGTGAACCGTCGAATAGCGGTGGGGCCACCACTACTCGGTCTCTGACGCGAGGATCACAGTGAGGGTGAGGCGGGTGTATGCTGCGGCCGTGTCGCTCCGGGAGGGAGAGAGAAGGCGGGAACGGACTGCAGGGCGAGTCGGAGGGGGGAGAGCGGCCGTTTGATGCACATTATGTGTTCGCTTTCTGTCTCTGTTCGCAATCCGCCCTCATATGGACTCGCCCGCGTTCAACCCCTACCGCGCCGTGAACGTCTCAGCCACCCATTCGCACTATCCCCAGTTGTTCTTCCGCACTTGCGCCGGGGTTTCTGCACTCAAGGGACCACGTAGGAGGACCACACTCTGAAACCAATGGGACCACGTAGGAGAGGCTCCAGTCCATCTTAGTTCATCTCTATCAATAATGATTTATTTAGTTCGGCTTGATTTTCGCCTCCGAGCGCATGATTATGCTGAGAGCAAACTTTTATTCGGTTAATAAAGTCGAAGCGCGGCAATGAGCGGATAGCGATCCATATATTCTCAATATTTCTAAAAGGCATTCATCCGTCGTTAAAATAAAATACTGCACTATCTCGGTCTTCTGGGCGAAGCCGCGTCGAGTTGTCACTGTTCGCGTACTATTGATCACTTGGTGCGCACAGAAGATAGAAGTGCTGCATCGCCTCCGAAACGTTGGCCAGGTATGTGAGCAGTGACAACTCGACGCGGCTTCTCAAAATTTGTATCCCCTGTTAGATAACTTTTTTTTCCTTATCTTGACCTCGTTTAATACATGTTAAAATATTTCTTGGAGTGTAGGTCAACGTATATGTTATACGTTGACCTACACTCCAAGAAATATTTCCCCTGTTAGGGTAAATGAGTGCTAGAATGTTCAAGATTACAGAACTGTATCAATGCTAGAGACCAACATTGAAACAATGGGTCTGAATCGAGAAACTCCCTATCCGTCTTGTAGGAGCTGGATTTGTGCTGCAACTTTATGTTAATGTGGCTCATTTCAATCGGTTTTCAAAAACGTCCGCTGAGCGGCAATTAGGTAAGATCGGTCCATCCATTATCAATTTTTGCAATATTTTATTTCCACTCGGCAGGAATGTGGTCAAAAATTTACATCGATTTTATCAATGTGAATGTAAATTTTGGGTAACAACCCTAATTATAGCTCATTTCCAACTGAAATTCGAATCGCTCTGCCGTCCGTGACTCTCCTGGAGACTTTGGTAAACCTATTTACATGAGTACATAGCGAAAATAAATGTAAAGTGGCCGAATGGAGACTCCTAATCGTAATTTAAACACCAAATTCAGTATTATTACGAAAGTATTTCAAAAATACGTTTTATAAATTGTATAATTTAGTGCATTTGAGCAGGTATAGATTTTATTACAGTGTACGGTGAAATATTATGAAGTCTTTTGCAGCATCGTGCATCGAGTCCACCCTATGAATTCACCGATCATGGATTTCGGTCAAAATAGTAGTTTTTAAACGAAATATTATCGAGTTTTAATTTAATGAGGACGCTAATGTTTTCTGCGCTCATAAAAAACTTAACAGTGTTGGAAACGTGAGAAAACTTCATTAACTGTGATTGCTAAACATGGTCCTGCGAAAAGGTATTAAGTTGAACACTAGGAACAGAGATGGTTGATTCTAATCAGACCTGTATGCCATACAGTGTATGGGTCATTTTCAGTCATATGCCATCGTCAAAATCTAATTTAACTACCAATTTAACCAGCTATTCTTCTGATATTTGTTAAGTTTATTATGTTCCATATGATTTTAATAGAGGAATAAAATGTCATAATTGCTCATAGGAAGTTTAGAAATGCATATTATGCCTATAATGATGGCTATGGGTAGTTTTTACCCGTAACTGGTTCTCTCCCTTACTGCATGGGGTCAGGTTTTCTTTGCCTATTTTCTTCTCCTGCATGCTTATTAATTGTACAGGGGTCAAATAACAATGTAGAATGTATAAATCTCAATATTTGAAATATTTTTCTTCCACTTCAATGTTATTGAAAGGGTAGTGTGAAACCCTCGTCGCAATGATAATGGTAAATTTCCGATGGACAAAGGCTTCTTAGATTTTACTTTTAAAGGAGACTCTGGTATCAGATTTCAGGGTGGTAACCGTCGAGGTCGAGGGTGGTGGGCACCCCTGTTTTACCCCTACTATCTCAGTTTTTCCTCCTCTTCATACTTTCTCTCCATCTTTCTCTCGCCGGGTTAATGCCGCGCCATTCCCTCCCAGCGGGAACATAACAGCTGAACTGCAGCTTTAATTCATGGGAAAGAGGGAGAGGAAGGGAAAAAAACGTGCAGTATAATTTTTTTATTCCCATTTCAAGTGTGCGTCGTTGGCTGCTGCTGTGAACTATCCTCTTCTGCCTTTCGAGTCCTACAAGTCCACTTTTTTCATCGCATTCAGAGAGGAGAGAGACTATTGGCATTTCAGGAGAGTTCGTCATGTTTTATTTATTGAAAAATAGTGTTATTTAATTTTTTTGTGGGCTTAGAAAAAAATGCCTGCGCTTACTACTACACCAGTTTCGTATTCCGTGTTTTGTGTGCGCTTTTAATTTTTGGTGCTATCATCGATGAAAAAATATTATTATTCCCTTCCCGCCGGGTTTGGAAAAAAAAGGCCGTCCTGAATATTTGCTCCGTCGCAACGCAAAAATGGTCTCAACAAAAGGAGCGCTATCCCAGCTTCCTCTGTCAATAAGGTGCACCTCTGTGTTGCAGCCTTTTGACGGCTCTTGTACGCTATAAGTTTTGAAAGGTCGATGTGCGCTCTCTGATGCCGGGTGCAACATTTTATTGTTCTATTTTTCTACGAAAAAAAAAATTCGGAAATTTTCTCGTTTGTGAACAATGCTCAGGCGATGTTTGATAAACTTTGAAATTTCATGCGCGAAGTACGGTAAAGGCGCTTTGAAAGAAAATGCTCACCTTATACTTTTCATTGAATTCTCATATTCAGGTATTTACTATAGGTCACTTAGGCAAATTTATTTCAAGCTAAAAAAGTCGCGAAACGTTTCTCCTATCTTCTGCTGCCAACGTAGTTTATAAGGACATCGATGGTTACACCGGGGTTTTATAATAAGTACCAAAATTTCGTGGAGATACTTTTCGAAGAACGTTTTTGTAATAATTCCCTTTGTAATACGTATCCTCTGTGCAGTCCTATATCTGAAGTATTAGCTCTACGATGCAATATTCTTTTATTTCATCGTCCTTCACGTGAGGGCGAGATACATAAATCAGGAAGTAGCTTGCAGGTTGCATGAAATCTCTTTTCACTGTCGCAGAATTCAAAGGTTTTGGGAATATCATCTTTTTCCAGTGGATATACTATGCAAGCGTTTACAAAGAGTATTTGCAAATACGAGGAAACTCCTTTTCAATTTGACGCTCTGATCAAAATATATCGTATGAATAAGTTCGTGCATTAGGACCGGCTTCATTTGAGGACATCTTGAAAAGTCAAAGATAAGGCAGAATAGAGACATGGAAAATGCCTTTTGATAGAATGTAATAGTGGAAATAGAGGAAAATTGTAATTAAAAAGTTCACGAATAAATTTTTTTTTATTATTATAATTGAAAAGTTGTCTCTATTATAAATATTTGCAAACTCCTTGTAATTATTAATGAAACAGGTAAATTTTAATGCCCCATGTTTCAGGAAGTCTTTTGAGGTACCGTGCTGTAGCTTAGCTTTCGTTGATTTCGACGTTGACAAGCTTGGAAGAAAAATGCTCAGAGAAGTGTTTCCTGTAGCTGAATGAAATTCAAGTTTAGTACATATATGCATCAGTGGCAAATGATGTCAAGGACTATAGAATCTTGTAGTTGCTGTAGACGTTGTAGCTGCTCAAGAATTAGAACTCGTATCCTTTATGAAGAGCTCCTGCTCACGGATGTTATCTGTGTCAAATGATTTCTATTTGACGCTTCCCTATCGCAGCGGAAAAGAGGAACATCGAAGTCTCGCGAACTCCATTGAAGGCTTAAGCTCTCAAATTGTAGGTTCGCAGTTCACATTTTGTTTGAATGATTGTATAGTCGAAAAATCTTGTTCACTTCGAATTTCCACTTCTCAATTTACGGAATAATTGAAGCCAACTTATTGTCCGAAAGCTATCTAGGAAATATCCGGGCTTACGTTTTGGCGAATTTCTCTTCACTGCTAAAATGATATTGATGAATATCAACTAATCTCAAATATAATATTTGAGCGAAACTTATATCTTGCCTGTTTTTCCTATTACTATTTGAATTCCATTTACTTGAGTAAAATGAATGACAAAATATAAAGTTGGTCACGTTAATTCTTCTCACAGCATTTTAATAATCGGCATATATTCTTAACTTGTTTCGAGAAGTGTGAAAGTTTTCGCTGATTGCTGGTAGTAAGTGATAATAATAACTTGCCTGTTCATTTCCACTTAAGAAGGAGCATGAAAGTATCATTCAACCCTCTCTTTTATTTTTTATTCAGTTCGTGCAATCTTTTCAACGCAGTTCAATTAAAATTTGTTGTTGCCACCGGAATACGTGCCTTCTTGTAAATGCAAGCTTTTTCACCTTTATAAATCTTTGAACATTTATCAAAAAGTTGTGACTAAGTGTAACTTACGAATTATTTGGTTTATTTCTATTAACTGGAAACTCCAGAGATGTATATGAAAAGTAGAAAGATTTCGTGCTTTCCCGGCGAATGGACTTGGTAAAGAGTTCTCGGGATCGCCACCGGGTCAGGAACTCCATATCTGCCAACGTTTCGATGTCCGACTCGGTCATCGTCCTCAGGTCTGTGAGCAGTCGTCTCACAGCCCTGAGGGCGATGACCGAGTCGGACATCGAAACGTTGGCAGATATGGAGTTCCTGACCCGGTGGAGATCCTGAGAACTCTATATGAAAAGTAATTTGTTACCACTGCTTGCAAAACTATGAGAAATAATTAAATTTAGTTTCGAGGAAAGCTGCTGCGAGGCCTATATTTTTCTTCTTAGCACAGTATCTGCATACTTCTTGAGAATTTCGTGGTGGGTAGGAGAGTTTTTCATCATTAATACTTTGACTAAATTCGACCGGTCGAGCGTCCTCATATCTTGGCGGAACGACACATCTTTTAAATAGAAATGCAAATAATCGAGATTTTACGAACAACCCTGTATGCATAGCTGCAACCCTTCCCATATTGTTTAACATTCTTGCTTCTGCAAAAGTTTTCAGAATCTCTTCTCACTGTCTTTGTCTCTTCACTCAATCACTATTCAGGTCACTCCAATAGCATTTATAGATACTTTATACACAAATTATGGGATTATGTCAAAGTAAGCGGTTAAGGAAAAAGTAGTGAGAGAAGTAAGTATGCGTTTAGTGAGAGTAATTATTGGATCGCATCTTAGTAACAGAATTGTTGTTCAGGCCTTCATTCCGTTCTCTTCCTTAATCTTTTATTATTTTTCAAAATGTTATTATTTAGTGTTACAAATGAATTGTTTGTCAATCTCTATTAACTGGAAATCTCCAGAGATTCTTGTGGAGATTAATTCGCCATCACTGCTTGCTAACTGCCCCATTATCAAAAGTAACCCGTAATTCAGGTGAGTTGGAAGCTACAGCGATGGTAATGTTATCTTCGGGGTCGCAAATCTTGCGCCAGGGAGGACCTGGCGTCTTCAATTTGTCCCCAAGGCTGTTACGTGCCATCACCCCGTGTTTCAATTGGTAGTGAGGGTTAATAATTACTTGCCTGTTCCCTTTTTATTTAAGCAGGAGCATGAAAGAATCTTTCAACCCTCTCTTTTAATTATTTTTCAGGTCATGCAAGCTTTTTCAACTAGAGCTATTTACATTCGTTGTTGACACTTGAATCCGTGGTGACGCTGTCTTCCGGTGATGCGTGCGAATTTGGCTCGCGACGACATGCCTTCTCTTCGAATGACACTCGAAAGACGTGTCGCGAGCGGCTATTTATATAGACTCTCCGAAGTCACTGCCTCATTGAACTTGTCCATCCCTGCCACTCGAAAACCATTGGCAAAAATAAGGGCAGGTGTTCTGTTTGTCTACGGTCGTGTGCCGTTGTTTATTTTGGGTTATAATTTCTCTAAATAGCTCCTTAATCATCGGAAACTATGGCTTAAGATTTAACAAATGTCGAAATAATGAAAATCTGACAATATGCCTCACTAAATAAAATTTCCGAACCAGTTTTCTTTTTTTTCATTCTGTTTTATTAATGAGATTTTCCGAAAACACGAGGAGGAAAAAAACCGCAGTCAATTGATAGAGGATATTTTTTCTAAAAAAATTGTTTCTTCGTCTTTAATTGCAATGGGATTTATATGTCTTCAATAATTTACATTACAGCCAATAATAAGCTCAATTAAATTATTGTTAGTGGTTTAATTATCTTAATTGGAAGGCATACTATACAGGAGTGGCCATGGTTTTTGCATTGTTAGGAGAGGAAGAGTAAAGACAGTGATATCTAGTGAATTAGCTGGGGTAGAATATTAGGTGCAATATTAGATGCTTTCTTCAACCGAGAAACTCACATTACTTATTCCTGGACAGTTTCCCTGATTTGAGATAGGCTGCTGCATTATTTAAAATATTTGTTTTTAAAGAGACTTGATTTTGTAATGCTATCGGACAATCATACTTGCTGTGAGATGAGTGTTTAATTATAATAACCTTGATTGTAGTTGTTACCTCATTTCAGTGCTCAATCATTAGGCTAACGTTCAAGTCCTCAACTTACCTTACAATGTTAGTGACGTCGTTTAAAACCTTGAATCTGCCGCATTTGCTCAACTATGGGCCTGTGAAGATTTTAAGCCAAAATCCTCAAAAGCCTCATGTAGAAATTGAAAATACCAATTCATAACGATAATGTGTATAATGAATTAACATGTCGGTCGAGGAACCAAATAATGTGTGCGGAAGAATTATTCCGGGAAAGTTGCCATTTTAAAAATGTTTACGTATTGTTTACTTAGAGAATACCGGAAATATTATTTGTCTCTTATTCTTAAATCGGAATGGAATCTAAAGCGTCCCTAATTGTCGATTCGCAAGTGTAGTGATGCCGAAAATATGGCAGAAACAAGTCACCGCCAAATCTTAACGGTGGAGCGGTAATAATCTTGGGTTCCATTTGAAGGACGAGTGTGGAAATGACACCTCACAAGACTCTAATTATAAGCGTGATTGTGTGTTGAAAGAAGTTTTGTTGTCTCATCTGCTACATATATTTTGGGGCGATAAATAATGGAACAAGGGAGGTTTTAAATTTGAGAAATTAATTTGACCCCCAAATATGTTAGCATTATATTTAAATATTTTTGATATCGTTGTGTAAGAGTTCTGTATGGATAAGCGTTTATCCGTGGACTCATGTCTACTTCGAAAATACCAGGAAAGCGTCTTTCCAGACCTTGTTGTTACCGAGTACTGATGCCGACGACGAATCTTGATATATCCTTTATTATCCTTGACCTACAATACTGAATTTAAAAAAATCTGTATATAAGGCATCGATTCTTGCGATCGTCCCTTGTCATTACTCCAATTGTTGCGTAGACGTTCGCGAGGCATTATGTCGATCACTTTACATTTTAAATTCTATAGTCAGATAACATCTTCGTCCATTTTTTTTAAAGCTTTTCCTATTTCATTATTCTGTCACATATATATTTTACATTCTCACGTGAAATAAAACTATTTTCATGTCTAAAATACGTGCAGATTTTGTCAAGGGTTTTTTTCTATGTACCTACAATAATTTGAAAAATTTTGCTTACTTTTTAAAATTGTATACATGTCACGAAAAAAGACCGATAGCCCGTGAATGACACGTCCCCAAACGCAGGGACCATCTCCTTTTTGTTCCAGTCTTTTGCGAGTATGAAATTGCTATGACTTAAGGTGCCCTACACGCTCAAAATGTCGCACTCTGTCAGGATCCAATGAAGGGGGTATTTCTCCGACTTCCTCCGGCATCTACCCTCGGGATTCCATTAGGTAATGCGTGACCTACAATCCAGTCGGCTCCATATACCACTCTTTCGTGTATATGTACATATGTACCAAGCACATTTCATAAAACATCCTTCGTCTGTCTCGGGTTGTCGGAGTAGAGAGGGGGACGGCAAAATATTTCCTGAAGTTGAGAAACGGAGGATGACAGTGTGGAAAAGAATTGATTCGGATAGGTATGTGCTGGTAAGGTGGAGGCTGCGACGCTGGTGGTGCAAGTGGGAGTTAAGTAAGTGGAGTAGGGAATCCCTCTCCCCTTACTCCATTTTCACAGCACAAAGGAGGACACTATCTTCTTCCCTTGCGGTCCTTATGAGGGCTTTCCCGCTCGTCTTCTTGCCATGCATACCTTCTGCGAGCTTTCATCTGCTTCTCTTTCATCCATCCTTTTTAACTCGGTCTCCATCATCCTGCATGTGTTCGCTACCATCTTCGATGCTGACCCGTAAACGTAAGCAGAAGATCTGACCAGAAAGAAGCGATGATTAATTTCGATGTCAGGAATTATTTGCCGTTTTGGATTGATCACCAATGGCCATGCGATAGTTGATAGTTTTAAATGGTACATGGTGAAAAATTGTCTGCCTGTTACGTCTAACAAATGTCCTCGATTAACGGCGACCAAATACAATAAAGAGGACATTGATAAATGCAGAGTATGTTTTAATGCAAGAATCTAAGACTCATCATTTACCATTAGGAAATATATTTGGAACTGCTTGCATGCCAAAGTCTATATCAATAACCATTTAAAATTATCAACATTATAATTGATTATTATGATTGCCAATAATTGATTAATTTATTAATGATTTAATAAGCTATTAATAATCAATTATCGAGAAATCGGACCACCATAGAAGGTCAGTTTACTCTGGAAAATCGGTTTATCATCGAGGAATTGACCATTAACAATGAAAAATTGTGTCCAATGCCCATTATGGAATTCCGAACCCGTCAATTAATTGTATTTATCGTCAGCCGATACTGAAATTTGCCCATATCGCAAGTCATCCCTCTTCGTCCCAAGTGGGTCTTTGCATTCCGCTTTTTCAGATGGAGTAGTGAGGGAGATAATTGGCGAACAATCCTTCCTCTTTTTTTCTCTCTCTTTCCTATTTAGAAGGGTCTCCTTTGAAGCGTCTTCCCTTCTCCACACTCTCAGCCGAATATACTTTCCCATCCAGCCCTTTCAAACAACAACTCCCTTCCTCTCGCTATCTCTTACGTTCCTTCCCCTCCAATTACTCTCTCCCTCCCTCTCTTCCTCCTCTCTTTGTGCTTTGTCTGCTACACCCTTTGTGCTCGAGCGCCTGAGAGTTCGTCTCGATAGCTCCGTGGTTACGCGTTCTCCCCAGACTTCGCGCACTGGAGTTTTGCCTATCGCCTTCTCTCTCTCCCTCTCTTGAGGCACTTTTTTTTGCTCAGAGACGAGCGCTGAGCCATCGATTTTTTTTATCTTCCGCCGATTCTTCGCGACGTGGGTGTTTTGCGAATTCGTATAAGGCGGGAGATTGCAAGAACGCCGTGGATCTTTTATTCTGTTGCGTCCTCTAGGGACCAACTTCGTCAGCAGTCTTTGGAATAGGTTGATATGTTTTAATGCCACTTATTACCCATATCTCTTCACAGTTCCTATGATTATTTCATCACCCTTTTAAGAAGACGCAAATTAGTTAATGAAATATTACTAGCAACTTTCCAATGCTTCATTCCGTTTTTTTCTTACATATTAGTGCTGTATCTTTTCAAAATTTAGTCATCTAGGGTAACTTAAGGATTGTGTGTTCCTTACTTTCAACCAGAAAGCTTCAGAGATTCATATGACAATTAATTAAATTCAGCTTCGCGGGAAGCTCTAGCGAGGCTGATATTTTTCTTCCTAGCGCAGTATCTACATACTTCTTGCAAATGCCATGGTGAGGAGGTAGGTTTTAAATCAGTAATGCTTTATATAGGAGCGGTCGAGCGTCCTCATATCTCAGCGGAACGACATATCTTTTCAATAGAAATCCAAATAATCTAGATTTTACCAACCACCCTGTCTAGGTAACTGCATCCCTTCTTCATCACGGCCTTGTCCCTTCCCATATTATTCAAAATTCTAATTTTGTAAATTTTTTAGCATCTCTTTTCACTTCCTTTGTCTCTCCACTCTATCACTCTTCCGGTCACTCCACTGGCATTTATAGATTCTTTAAGAAGAAATTATGGGATTATACCAAAGTAATCAGTTAAGGAAAAAGTAGGGTGACGAGTGAATATGCATTTTGTGAGACCAATTATAGGATCGCATCTTAGTGATAAAATTGTTATTCAAGCCTTCATTCCGTTCTCTTTCTTAATTCGTGATCGTTTTTCAAAAAGTTATCACTTACTGTACAGTGTTACTTATGAATTGCATGTCAATCTCTATTCACTGGATATCTTGTGGAAATTAATTTGTCACCATTGCTTGCGAACTGCCCCATCATCAAAAGTTACCCTTAATTCAGCTGCGTTGGAAGCTGCAGCGAGGGTAATGTTATCTTCGGGGTCGCAAATCATGCGCTAGGGAGGAGGACCTGACGTCTTCAATTTGGCCCCAAGGCTGTTACGTGCCATCACCCTGTTTCACTTTACCTCCCACCTGATGAAGCCCTCTTGCAAATTGGAGGAGATGCCGCTTGCACCCCTGGTCATACCCCCGCCTCCGCGCTACGCTAACGCGCTTAATACGTTTACCGCTTAATATTTAGGGCGGCTACCGGTGTTCCGTGCGGCCGAGCTATCGCCCTCGACGATAGCCCGGCTAATATAGCATCTTAATCCCGCTCCCAGTTCTGAATTTAGACTGATTCTATTACAGTTCCTCTGTTGCTAAGGCTCAGATGAAAATTATCGTATAGATAGCTCTACCCCAAGCGACTTCTTGTTTCTGTTTCTCCGTGAATATTAATAAGGGAAGGCCTGTTGTTCCGACCTGCACATAAACCTAAAATTTTATCTACGCTCATTTTTATAAAAACCGGATTATGATTCGTTTTGTCGAAGTTATCGCTCATGGATGGTATCCGCGCTTTGGTTATTTTTTGATGACGTAGGTGAGCAGTTTAGTCGATAGTCGTTTGAGAATGGCATGGTCAGCCGAATTTAACTCCATTTTTGTTGATCAATTTTTTAAATTGGAATATTATCGTAGATTAGTGCTCGACTAAATGTATGCTATCTTTAACTTAGACATTTCTTTAGGCCATTTTAATTAGGGAGTTACTTGCATGGTAGGTTATTGGCTATTGTCATCGAACACAAATAATATATCGGCCCTCTTCGGTTGATCGAACCTTTAAAATTAGACTGATGATCGACAGGCGAACGGTTTACCATCATATCGCTATCGAAAATTGATTGGTGGTTCGCAATTAATTGATCTTACGCCCTCGAATAATCATCGGCAGTCTGTAGATCGGCTACACTTGCGATAATAACTCTATGTCCACCGACGATATCAAAGCCTATCGATGAAAAATTATAGATGAAAACTGGATGGTAGGAAGCGCGCATTGGGAACCGTATTCGAATGCATCTTCATCGCGTGAAATCTAATCAATAATAATGCCGCCAGCCGCTACCAACTTCCCCATGATACACCACCAATAGCCTCTCCGCCAGTCCCTCTCCCTTTAATCTCTCAACCAGTTCCATCTTTTTCTCATAATCGGAATGGAAGAAAGGCTTCTTTCCCAGGGGCAAGGCGGGAGGAGGATGGGTCTGTCTGTTGGGGGCATTGAAGCGTACTCCAATGCCTCCAGCCTTCCTTCTCTCCTTGAAGCGAAGAAACTCCCCTCTCCGTCCGCCGGTTCTCCTTAATGCGGAAATGGTCTCCCACGACACTCATTTCGCCGCCTTCGTTCCGCTCGAATTAAGACGCCATCCCTCCCCCATCCCTCCCTCCTACCCCCACCCCTCATCTCGATCCAGACCAACCATCACCCGTCCTTCACTTCCTGCCGCTATTTTTTTTTCCTCCATTCCGTGGAATTTCCGGGATATTCTGGATATGCGATATCGAATGTTGGGGAGAGCATTAATATCCTGCATTACCACTATTCGATAACCATTATGCTAACCCGTTTCATTGCGTCATTCATCTAATTCAATGCCCAACCCGCGTATATCATTTTAGACCTGGGCAACTCTTTTTTTCCTCGCAGTTAGGAAATATCTACAATTACGCTCTCGGGATGAGCGAATGGGACAAAAAGTTTGGGGGCCAAATAGAATGTTTCGTAATACCATACTATTGCATCATTCATCTAATTCTACGCCGAACTTGCGCATATATTATTTTATATCCCGGTAACTTTTTTTTCCTTGCTGGTTGAATATCAGAGGAAATATATTCTATTGTGCTAGCGGCTTCTGCGCATTTGAGCAAGATTTTAGCTGACCAAATGCGAGATTACGTTTTGGGTGTTAGGAGTCTTCTTGACTGACTACTACGGTAGCGTTTGTTAACGCGTTGCTTCGATAGGCAAACGCATTCCCGTTGAATTGAATAATCTCGTGTAAGGAAAAGTAATAGGATATCAATTAGATTACTTGTTTAGTTATTTATATATTTTCACTCCCTTTAATAATTAAGGTGTAGTTTCAATGTCGGCCCAGGCTTTTGGTTACTGCGCAGCTATGTGTACTGTTGTATATATTCCCTCTGAGGGTCACATGTGGAGTTCTTATGGCTACTGGGGATGCTGATACCAGTTTTTTCAAAAGAAAGCGTTACAAATTTGACCAAATTGCTCAAATCTTAAGCAAATTACTCGCACCGTAAGCATATACATCAGTAAATGTGCTTAAATATTCAGTGGCTAAAACTTAACGGCCCGTCCAAGGGCCCAGGACGTTTAATCTGTTTATTATTAACGGAAGCTAGCTCAAGTAAGTGAAGAAATAGGCTACTCTAGCTACGGTTTTAATATTATATTCTCATGGCAACCATATGTTACCTGTAGGTAAACCCCTGCCAAAAGAATAACCGGAACCAAAGCCCTTGGTTATTGTCCCATGCGATCGTGAATTTTTCTGGAATCATAGTTTTTATACCACGTATATACCTAATTCAAAATTTCTCTAATAGAGCATCACCAGAGAAGGAAGTCCCGTGATTCAGCATTTTTTCTTTCTAACTTCTCACTTTTTCTAACAATTTGCAAAATGTATGATATCTCGAGCTGCAGTTTTACCAGTTGCAGCTTTCGTATCAGCATTTGACCGTATTACCTCGCCGAGAATTAATGTAAGTAATTTATTGACGTAATGTTTCCATTGTGTGAGGATAATGAAGATATGATTTTCTGATATTCTTATTCATAGTTAAAAAAATTGTCTTTCTTCAACTACATCACGATATATTTAGCTGACCACACACGTGGTCTTCCGTGGAGAAGGAGCGGTTTGTATTGAGGGAGGAGTTACTTTTTATGCTTGTTTGCTCCTCAGGCGTTTCAAATCATCTTGAGTGGCCTCTTCCCCATCCCTCCACTTTTTCTCCGACCCAATCTCCTCCCACATACTGTTACCAAACTCGATCCCTCACGATCCTTCCCCCATCTGGAGGAGGGTGAATTTTTTTCGTAATACTGGAGCATGGAAGGGCCTAGAGTGGGCATGTTCACCTAATTTCTTTTATTTTTCATTGTGATAGGATTTTAAAAATATGGAGATGCGTTTTTTTTGTTTCCGAACAGTAGGAAAAATTTGCATTTTCAATATTTTATATGCAAAAACTCACTCCAAAAGAAAAGAGCAAAATACAAACTCATATTGTTGGCTAAGTTCTACAACACGTTTCTCAAAATATGGCCGGTCTGAGTTATTACTGCTAATACTGTTAATAAAAAATATAATTCAAGGAAAAAACAACTCTTTTTTGCAAATGTATGCTTATTTTTCAGTTTTATGCATTTTTGGATATTAATTTCAAGAAAAATCATATACTATTAGAAAAATAAATCAATTTTTTCGCTCTTCTGAAAAGTTGCTATTTTTGAAATACGTGTTGTTGGAACTTAGCCACCGATATGTTGTATTTAACGGTCGCTTAGTCAAGTTAGTGAAGAAATGAGCTACTCTCGCTACGGTTGCTATAATATATTCTCATGACTACCTTTTGTTTGTTGTAGTTAACCCATAGCGACGGAAGAACCGAATTTAGAACTCTCTTGAGCTACTAGCAGGGAAAAATCGACGGTCTTGTGCACGGGCCGCGCGTGGTTTGTTTTGTTGACACTTTTGTACGCCATTCCTTTCTTCAAAAAATGGTTTATCTAAAACAGATGATTAACAAAAACTTAAACGACGTTCCCAACTCATAAATCGCGAGCGGCAACTTCCGCGTTTTTTATTTTAAAATCATAAGAGAATATTTATGAATTGTCATGAGAATAAATTTCACGGGATCGGGAATAGAACCACGGACCTTTGGCTTTCCGGGCCATTGCGGAGACCACTACGCTATCCATGTTCCAGAATTACCATGGCAATTGTGCCGAAACTTATGGTAATACCAATATGGTAATACGTGCTAGGGTACAGTGGCGTAATCATGGGGGGATGAGGGGATAGATACCCCCCCAAAACCTTGGAGAAATAAAAAAAAAGATTTAAAACTATTGTCTAGTTTTGATATTCAATAGCTGAATTCTCTTAATTAAATTTTTAGTGCTAAAATGATGCATAGTGTATTTCCAGGCAGGTCATTTTTCAAAAATTTTCCCGGACCCCACCGCCCCAGGCTATCCCATCCCCCCCAAAGCACATTCCTACTTACGCCACTGCTAGGTAATATAGCAATATTGATAGCGTAGTGGTCTGTGCATTAGTACCGAAGCCAAAGGCCAGTGGTTCGATTCCCGGTCCAGGGGAATTTTTCTTATTACTATGTTTATATAATTCACCGCCGTTTACGCGGCAGGATTCGAAATATATGAATGAATAAACGAGGAAGATTATTTTTCGTTATCACATATTTTTCCCTTTCATCTACGGAATTCGACTAATACTAAATCGTAATAATGGCAGTATAAATTATGGGCGCCCCCATTTAAAAGCAATTCAATCGTGGATATTGACAAACAAGAAGCCTCTATACACTTTCAAAATCACCCATGTCTTTGATTTTCAGGTGGAACTCGGATTCATGGCCTTCGGCTCGTCAATTTACCACCGACAGTCTATTTGTTACTTCCACAAAATATTTATAAAATTTCTATGATCATTTTCTGCTGTTACACCACTATAGATTTTACAGATATCTCCTGTATTTGATAATGGTGTTACAGCTGTGACCGGTCATAGATATTTTTATAAATATTTTGTGGAAGTAACAAAATGTCTGTAATTGTTATTATGGAGCCCTTCCACCACGGACAAGCTTCAAGTTTCGATTTAATTTCGACTTGTCAGGCGAGGACTCGTCTCCGCTGCCACTGAGGCCGTCAGCAACGAATTATAACTCAAGTTCTAAATAGTCTAACTAAGCGAACTAGCCCAATATTTCCATTGGTCGTGCCTGCTGGCCGACGCGGGGCTCATACCATGCGTTCCCTCCTTTCCCACTTGACCGCCAGTCTTCAGTCGTTGTTTTTTCTCTCGGCTTCCGTCTCGTGTGCGTTACGTAATCCCACAAAAAAAGATAAGGGTTTTACCCTCCCCCACCTCCTCAACCATCAAAGGATGATTCTACGCCTCTCCCCACCCTCTGTCACATTCTCCTCCTCGCCCCTCACCCTCATTCGCCTCCCTTAATCCCCCCTCCCCTTTGCTTCTTCCCTTTTGCCTTTCGTAGTTGGTCGACTTGGGCTGTCCCTCTCCACTTGTTCCATCTCTTCCGAAACTTACAGTTTCTTTTTTATTCCTCTGTCCTTCACTTTCTTCCTTGATCCGTCCCGTCAGAGGGTGACCCAGAGGGTCTTTATTTATCTCATTCTCCTTGAGGCCAGTGTGCGCTGCAACGGCGCAAATATGAAAACTGGACGCTCGATCGACCCATCGTAAGTGTAGTGCTAAAATATATCGGATGCTAAGGAATTCAACTCATTTCTACCAGTTACCTGAAATAGTCCTGAAGAAGACGGTTCGTTGCCCGATCATCGTTTTTTAGACATGCGCCGTCTACTAAAAACTTTCTTTTTAAAGATTAAATAAGTCTGAATAAGTTTTAAAAGATAAAAAAAAATCTTTTTAAACTTATTCAGAACGGGTTATCTGGTCGATTAGAAGAAAAGGATAGTTTCCTTCATAAAAGAAAACGAAAGGCATTGATTGCGATTCGTTACCCACCATTAGTGCATTCATAATATACTAAATATTTGGATTTAGAAATCCCAGTTTAGACGAATGTTAATGGTCAATTTTAACCGCATTTGAAAAAGGCCAGATTGGCGCCCATGCGACGCCACTCCACGTGACTTCACAGGGACCTAGTTTCTTTACGAGTAGATAGGAGTTTTACATCGCCTTAGGTTACCAATGCATGCATGAGGCACAGAGCTCAGGGAAATATGTCTCAATAATCACCTATTAAAACTAAGGTCGGAAAGTTTTCTTCGTTTGATAGGGTATTAATAATCCTTATTTAATCCAAGCGCTACCTGCTAGCAAGATACACTGCTATCTGCTAGCAGCCTGCGTCGTATCAACGCTCAAAGCCTCGCTCCAAGGTCACCTCCCACGGCGACAGCGAGAACCAGAATGACGTCACACGGGGTTTTCCCAGCATTCATACTTAGCCGTCGCGTTTACGCGCGCCTGAAAGTGTTCACTTTTCATTTAATCGCAAAAAATATAAATCGTAATTTAAAAATCTAAAAACGTGAATTGCGTACTCCAGGAGTAACAATCTTTCGATTTGGGCAATTAAAAATAATAGGAAACCACCCTAATGTCCAAGGAGATTGCTTTAACCATGAATTTAGAGGAGCAGACGATTAAATCTTTTACTTAATGTCACCATTACGTAGTTATATTCTTATTTTTTATATTATAATTGCCCTCGCGATATTAATTACTAATGCAATTTATTGAATATTGGTCATCCATGAAAAACGAATCGTATAATTCGCTCGAATCGCATAATTTTTGGATTGCCCATGAGCCATACTCGGTGCTATGGAAGTGTAATTAATGTCAGTGTTTTCGATAAGAATCATTGACTTTTTGTTTCCGTGGGAGGCTTCCTCTTAACGGTACCGCATCCGTTTGAATCATCCTCTTTCATTCGTGGTAGTTCGTCATGTCGGTGGCGTTACGATCGGCATCGTTGATTCTCGCTCGTTGGTCACGTTGAATTTTTTACATTTTTCCTCAAATGCTTCATTGACAGTGTTGAAAATGCTGTGTGTCATCCGCGCACAACGCTATCAGCTTTACCACATGCGTGCCTTTGCGCTCTATATGTGGATCATGAAATCAATCTCTCTACCTAATTTTGTTTAGAAAGAAAATCACTTGTACCCCTTCGCTTTTCGCCCCCTCACATATTATATTATAATGAAAATATAAGTTTGTACCATGATGAGATGGCACAGTCAATTTTCCGGCGCGTAAATATCCAGTTGGACGAATTAAGAGGTGATGTGTTTGCCTCACCTTAAGTTATTTGGTGGAAACGCATACAGTGGTCCCCCATTTCTCGGTAGTTATATCTTCAAGGACTTGGAATGCAATTTCTAGAAGGAGGAGATTTATGCTTTCAGGGCGCGTCGGTATGTGCAATTCAAATATTTGAATGATGACAATTAGGGAAAGGTTTAGAGTAACGGAAGCTGGAATTCATCGAATGCGGAATATTCGCAGAATTCTTTCGTAACGAAATAAAAGATATGGAGTTGGAATGAAAATATTTTCGAGCCAGATTTAGCGGCCCCAGAGAGATTATCATTTGTTTCCCACGAGTTAAGCCTGCAGAAAAAAAGTTAGCTTTTACCGAGTTGCCTTTTAATTTTAAGGGGGAGTGGTCATCTTGTATTGATTGCATTTTCAAATATTTTCCTTTAGGCGATAGAAGTCTATTACATATGGTACCAAGGCATGGTGGATATCGACCATCATATGAAATAGAATCATTTGCAATTTTCTTCTTAGAAAAAAAAATTATGAATAAATTATATGTTCTGCACCCGTTCCAAGTCTGAAATATATACTGTATTAGATATATATGCCGATACGTTTTATTATATTCAAGTCTAAAGGACTTAAAAGTGATGCTGTGTACCTGTGTCATTCAATTTTTTTTGTGAAAGTGAAAGTGCTTATTGCTTTGTTGCACATGATAGAAGTCTGGATCAAGTGTTCATGGAAAACAGGAGTAAGTCGTATTCCGAGGGTCATTGCAGATATTCATGATATTTTTCGGGTGTGTCCCGCGTACTAATTAGTTTGGGTAAGCTTCGGGCAGCAAACCTGAAAAAAATCATCAACAACCAACGTATGAGAAGTTGGTGGAGAGCTAATTGTGAGTCAAACCTGTCTCAGGACTTTTGACGAATCAGGACGCTGCGTTTGCGAAATCATCCCCCTTTTTTTTACGCGGGTACATTTTTTTCCGAGGCACCACGATTGAAAAAAGTGGCCATCGCCCCTTTATTTCCTCCCATGTTTCAAGTTCCCTCTAGTGTCCCATGGATAGAGATCGACGATCCCTCGTCTTTGAACCGTGTCTTGTAAAGGATTGACCGAGCACCACTGTCCCGCTCGCTGCATCGGTGCTCAGGAGAAGTGCCTTTTGTTGGGGACGGGATTGGGAGCGAATTTTTCTCTCAAGCAGAGAGGAGGAGGAGGCAGAGGAGTGCGGAACGACGTGGACAAGTGACGCGATTCATCGAGGCTCCCGTCCCGTGAGGATGGTAGCTCCCTCTCTCCCTGGGAGACGATTAAATTCCTTTGGAAATATAAATGGGACCTCCTTGTTCCGAACTCTAGGGTCGCCCTCTGAAGACATTCTAGGGGAAGAGGGGTAGAAGATATGAGTAGGGTTGAAAGTGGGTGGGGATTTAAAGGTTGATGGGTGGGGGAGGGGTGAGGAAGAGGGAGGGGAGGGATGATGAGTAAGGGCAAGGACTGCCCTGCAATGCGGGACCATTCGTTAAAAAGCGGTGAGGGTCAAGTGCATGATGAGTCGACCGAATTACACGAGGAAATTTATTAAATGATTACGTGCGATTCAAAGTCACTGTTTAAGAGCCTTAATGGTCGCGGGACAAAATGGGCTTCTTCTTCGTCTTTCTTTCTTCTTAATGCCCAGACTCAGTGCACATCGCGACGACAATAATGTCTGCTGAGCGTCCTCAAAGACGATGTTTGCGAGGCAGGAGGGTATTTGTCGTAGAGATATGGGCTGTGCCATTTTTGGTTGCCTAGTCTATTGCTTTGCTGCCGAGATTAATCGAGAGAGATTAAAGCCCTGTTCACAACGGCTTATATCATTATGAACCAGACCAATTGGTGACGAAGTCCTTCAGTCGCTTCAAAAATCGTGAATCAGTCTTGGAATTGATTTTAGGGGACTTACGATGCCAAATATAGCGATGTTTCCATATGCAATATGCAATTGGCAATCTTGATAGTAAAAACTGATAGTGGCTAGTTTCAAGGACAGTTTTAGCTTTTCCCTTAAAAAAATGTAGATTCTATAAAAAATAACCCAGGTTTGATAAGAATAAGTATGAAAGACACAATAAAAAAGAGACTCACACGAATTTAATTTTTCGCTGGTACGTATACCTTTTCCTTATTCTTGTCCCATCTCTGAGGAAGGTGGTAGTGCCTCCGAAAATTTAAATTCGTGTCTTTTATTGGGTCTTTTATGCTGTGTCTTACACAACCTGGCTTATATTGGCGGTAAATACCTTATAGATGATAATCAAGAAAAACGTACTGGTGCACAAAACATAGAATGTCGTTACTTTTAGTGATATTAATATTTGTTGATATGTCGAATTTGGGTTCAAATCGGTCAATAATTTTGGGCGATGTATACTTTTTCCTAAGGTAACTTTAATTTACACTAACATTGTGAAGTGTGTATATGTGCGCCACGGCCAGAGCCTGCCTCGTTTGGTTCCACGCTCTCGCGTTGTGGCTACGGTATTTGGATTGTACCCTTGAGTAATTAATATGCGTGGATGTTGATAGGTTTGGGGATGGAACTTCCCTCTCACCTGAATCCTATTGGCTGTTTCTTCAAAATAAACGAGATAAACGAAATGTATAATCTAGCACAATAATACAGATTTGGTCGGATTATTATGATACTGTTTTAGTCTATATTTTCATGGTTTTGGGTGTATATGGTCTATTTTTTTTTGCCCCTGAGCAAATGGGATGCCTGATTATGAATTAATTCACTTCAAGTTGTGTCGAGCAAGCTGACACACATTTTGAGTCTTTACTTCCATCTTTACGCCTGGTTAAGTGAAGTATTAATTGCTTTGAACGAGACTCGATATCTTGTAAGTGCTCGTATATTGTTTGAACTGCTATATTATCGGCGAAGTACGTGAATCATTCATTTCGGGTACGGGGCGGGGATCGGCGCGTCATCTAGTCCCGCCGAGTTGTTCGAAGTCGCGCTAATGAGTAATTCATTGGGCGTAGCCTGGCGCCATGAATATTAAGTGATCGGGTGATCGCGGAAAAAAATGAATGTTCTCGTCACTTCTTCGCAGTGTGGTTAGTATGGTTAAGGCTCTTAATTTTTCACGGATCTGTCTCGTAACGTGAAAATTATATAAAGTGGTGGTGTATTTCAGAATATGATCGAATTGGGCCTCTTTTTTACAGAAAAATAATAGTAAACTGTAATATCATTTTATCATAGGTGAAAATCTATTTTATCTGTTAGAAATCAAAAGCTCGCTTCCGAGTGTATTTTTTCTATTACCTCAACATCTGTTTCAGTGTAATCGACGCTGTTTCTTACGAGGAAAATTGAATAATTAACTAATTCTGTGGCATTTTTTCATACAAATTGAACGAATGGTATTCTCCTCTTTGAATTAATATCCCATATTTGAACAAACTTCTCATATACCAGAAGACATTAATTTCCAATCTGTAAAACCTATTACATATGGAGTAATCATAATTTTCAGTTTTTCTGGGACTATTTTTGAATAATTTTAATTTCACTTTTCATCAGTTGTAAAAATGTAGGAGGTAGTTGCTCTTCTACTTCATTGTATAACCATTATCAATTGTGGCTAGATATTTAATGTATAATATAGGTAGTGCTTATTTTTAGATTATCAACAAGTTCACAATTCATATAGATATGCATAATCGTCGTTTTATCATGATTTCCGCTGTTGAGTAGTGTTATGATAAGATGAAATTAGGCCTGACTTATATGTTTTTTTTCTAATTAGACAAGGAGAAATATCGTTATACGAGGCAAATCTGTGGCCTTCTTAGTTTTTTTCAGCATTAGGCAGAGTATTTTGTCAAGAATTATAACGCTATACTGCATTTCAATTTGCTATCGGTTGGCATCGATCTGATGGGAATTGATTATTCTCACCACAGTCCCTCTTTGAGAATTCCTTCTCTGCATAGCACAAATTGTCGATTTGCTTTGAATGAATTTTGTGGAATCGGTGTCCAATGAACCGGCACTCTTTCCTGTTTATATCACTATTATTGCTTCCCCTGCTACGTTAATTTTACTCCTTTATCACTCAACCTCTATCGGCTTGCAGTGTTGTTAACTCATTGCTTAATGCATAATTAATAATTTCGAATTGGCCTTGTTGCGGTATGTGCGTTAAGTGTAAATTCTATTTATTTGGCTGTTGCACTAAGACTTAAGTAAAGTTTACACAGCAATCACCGAGTGTTGCTTCAATGCTACATATAACAGTTGCGTAGGGTTCTTTTTAGTGGGCTCACTGATATTCTTCTTCAGGGTCATTCTCTGAGTAGATGCGCCTCCTTAATCCCAGGAATAACGCTATATACTTTATATGCCGCATCAATAATGTTTCCGCGATGATTCTCGCGTCTGTTTCTTGAATAAAGTGTTCACACTATATGAGTTTTATTCGTTGCACGCGTTGCTCTGACAGACTTGATTGATTCAGTCATTGAGATCGCTGCCATAATCACGATCAAGAAATGAGTTCATCATGGGAAGCAAATCGTCGTGGAATGAGTGAGCCGCACTGTAAGCCTGTCATCTCTCGCGAATGGATAATTTTTCCTTATGCTCCGTAGCTCGCCTTTTCTTGGAGCTGTCGGAATATGCTGAGTGTCGCACAGGCTCTAGTTGTACGCCTTCATTTAATTCACTGCTTTTGATCGTTATTTCCAGATCATACCTAGTTTTAATTAGTGCAAGCAGAGCCTGTATGGAATTTATACCACTTAAATAACGCATCCTGGGAGTATTTTAGAGGAAATGTTAACTACGGCGTAAAGCGAGAAATTGAATTGGCGTAAGAAGCTTTCGACTAGACGAGGAGGGTATTGGTGTACCGTAGGCGGGAGCATAAAGAAAAGATTAACGGAAACTTTATGGTGGGTGAAGAAGCAATGTATGGCTCATAAACTTGGTCGTCTTACTAAGGGTGTAGGGAGGCTTCTGAGCTATTATAATACGAAGTGTGGGTGAAGCATTTGTGAAGAGAAAGGTAAGGGTTAAATATGTCAGGAGCAGAAAGAAAATTGATGGGAAGATTCAAGGGGAATAGAGGAGCTGAATGATGAAGGTTTGGAGAGGTGTCTAGTGCTGAGGAGAATAGGAAGGGAGGTAAAGTGAAGACACTACTGAAGGATAGGAAGAGAGAATATGAATTCCTGATGCATTATGAGAATCTGATAATATTAAAGAGATTTCCCGAGGAATTTAATTTCGGAAAATAATAAAGTTTTCGGGTTGAAATCTCCCCAGATATTCGTAAAGTATAAATGGTGAAAGGCCCAATCTAGAGCCAATATTGATAAGACACTGATCCCAAGGAGTTTGGAAGTGGGTTGAATTTCGGCCTGAGGGTTTTAAAAATGTGGATGTGGAGAGGCAAGGATTTGGTGAGATAGATGGAATGAAATTTTGATGGTGAAGTCCTAGAAATGGTAAGGAAGGCTAAGCTTGAAAATTGGGAATAATACGAACTGAGAAATTTGCACAAAGTATTTATACCAGGGAAATCATGTGCCTAAGATTAATGAGACAAGTTGGGATCAGTATCGGAAAAGAATTAGGCAATGAAGTATCAAGTGATGTGAATCATGGAAATGATTATTAATTATAAATCGGATTACAAAAAGGGAATTACCTATCATGAACCATCAAAAATTAAATACCTGTTGTGCATGTGTAAAACTAGCTCTAGATGATTTGTTCAACTTAAACATTAAAAAGTGAATTGAAGTTTAAAAAATTTAAAAGCATGAATATAGTAATTTCTTCTTGGCAATTATTCTATGAGGTAAATAACTGCATTTACATTCTGCATTGGCCGAGATTAGAATTTGACTCTTTTTGTTGTAGTTACTCATCATTTTCCAGTCTAGGCCGATATTTAGAAATTAATTTTGTTATTGGGGTATGCCTACTCCAGCGCGCCACGATGTGTAGGCACTCGTGAAACTCATATGCCCAAGTATTTGAACGTATGAGGAGATGTATGATAGAGAAAAATGTATCAAATTTTTCCTCTAATGTGGAGAAAATCTAAAGTGAGTCGCATCTTTACTTCACGGAAACTGCAGGATCATAATTGTGACTGTGGGTGAGTTTCTGTGAATATAATATGATGTAAACATCAGTTACTCCCAAAAAAGGATGCATTGCATGGGTTTGAGTCAATCTACCCATGAAACCAGCTTTATCCTATAAGGTATTTGAATTAAAAAAATATGCTAAATTACCTTGGCCAATATGTTGAAGCTGTTCCAGAATTTACTGGTGAATAGAATGATTTTTCTACATTTTAAAATTATTCCATGATACCTACGACTGCTTTCGATCCATTAAACGCATGAGAATAGTAAATGATAAAATGTAACGAAACCGATACCCTTATTGAATAGTTGAAAACGATGTTTTCAAACTTAGGAGAGTGGAATAAAAATACTGGAGATAAACAACTGATATGCAGACGGATTTGTTTGAAGGCTAGACATTAACTAAGTAATGCCGCATAAATTCCAGTTGCTTATTTTTCACGCCCATATGTAGCCGGTTTGGACGGTTTATTTATCGAATTTAGATGACAGTTCTAAGAATATCGTTCTTTCATACGACGACAATAAATTTCTGAATGCGCCGGATGAGCACGACCGCAGCAGCGGAATCAGACTGACGAGATGCGGTCAGTGACGCACGACCAAGTCGGCACACTTTCGGATAACAGAAATTCGTACAAGGTTATTTGTCGCGAGATTCCTCTGGCACTTTTTAAAAATTGCAAGGTTTTACGTATTTTCCATCCTGGTCCCGCGGGTTTTTCATCTAGTCCCAATTTGTCTCGCCACTGCGGCGGACACGGGAGCGCAAGCTGCGAGCGTCCGCCGGAGTCTTCGTCTCCCGGTTCTCGCTGCCTGGGTACCGTTGTCGCCCAGCGCCCTTGGGTCCATTCGTATCATCTACCTCACTTGGGTCCATTCGTATCATCGCCGCAACCATTCTCGCATTTTTCACATCTGCAGTGTGCCTTAAGGCCGCATTACACGGGGCACGGATTGCGCAGGTTAGAACAGAATTCTTTTCAATTTATGGCGTGTAATTGTACGAATACACGAGCGAAATTAGCACGGGGCTGTTTTGCCATCTCGCGTCCACGCATTTTCACTTGAGGGATAGAAATTCACCGCTTTACTCTGTCGCAAAAATACGATTAGACGATTGAATACTTATCCTTTCTACCTTGTATCTTGCGGGATAAGGCTGCCGAAAGGAGAGTAATAGAAATACTCGTCGGTAATTGCGAGAATCGGCTTTAATTGGAGTTCGAACTGCAGTATTTACATGTGGGCGCACACGGTGATGATGGAGTTAGGGATGAGAGACTTAAGTGTCGGTGAGTAGCGGCGGAGAGAGAGGCGGCGCCGAAGGTCGGGCTCCCCGGGTCGTCGTCCACTGGAGTCCCCAGTCGAGGTCCAACGTAGTTCCCAGGCCGAGGTCCACTAAAGTCCCCGAGTCGAGATCCACGGAAGTCCCCGAACGACGGCAAAGTACTCACTCGTAGGCAAAATGTCTGCCTTATACATATCAATTCCTGATGGGTGAAGCGGGGGTGCGTGCAGCAGGGAAGGGGGGGGGGCAAGAACGTGGGGGTAGCGTACCTCCGTGCATGGTCCTGAGATCAAGTCCGAATTCTTGGAAATGATCCTAGAACCCATACACGGAGTACAGATCAAGCATTCCAAGGGGCGGCGAGCCTAGGACGGGAAAAGTAGTATCACGTCTCCTTTTCCTCCACGCGGTGCATATTCCGCTCATCACAACACGATGCACGACTGCGCCTTCGTAGACACGTCAGATTGGGCAATTACGTGTCCCGTGAAAAAATAAACCTTTAGAGACCGTCCGGAATGTAAACCTTTGCTACAACTTATGCTATTAAATGACTTACCTAAGATTCGTGAGTGTTTTCTTCGTGTGAACCAACCACAGGGGTATAATATCCTGAATCATGAGTTCTGCCACCAGTAGGAACTCTTTGATAAAAGACATTATCAATATTCCTAAAAACGATCTCTGTTGAAGACATTGGAGACACTGCTGAACTGTTAGTGGTCGGATTATCTTCCCTTCCATTTGTCATTTCCCTCCGTCAGATTTTCTTCTCACTCCCGTCGTTTATCAAATTGATCTATCTTGACCCATCTAGACTGCTTACTCTAGAACGTTGATCTCGCTGTCTGTGATGTAATGTGTTCTCAAATCTCCGCGCATTCTTTTTCTATCTCGTCTACGCTTGACTGAGATCGTGTATTTACTTGACGAAGTACAGGATGCTTAGTCGAATTTCATAGTTTGTAGATTATATCGAAGCGGTATGAATGTCGGTGGATGTCGTCTTGATTTCTCAGGGCTCAAGTCGAATCCTGAAATCGAAGCGACTGTTATCCTCTATCTTTCATGTTTCCTCTATTGTCTGATTTGTTCGATGAATGCGATGGATATAGGTCTACGATGACTTCGCAACGGAAGCCTATTATAGTTTACTGAGCGGAATCGTTGTGCAGATAACAAATCAACCTTTCATGGAGTATCAAGCAAGTGAATGACAAGGAATTATGTAGGAGTGCCATTAATTAGTTTGATTTTAGGTTAGAATTGAATTCATAGTCGTCTACATCTGCACGTACATAAATTCGTTAATCCGAAATCAGGTCTTTACAATTTTTTGAGGTTTTACATTTTGTCTCATTACAATGCATTAATGTTCTTCATTTCCTTAAGGGGAAAGTTCAATTTTACATTCTTTTAATTATGAATCGTATCTTTATCCATGTTTAAATACATCCGAAAAAAAGATTGATGAAACGTTTTACAGTCATGAGAACGATAGCTTTTTTTTTGTGACTGAATTAAGGAAGAATTAAGAGTAATCGTAATTATGAGTTCCGAGGCTGTGAACGTTTTTTCTTTATAATATTCATGAATGGTTGCACGCATAACTAAACGGATAATGTTATTGACTCTTTCTTATGGCGATTCTCCTAAATCTATTTATAGCTCACCAATCACACGAATCTGATTAATGACACAAATATGACTATTGTTTTTGCGTTGAAGTGTATTCACTATTATGAGTGCATGCGTTTGGGACGTAGAATTCTCTAAGAATACGAAGTAGATAGAAATGATCACATTCCCTTTGTTGCCATTTTTGTTTATAAAATTCTGCGTGAAACCATGCGTTGCGACAATACTTTTTATTTTATCGTAGAGTGCCCAAAGAATTTTCTGCCTCGTATTTCAATTAAAAACCGTCATTTCTTTTCTCGCTGAACGAAAACAGAATCTAAATTAACGGTAATGCATCCTCGACATTTTTTTTCTCATGGCAGTTTTTCAAAGGTGCGTAAGTGCCCACGTATTTATTGCCATCAGTCGTTCTGTTGTTTTTTTTTTCTGTTTTTGTTGAATGGCATGGTTCGAATGCATTACCCGATCCACATTACGAAGTGGATGTAAAATATTTATGAATACCCGTATGATGCAGTCTAAAAAGCTTCTCTTTGATACTGAACCAATGCATTTGCTTGCAATAATTGATTCTCTCGCACAGCGCCTGTAATTGAATTAGTCACTTATCAAACGTTTCTGATGCACTTGCATTTGTGTCCAACGCGCATCAAAACATGCATTCGACATAGCACACTTAGGTGGTATTTGAAATGTAACTTTCGCTTTGAAATCAATAAGGTTTATTTTTTAAAGGCAAAATTGTCCTTACGGCGGTATTAAGTTGAATAATAGTGGCGTTACCAATAGGAACACTACTGCTTAATTTGTATTTGAATGAATTTTTAGATTAATTAATACCATAGGACTTCTACATGTGTTAATGCAAAGTTTATTGCTGTAAATGCTTCTTTATGATTTCGAATGTTAGCTCTGTGCACTTGCTAGTGCTTAAGAATGTCAACTATTTTTAGCGCAAGATCATACGCAATGCAAACTTATTCGGATGTCATCGAGGTCATCTTGCCGTAATTTTGGTTTAAAGAGCATTTTGTGTTTCTTACCTCTTAAAGAGGGAGTGGAATATTGACTGCAGCCAAATATGAAGTGGAAGGATTACTAAATGGCTCATAACGCATCATAAGATTTATGGACGATTTCTTACTCGCCTGAAAATATGAAATAGTAATTAGTAGCATTATTCATTTTGTAGTACACTCTTTTCAATTACGTAGATGGACGGTAAAACCCACGTTAACCAAATAATAAGCGGTAAAGTTATTTATTCTAACAATTATTCGGCTGAACTTTGCAGTTACACTAAACTTTGACCGACTCAAGCTAATATTTTTGTTATAGTTTATCACAAACAATAAAATTGTCCAAAATTTGTGAAACTGACAATTTAAAGTGATACTGACTGGTGAAAGTAAATAATAAAGTAGGTGTATCGTATAAGTCAGGTGAATATTACCTTTTGTTGAGTATAGCTTGTGGTGTTTTTGTTGCTACGGTGATGTAACATAATTAAGACCAAACACCTCCTTGATGAAAGTCATTGCAGGATAATTCTGCCAGAATCGAGGCTGATTCCTATTACCAAAGTTTTTATGCTCAAATATTACAATAGAGGATCCTCAAGTCGGCCCCATTACGTGTTGTCACCCACCGCGCATTTAAGTGGGTTTACAGAAGTCGCCACTCGCGTCGCTGGCGGAAATAGTGATCAGAGTTTTACGAGGAAATTAGGTATAATTAGCGGTGTGAACCGAAACTTATATACATGATGATGTGATCGAGTAAATTCATAACTTTTCAATTGTATTACTTGCAATTACAAACATTAATCTGCAAAATATTGGGGAAAAAGTGAATCGCATCATAACACAAAAAATAAAAAAAAAAGGATCGCCTTGCACTCATTACCGTGCTGCGGACAATTTTGGGTGCCAATTAAAATGCAACCGAATCGGCAACAGAAATCATCTCCTTGGGGATGGAATTGTGCCTCTTCCATACAGTCCCCTTGTTTTTATGTACAAAAGAAAACCTTCAGCCTATTGCTGTGTGCATGAGTTCATTTAGGAGGGATAAAAATGATACTTAAGGTCATAGGAGAGGGCTGATGTATATGAATACGGTCGCGAGGGGTTTGAAAGATAGGGGAAGGGAAGGGATGGGTTGGGTGGAGTGGACGTAGGACACCACAATCTAATCCTAGGATCGTTTACTCCCCTCCCCTGATGATGGTCGATGTAAAGTCATTAGTGGGCGTAGTGCGGGTCACACGCGGGCGGGAATGGAATGGCGCTCGTGGAGGCGAGAGAGGCAATCCCATTTGACTGTCAACCTCCCCGCCGCGATGATTGGGCCACAAGGTGGAGAGGAGTGGATTGTTGCGCGTAAGGGGGGAATTGTGACTTCCCCCTTCCCTCCTTGCACATCCCAAAATCACTTCCATTTATGTGGATGTATGGTAATTATGCATTTATGAGTTCCATTTCTCATAAGATGTCAAAGCCTAAGTTTCTTTAAAAAATAATAGGTAATTTATTTTTTTAACCTCGTGGTTAGACTATATTTATGTGTAGTCGACCCTACAGTACCTACAGTAAAGTATATTGGAAAAATTTGATTTGATGTTTCTGGTGTTCAATAAACCCTTCCTTTCGGAGTATTTTCCCCGCGATAGAAGTACACCAAATCAATTAGGTTTGCTGCGTAAGCGTGTGTGCAAAACCTCAATATAATGACATTTGATAGGTGGACAAGTAATAAAGTTTTTTTAGTTGTTTGCATTTACAACACTTACACAATCTTTAGAACTTTCAAGTAAAATGCAGATTGCTGGTTATCTCTGACTTTTGGTAAATATTAAAGTAAATCAGGTTCTCTTTAGGATGTAAAGAATGAATTTTTGAATCATTATAAGAGGCTTCAATTCTTATATAATCAAGTATAGCTTCTTCTTCGTGATTAAATTACCGTTTATATTCACAAATAATTTTGCAATGCTTGTTACTAGTAATCCATTAATGGATTCCTTTTTTTTTCTCTTGACCTCAGTTATTGTTGATTAACGCCTCGGAGTATAGGTCTAAGAATTATATGCAAAATTTTTAGCCAACGTTTCGATGTATTTTTTTATATTTTATTCAGGGATACGATAATCTATAACGCGTTCCGACGTGGTAATTTTTCTTGTGTAGCCATCACTGAAAATGGAAACATACGCATTGGAACTAAAGCTGAAATCTGTGTGTGTGAAAATATCTACGGCAACCTAAACTACTCTCCTAGGCTAAGTAGGTGGGGGAGCCGAGGGGAGAGTGCTCTGATGAACGAGGGGTCTTGTCTGCATCGCGTCGTCACAGTGTCCGGGCCGCTAAGGGGCGATGACGGGAACTGTGTTGTTCCCGTCAAATGGTCCCGCGAGCGATCGCCCCGTGAAATGGGGACATCGGCGTACTCTCCCTCTATCCTGCTGGATGTGGTGATTAATGCGTAGCTCTTGATGTGGGAGGGATAAGGGTGTGTGGGACGCGCCCTAAGGGGTTGTGAGGCCCCTTTGGGTTGGAATGTGTAACAGTATTGCCAGGGGATGGGGAAAGGGGCAGCTGGAGGCGAACACGTGGTGCTCTTGGAGGGGACGAATGGGTATGAATGGGAGGAGTTAGTGATTGGAGAAGTTAGACCATGGGGAGTGGATCTCCGACCTTCCGTATCATCGATCAGTACAATCAGGGCGAGGTCCAGAGGTGGTGAGGACCTCAGAGTAAATGCACGAATATTACTAGAGAGGATCTTCAAGTGGGGCTCTAAATTTGCCGACCGCGTGGCGCCGAGGTAATGTGCCCGACTGCTAACATAGAGGTCGCGGGTACGAATCCAGCGTGGGTGTATTGACCACCATTCAGGGCATGGATGTATGTGTTTGTCAATCAAGCTCAGTGAGGCCGACTCCATGGGGCCTGAGCCCCCTCAAAAATTAGTTATGGGTGAATTATCAGGCTTGTCGATTTTCCCCGGAGAGTCCAGATATCGAGATTCGAGTTATCAGGGTTCTAATGTTGATCATATGATTCTTCTAAAATGCATCAAATACTCAAAACTCACTGCTTATAAAATTTCCCGGGGCAAGATCCCCGGTTTGGGCCCCCCAATACTCGTATTTTTTGTAAGTCGGCATCCCTGGCCAAGTTAATGGTAAGAGAGGAATAAGTTGACCTAAAGTCGCTAGAAAAATGAAGGCATTATTATTATCCTTGGTATAAATGTGTTGTTACTCACGGCGCATTTTAATCTTAATTTTAATACTCGCGGCGGGTTTACGTAAGTTGCCACATGTCTCGCTGACAGGCAAAGTGATCCAAGTTTCACGGGGAAATAAGGTATAATTTGGGGTACATCTGAAATTTATATACGTGATGATGTGAACTATCCTGTTTATAACATTTCAACGTTTTTTTCTCCCTATAACAAACATTATACAGCAAAATAATGGAAAAAAAGGATCGCATTGTATTTATCACCGTTGAGCGGACATTTTTGTAAATCGTTTAAAATGCGACTGAAGTGGCAACAGAAATCACTTACCGGATGGTATTGTCCCTTTTCTGTGTAGTCAGTTCAGTATGAGTAATTGTTAACAAGATAGCCGCGTAGTAACATTAATTGGAGGCCAGAATAGAAACACCCTCCTTCAGTTTTCTTTTGATGAAAAGAAAATAGTTGGCAAATAACGTACTTGCAAGTTGATTGAAGTGATATCCTCTACTTTCTCCTTCTTGTTGAATATTATAAATATCGGAAGTAATTTTATCGAACGAAGTTAACGAAATGAAAACAAACTAAGTATACTTAGTAAAATTGAATGAGGCAGGCGAGATTTAGTGGAAATAATGCATATTGGTTGGAGAGAACAAGATTTAACTTTTCCCACTAGTTTTCCTTTCGTTTGAAAAAGTGCCATCTTGTTTTCATCAGCCAAAACACTATGGTCTTAGTGATATACGTCACGTGATTTTGGAGTTTTCAATTTCATGCTCTGGACCAACCGCACGAGCCGAGAATCGCTCTTACTTAGTAATTCATTCGAAGTAAGGATTAGTTGCCTTGTAAGAGGTACTCACATTTCCTTTACAGGTCGACCGATCATAATCATAGTCGATGGGAAGCGTGATGATTCAGTAGACAGTGCGCTAGGCTCCTTACATATGTTATCCGGTTTCAAATCCCGCGTAGTCTTCGAACACTCCGCAAAAATATCCTGGGAATGCTGGGTTTGGTCAGGGAAAGAGGAGGGGAAAGATTGATGACCTTATCAGAATAATTCCGAACGGTGTCAGGAACACCTAAACTGGATAATTTACTCTACTTTACTACCTGTTATATACCGTATTTACTCGTGTAAGCCGCGCACCTCCATTTTTGGGCCGGCTCGTGAGGAAAAAAAAATTCCTAATGCTTTTTGGGTGCGGACTTATATAGGAACTAGTGATTCGTTGCTTAATCGATAAATGTATGTTTCAATGATTAATAACGTTAAATGATGTTAGAAATGTAATTCTTACGAAGGTTTCCTAGTTTCAATGCTAAACTCTCGAGAAATAAACGATAAGAATTTGAGGGAAAATGGAACGCGGCTTACATTAAAATTT
The DNA here is from genome assembly GCF_921293095.1 of Ischnura elegans. Taxonomy (NCBI): domain Eukaryota; kingdom Metazoa; phylum Arthropoda; class Insecta; order Odonata; family Coenagrionidae; genus Ischnura; species Ischnura elegans. The sequence goes on from NC_060248.1 coordinate 88,896,137, forward strand.
GGAGGATTCGTGTAAGCAGCGCACCCCCATTTTTTCACCGGCCTTTCCGGAAAAAAAGGTGCGTGGCTTTAGCGGGTAAATACAGTGTGACATTTGTGACTTATTCCGGGGCGAGCTCCACCCTCGCCTACGTCAACAATCTTACTAATTGAATCACTGAATGAGTGATTCGAAAGAATAGGCAATTCCATGATTATCCTCGATATCAGATATTTTAAATTCTCGGGGGACCAATACAATACAGGCGTTGCTTGGAAATTGACTGTCATTAAAATAGTTCTCGATGATAGAAGACTTTCAGCCATAGTGGAATCCAGTCGCAAATTGTAAATTAATGATATATGAGTGGGTGAGAAGCAGTAGCGGATACAGAAAAAACTCGAGGGGGGGCGCAAAAGATACGACCGATAGATTTGTTTGTTCTGCACGAGAACTGTACATTTATTCTTATTTCTGGACCGTAACGTATAAGAGCATAGCACTGAACCTTATCCGATAGATTTGAGAGATTTTTGAGATTTTCTGCTCTGATTCCGATTTCCCCATCTCACTTATATGTCTCCTCAAAGTTTTCCAACTCTATACCGCAAGTGTTGGTTCTAATATTAGGTTTTCGCTGCACCCTTCTACCGTATCCATTATTTACCTTATCCCTTCTTTTTTACACGATTCAGGTCTCTATTCGTTCTTTCTAACCTTTCTGGAAATCCTAGTTATGAAGATATGTACTTATTATTTATAGTTATTATTATAAAAGTGCTTGGGAACTTGGAAGAAATAAATCGGGATATACTCCAAGCGGTTGGGAAGATATTTTTTCTCTAATTTAGATTTTTTTCTTTCATCTAAGTGACTTGTCGAAACTACTTATTGAGCACAAGGGCTTGCAAGTGCCTCCTCACCAAGTCCTTCTGTCAGCACCTTTTCCTCCTGTTTCTTTGCATTTGCTATTACTATGGTCACTCCTTACCCTGTTATTCTCTGTGTGGCATTATTTTCAAATTATGTTTTTCTCTAATTTGTGTAGTAGGTATTTTTGTTTCCTGAGAATGAACGCAAAACATTGGGAAAAGGAATCAAAGAGAAAGTGATTCAAGCAAATGGGAAAGTTATTAAGTGTGCTGCTGGGTAATGTTTTTTTATCCTTTCACCTTAGCGTTATATTTAAATATACCTACTCCATGCCCACATACTTTTATAATATTCACAATGCTTGTTTTTAATGTAGATCTTTTACTGATGCCTGTTACCTCTGATTTTAGTATGTGCCCTACGGGAACACGTTATGTTCACATTTTAAGATTTTGCTGTCTTATCCCTCGTCGTTCGCTGCCTGTACACAGCCACGTAACTTTCTTATCTCGTACGTAGCATATATTCTTCATGTTTTTCGTTTTAACGGGACCACTTGGGGACCGACGAAGTAATGAAACGCGAAGTCCGGGAAAAGTTGAAGACCCCTGGCAAGATGATCGGCGGCGGTGGCGGTTTAATTTTGGGACGATCTCCGTGCAAAGGCTGGCTTCCACGGTGACGGAGTAAGGAGGAGGATTAAAGAAAAAAAATATCGCCGTCGATTTGGCACTTTTGAGCGCAGGTGAGGGAAGAAAAGAAAACTCTTTTGCTGGGAGCAACTTTGCCGTGACGACGAGGGGACGGCCAGCACCGAATAGCACGGCCGGGAAGGAGTTGTCGAGGGGAGCGGGGAGCTATCGTAAAAGGGGAGGAGTAGACTAGTAAGCGAAGCAGCAAGAAGTCGTACTAAGGGAGGGAGTCCTCCGCCTTCGCCGGCCGGTCGGGCACCGTCCTCCGGTCCGACCACGCTGCCTTCCTCCCGCCCTTTTTTCCGCCCGAGAAGATTAAAATCAATGGAGCGGGAGGTCGCGCGAAATACTACGTTTATTTGGGTCACCTCATCACGGAGCGCGATGCTTCTTCTTCTTCCACACCTCTCCTCAGCGTCTTCCTTGCGCGACGTTACGGCTGGAAGAGGTGCTGGAGTCTCCAGATGGCTGGTTTCGCTTGGTCCACTGCAGAAGAGGGATGGAGAGATGGCCTTCTTAATTTTTAAATTGAATTATATATTTCTTTGTATTTATTTTGGATTCCAGTAAAGTGTGTCACGTTTGGTCCTGGAGGTCCTAATGTAATAGTAATGGCCCTGCAAAATATGAGATTTAAATTATAATTTTAACTTTTTCGTGGATTTTCTTTGGGCTTATGTGAATTGTTTAAAAATATTCATTACCTTACTAGGCGATTTTTATGCATTTAAATACTTACAGTTAGCTGTATTGAAAAATTGGAACGAAATTTTTTATTTGTTGCGAATAGAAAAATTAGTTGATGAAAGGAAATGGAACTTTGAAGGAATACGATGCTAGAGTTTCTTCTACTTCTGGTTTCTACTCATGCAACTCGAATGTTTATGCTGTGAAATACAACTTCCTCCTAATTCATAACTGCATGGAAGTGGTTTTGCTGCTGCTGATTCCAGGTGTACAAGTTCCTATTTAAATTCAAATGTTACCAATTTTCATCTTAAATATTTTTCGATGCGTAGGAGTATCCATCATCAGGGTATAATTTAACATTTGAATTATTTCACTATTTGACGTAAGCAAACCTTGGACGATGTAGAATGTGCAGAATAAGAGGTATATTTTGCCAAACATTTAGATAAAGGAGTTTCCTTTTCCCCCTGAGCAACATTGGACTCATATTGATGCTATGTAAAACTCAGTTGTGGTGTATATCCGAAGTACATTTTTTTCTCCTACGTAAGTTTTGTATCAGCGTTCATCTTTTGAGCACCATCTTGTCATTTGACATTTGCTGGCCAAAGGGAATGAAACTGGAGTTAACAAAAGACAGCGCGATGGAGCAACCAAGTAAATCCTGAAAATTCATCGACCATGCTTCGGCTTTTCGTTGCATCTGTTAACATAAGGGAAGAAAATGTCACGAAATAGACGTAGATGTTCCTGTCAGTGGCGAATAGACATGGGGGCGCGGGAAAAATCTTACTAATTTGGAACGAAAGCATTCAACAAATTTTCTTTAAACCAACGAAAAGTAATATGTACTAGTTTAAGATATGCAACTAAAATAAAACTATTTTTTCAAGGAAATAATCTCATAAACTAATGTCACAACTTCGTTTGCCCGCCCTAGACCACGGCTTGCCACCTAGTTATGATCCTGGGTACGCCCTTGTTTATGCGTATTAATAGTTTAAATAAAACATTTTTTAAACTTTGTAGGTGACTTAATTATTTGTCATTAACACAAAAGTGAAGGTAGCTGAAGATGTCTTTTTCGCCTTCCCCTTGAGTTTTTTTCCTGTATCCGCTATTGCTTCCTATGTCCTGTTTTCTCCGTCACTTCGTGGTCAATTCGTGAAGGGAGGGCTAACGTCACTGGTCGAAACTCTTCTTTGTCTTTCCACCGAAGCATTCAGCGCTCTCGGTCCGAGGACTATTTCGTGCAATCCATGGCCATTGGAGCGAGACAAATGGGCCAAGTCGTCGGTGTTGTGCATCGATTGCCTCCTCTGTGGACAAGGCAGTCGCCAGCGTGTTGTTCTCGCCCCCGGAATCGCATGCTTTCCTCCGCCATCTCCAGCTCTCGACTCGGTGAACTATTTTTAAGCCGGCATCTTAATTACATGTCTCCTTTCCGTACCTCTCCACTTTCATCTTGTTCCCATGTCCAACGTCCTTGAGGTGGCTTGCTGGGTTTCCTGCAAATGTAGATTGCACGAAAAAGATGGCGAGGTGCCTGGGCTTTTTTCTAAAAAAAATCTACCTGTAAAGGAATGACTTTAAGACGTTGATATGACATTCGACGGGGTGAAATATTCGTAGTTTAATTTTATTATGCATGGGATGTCTTGTCTTTTTTTCAATACTTCAATAAAATGTGGATGGATTGTTTATATGAATTCTCCAATTAATTTGAAGTCACGTTCTTGATAAAATGATAAATGGTATTTATTGACTATATAAATATGATGTAAGTAATTATGCTTTGTACTGACACAAATGTATCTCCCTCAAATATTTTCTTTTTTATTGCAAAACTTCACCTAATATTAATGATTTTCTTTCTCTTTCAGGTAAGATACCGTGCCGTTTTTGCCGTTTTCAACGCTTTTATTGCAAATTAGAGGTAAATAATTTTTAAAATTTTATTTTATATCTTGATTAACTTATTATTTCTTCCGGATTAATATCAGTATTCGTTTATCAATTTAAATATTGTAATTTGTAATCGTAACAGGAAGAATGATGAGCGAAAAGTTTCCTCTAAAATATAATGATTGGTGCTATTCAACACATACAGGCTTGAATCGGGGGATGAAAAAACGTTTTTAGTGATTTTACTTTAGCGTTCGAGTGCATACGGTCATATTTTAACATTCAAAGAATATTCCGGAATCACTCATCTATGGGATTTAATCTCTGGTGGTTTACATGAGCCCAGTTTCCTGGAGAATGAGCAATTGAGTAATCTAGTAAGGATGGATAACCGTTAAATTAATAATAGGAGAACGATCGGAATCGTGTGGCAAGAGTCTAGGCGCGAGGCATGAAGGTTGAGATTAATATATGCACGGGCGGTTGTGCATAGCATGTGGCATCTACCTGCGCTTCTAGTAACCGAGAGATTCCACATGCGAAGGGTATGGGGAGATAGCAAATACCCCACGAGGCGAGCTTCTTCGGGCGAGAGATATCGCGTGTGGGAATTCTCTTGCTATATCTCAAGCCAACCGAGCATTACGTGCAGGAAACTTTCCTATGCTATCATCGCGAGTTGCGAGACTTGAGATCATCGATGACCGGCGATAACAGCGTTGCTGAACAGCGGGAATTAATAGCTATAGAGTCTATGTTACCGCATTTTGCAGCGTGATTGAAGACTAGTACGATATTCATGTAAGAGTTTGCGTATTATATGTGAACGTTTTCAAAAGGTGTAGTTGCCATCACCGCTATCCATGTATTTTTCTCTTGATAAATACGGAAAGCTGCAACGTGCATTTATTTGTATGGAATTAACCTGTGAAATGGGACAGTTGAGCCTGAGACAATTGAGATATTCTGAAATGGGATTTGAACTTAAAAAAACTTGTAAGAGGTAATTAATATGGAGATGGGTGTTTTTTTATGAGGTCTGAAAGGCCAAGATCCGGTATCTGAATAGCCTTCGTACAATTCTCTTGGTTATGATTCCTTTTGACTGAGATTATTGTCGATTAAAAATCTTGATGAAAGTAACATATTTGCTCGTCACCCGACTCCGACTACTTATTGAGAAAAATATCTATGGACTACGTTTGTCATTAACACATTACATATAATTACACATTACATATGTCATTAACACATACATTACAATTACGTAAAGGAAAATCGTTTTATCGCACTCTGCCTCATAGTTGGACATGGCATGCTATTTGACGATGGAAAAACATTTGTTATCGCATTTACAAAATTATATCAGTTTTGATTCCCACAATCGTGGACAGTCGCTTTAAATAATATTTTCCAATAACAGGCGACGTATCCGGAGCGAAAGAAAATAGGGACATCCATTAGGGAGATGTCAGATGAACTTCTGAGTTTGATATCGATATCGTCGCTGAATAATGCTTCGAAAAGGTTCCCGCGAGAGAGAGAGAGAAGGGTGAATGCGGAAAATTTGCAGTGGATAGTGGAGATTTTGAAGGGTTTTAGGAAGTCAAGGGTTTTGGCTGACGAACTCATCGAAGCAAGGGCGAAGGGTCGGGCGAGGAGCCGTGGGAATGGCTGGGAAGAGTGTAGTTGGGTGGTGGTCCGCGTGCATAATTAAAACTGGGATGGTTCAGAAACGGAAATGGCCCCGACTACCGAGGCCTGGGAATGGAGGGGGGGGGGGCTGGGGGATGAGGCCTGCTGGCTGCGTTAGAGGCACTGGACGAGAGGAATAATGGAATGTATCCCAAGAGGGTTGGGGGTGGGTTCGTGGGTGGGTGGGTGAAGGTGAAGAGGTTTGAGCGGAAGGAGGGTTTACTGAGGAATACAGGGTGGCCACACAACCAATGAAATAAAATTCGCGTGTTATTCCGAATTTTCCCGTGTGCAATTTAATATTTCCTACTACTCAGTGGTGAGTGTATTATAAGCGGAGGAACCGAATTTTTTAAAATGATGATAGTGGGCTCAGTTCAATTATGAAGTTTTTATATAAGTTATTTGGGTTGATTACTCACAATGTAAGCCATGGCAATATGGCAGTGTGGCCACATGGCTACTGAAATAAAATTAGCGAGTTTTCCCAATTTTCCCGTGCACAATTTAATTTATTCGACTATTCCTTGATGAGTATATTTATCGCAGAAATCGAATTTTTGCGAAAAACGATATTGAGCTCAGTTCAGTTATGCATTTTTTTATATCCGTTGTTGAAATGCGGTGTAAATTACAAATATGAAAAGGAGCATCGTTTGATTGAACTGTACACTATTGCTGTTCACAATTTGGTGGATCTAATTACACCTTTTCTGCGTCAAATTGAAAATCAGAATCAATATGAAGTGTGAAAAGGAGATATAGAATAAATAAATATCTAAGTTAACCTAATTATCGATTGGAATGGATAGACGGATTTGAATGATCCAAAATGCAGAGTTTGGTAGCATAATTTTTGCATGTAAAACAGTGTGCATCGCTAGTAATCAACATAAAACTAGGGGTAGGTCACCAAAATGAAGTCCAGATAGCAAATTCTCAGGGTATGCATGCTTGTAGTCTTTCAAATATTTTACTTTTCTATCCTACATGCAGGATCTGATCAACCAATACTGTGTCAAATATTTCACTCTCTTTTTCTAAGAAATATCTGGTTCAACCTTCATAATATTTCTAGCTATATTAATATTATAAGGACATACTTTAGTTTTTTCAACTGGTTTATTATAAAATAAAACGACCAGTTTCGTTTCTTACAACATCATCATGTCTTGCATTAAAAGGATGTCCAATGAGCCTTACTATTTTATGCGTGTGAGAGAAGAATGGGGAAAGGGGAGCCTGACTCACCACCTTAGGTCAATCGTTTCCTGATCCTTCCCTAGATTTATTTTTAATACGAGTTTAATACGAGAATAATGTGGGCTCGTCGTTACTACTAACTAGCTGAAAACTGTACTTGTGGTTTCAATATTTGTAATTTGTGTAAAACAACAGTTCTTTCCCCAACACGAATGAATACCGCGACTCATTGGACCTTTCAATGTAAATCCTTATGGTGGTGTAACAACTGAAAATGGTCGTGCACTTCTGTAAAAAATAGATAAAAACATTTACTCGTGCTCGTATTTCATTATGGAAAGCTCCCATTAAGTTGGACCTACATAATATGAGTGTATCTTTTAGCTACCTCGAGACAATTCGTGGTGTTTCTCGTATTTTTCTCGGAATCTTCCGATTCCCGAATTTTCCTGGTTGGTGGCAACCCTGGTAAGAGGGGAAGGTTTCGGCCGATGTGTAGGGGGTGGGGGACCGTTGGGAGATCAAAGGGGAGACGGTCGGGGAGAGGGGAGGATTTCGGGTCAGCTCACGGGCGTCTTGGGTACCTTGAACGGGTTAATCGTATTAGCGAAGAAAATTTGAATAATCCAATATACCTTTTTGAAAAAAAATGTAGAAAGGAGGGATGGAAGCCTTAGGCTTTCTCCTCGCGAAAGAATTTAGGAGGACTAAAGGGTCGTCCAATGTCTCGTGCATGCATGCATGCATAACTTCCACGCCGTTATCTTTTTGCGGAAGGGGAAGGATGGAAATTATTAATATCATTATCGCTATCATTGTTGCTGGGCCTATAAATGGGGTGAGAGAAATTATTCATCCTCTGGAGGAACTAGAGGGATTTGGAAAAAAATATGCAAGGAACCGATTTATTCGAAGAATCATGTTTTTTAATTCAACGCGATTGGTAAATTTAATATAGTTATGTTATGTATTCAGGAGTAGGTAATAACATACCGTTGCAGTTCTGGAGAATGCGAATTATCGAGTAAAAGGAAGCAAATGTAAATTGTACATATTCCTTGTCTCTTAATATTCAAGGTATGGGTGGCTTGATTTAAGATGTCTTCGGTAAATTTTCCTTTTTACAGGGTCAAAAAATCAGTCTTTCTTATCCGTATTCTTGAGCGCCATTCGTCTTTGTCGTCGCCTTTGTTCTATTTCCCTTGACGATAGCATTTGCCGTGAAACTTAATTTTTCCTCATAAAATAGTTAACTTGAAAATAGTTCAGCATTCTTTCGGGCTGCATCCGCGTCCGTTGTCGAAGAACCACAACAGTTTCGCTAGCTCTCCTGCCAGCGTCCTCAGGTGAAGGATTGAACTTGAAAACAAATTAAAAATGAAAAGGTGGTGAAAAATTGCGTACTTATCGAAGGAAACAAATCGGGTTTAATTGGTACACAAAACACAAATACATGTTATGATCATAATAATTAAGTGCATGACAAGTAATGATAATAGTAATAGGAAAATTGAGAATCACGAATGGACAACACACAACAATTTTATCCGCTGCAGTGCTTGAAAAATCGAAGAGAGGAGGTATTCGGAGGCTAACGGGAATGAATAGTCTGAATAAAAGTATTGGCGGCGCTGTATGCATACAAAAGTGCGAAAATTAGACTTGACTGGCTACTCAGCCTAATAAAATGTTTATCTTTAATGAATAATTTGTTTTTGAAATTTTCATCTCTTTTGCACGCGTATGTATTAATATTAAAATTCTTGCATCAATGGTGCTAACTCTTAATTGGCGCTAAAATTAATTAGTGGAAATATTGCAATAGCGGGTTTGAATGAATAATGATAATTAATTACATACAAGTGAAGTATGGTTGTTACTCCTAATGAAACTAATTAATAAAGAATGGCGTTGAAAATATCTTCGTTTTTTGGGTATAATTGTTAATTTAAGCTAAAAACCCATTTCAGTTATTTCAGCCGCTTAAAATGTGTAGTTCATTGGCAACCTGTTCTTTCAGATCTAAAAGATGCTGATCTAAAATCTAAAGTTCATCTAATTATTTGCGATTTCAACCCCTACTCTTAGGCTAAAATATTGAAGAATATCTATCGTCTCTTAAATCTTTACTTTATATACAGTATATACACAGGGGCGGATCAAATATTTTTTTTCTGGGGAGGGCAGAAATGTCTGACTGGTCTTCTCTTATTTGAAATAAAAGCAAAATGCAACAGTTGCTGTATAAAATATTCCCTTTATTTTCATGTGAAAACTATTAACATTAAATTTAATCATTGAGGCTCCGTAGAACACAAAATAAAACGAACGTCCTGATAAAACTTATTGGTATTAAATATCATATTTATTTTTAAGCATCTGGAGGGGGGGTAGAAAAGTATAGTGCATGCCCCCGTGTCCTCCCTAAATTCATCTCTGAGTATACGTACAGAGGCAGAATCAACTCGTTTTATAAACCGTATGGTCGGAGGAACGTCTGAGCTAACTGAATGGGCACCTGAGACATCTGTGTAATGTGGGGCAAATGGTTTAAGCATCATATCGCATCCATCGATCATGCCTCTCTGTACCCACCACTTCCTCTGAACCATCCCGCTTTAGCAACGATTCGAATTCCGTTGCATGGTAGGCTCACATTTCCCCCAGGGCTGCCGCACCGGCGGCGGTTAATAATTTCATTGGGTTTAGTGCTCCTCATGACTCATTCCGCGAATTGAGTTATTTTCCTTTGGGTCGAGTTTCGATCGTCGTAGAAGGAACCCCTCATTACCCTAGCGGGTTAATAGGCGCTTAAGAAGATAATTAAGAACGCGAAAGACTGCCCTTTCATTTTGAGGAATGTTATGGGCATAATACGTAAGGTTAATTGGTTTGCCAAGATCTTTAATCCATTTCCGATAAAATACAGCGTGGTGAAGGTGAGGGAGGAAATATATTTTTTTTCTGGTTTGCTTTGCGTATCTACATTTAATTTTTTATTTAATTAATCATTTACGAGATGGATTCAGAACTTTCGCGCCGTTTTGCATATTCGGATTAATCCCATTCGCGGATTAATCAGCGTAAGAAATTCGTTTCCGAGTTCCCTTGCTCATAAATTAATGGATTTTCATGCTTCATTCCTCGGCTTAATCCCGCGCTATGGTCAACGCAGGCCATTAATCATTTAGGAATTACATTATCACCGAAAGAACACTCCAAAGCGATAAAGCACGACCAGTTTTCCCGCGATTTAATGCCACAACATCTTTGCCCTGCTTACTGTCTATAATTGCTGGCTCAGCGCTCTCCAACCGAATTTTCAGTCGCAGGAGGTATCTAGTTCCCTTATTTACCATTGGTATACAGTTTATCGCAACTATCACGTATATCCTACAAATTGCTCAGGTTATGAGTTACAGTATATATTTTGCTTTTTGTCCCATTCTTTGAAATAAATTTATTCGTGGATATTTTCCTTACGAGGAGGCAGTGGCGTAGTCGCGGGGTGGTGGATTTCCAAGTTACAACCACCCCTCTTGAGCCTTAGTAGCTTTGACTTCATCCGATTTATATACTTTATTTTAATAAAAACTCGTACAAAATTACTGATTTTGAGTCCCATAAATCACGTTTTCAGCATCAAAAATCCTAAAATTTTCGGGGGAGAAACACCTTTGCCCAGGGGTGATTTTCATACACCCCGCGAGGATCCCAGAAAACTCAGCTAAATCCCGCCTCATTTCAAAATCCTGGCTACGCCACTGCGAGGTGGTGAATGGAGGAGAATGTTTCAGCGTCATCAATCCAAGTGAGCAATGAAATTGTTACGAGCCCTCATTTTAGCACTGATGGAAAATAGCTAACAATTGAGTGGCCTAAAAATTGAAGGCTGAACTGTTTGTCTGTCAGATAGTTGCTTAGTTCTGCTTCACTGTGTATCCATAATTAAGTCTGGTATGTGCTGAAATTTGCTATCTCACGAAACTTTTGTAATTTTTATGTAACCGTTGGTACAATACTAGTTCAATGTATCCCACTCCTCCTTTGTGATATTTTTTTTGGATCGTCATTGAAGCTATGATAAAATGTTTCTTTTAACATTCCTCTATGAAAAAGAAAGCATTACAATAAAGTACCATGCTATGTCAATTCAGTTAAAAGATGACAATATTGCGAGATTTCTTTATTTTAAATTAACTGACAAGTAACGAAAAATTGAGTAACTTAGGAATTGAACTCATAAATGCTGGATATTGTTTTACTTCACGGCATCTTCATATTTGAGTTCAGTGAAAATTTTGCATACCTCGAAGTTTACGAGTAAATCCCTACCTATGTCAGTGTTGATGTTAACGTTAATGAATAAACCGGTTCAATGTCACCGTCATCCCAATCACTTGCTAGGTTATCTCTGAAACTGTGAATAAATTATTCGTTTTTTATATATTTACTTTCCAGTGTTTAATACTCCTGTCCTCTAAATAACGCATTACAGTGAAAGGTGAAATTATCTAGTCTTTATTTGAACTTTATTGGCAAGAAAAAAAGAAGTGGAAGAAATAAAACTGTATAATTATGTGTTCCAGATCTTGCTCTACTCCACACCGTGTTCATAACTAAGTTCGCAATCTCCCGTCACACGCGTGGAGTCCTGACGTCGCGTCGTCGGTGTTGTTGTAAACGTTGATGCGAAAATCGGATCAATGTCTCCATCATCTATATCGTTTTGTTCCGTTGTCGTGGGTGATCACGAGTGAAGGGGGATTGATGTGGAAAGCGCTCTTCTCTTCCGAGGACGCGACGTCTCGATGTTGGAGAAAAAAATGCCCTCGTCAGTGAGTGGCGGCTTCTTCTTCTTCTCCTTCCTAATCCTCAGCGTGGGTTGTCGTGGGAGTCGAGCGGGAAGGAAGGCCTCGCCTCTCTCTCTGGGCGCGAGGGTAATGACGGGATTTTAAGCGGAGGTGACGACGCCCATGTCGATGTAACTCGCTTGCCTTTAATCCCTGAGGACGCGGGTTTAGCGAGGAGATGCGCGCGAACGCAACAATCCCTCCGACTCATTCTCCTTTTGACTGCCTCCTTCATCCACCCAACGTCTATCTTTCTCCAGCTGAAGTTAAAAATTGCATATCTTTCAAACATTTAATCTAAAATATTATGATTGATTACTTTCTCGGGAATAGCATAAGATAAAGGATATTATTTCACTGCTCAAAATTACGCAATATTTCATGCATAAACAAATAAATTGGGCATCCCAGAAGATTCAATATTTTGAAGGGGTTGCAATTCAACTAAAGTAAGACAGTGCTCGGCAGTACATTAAAAAATAGTTTAAAACAAAAGCAGCTCATCTGTAATTCATCATCGAAGCAAGTGTCCTTATGCCTGGTAAAATAAATAATAAGTATGAAGACAAAAACCAATGGAAAATAAAATCGGAATACAACGATAGGAAATTATTATTTAAAAAAAATTAATCCGATTAAATTTAAAATAAAATAGCATACACAATCAATGTAATCCAGTGAACCCTTTATGAGCTACTTTTAAAAGTTACTCATTGATTTTTCAATATTCATGTCCATGTTATAAAGGTTCCTTTTATTTGTGCCATTTTGTCAGTAGTCAAGTCAAAAATACATAAGTTTTTGTGCTGCATCAAATACGGCTTGGCGTGTAATTCCATTTGCATTTGTTCTTACTTATATTAATGCAATTGATATGTTATGAAATGAGAAAACATTGCATATAGACATTACAAAAAATGAATAGTTTATCATTTTTGTAATTATCTATTTATAAATTAATGTGCCTGCGAACTGCAATATATTATATTTGCTCTTATGGATATTTTCCTGAACTATAAATATTTCTCTATCTATCTTTCTCGAGCCGCCTCTAGTTTTTATTTTTCTCCTCCCTGACACGAAAACGACTGCTGATGGCTCAAATTCAACTGTAGCTTAGTATTTTTCCTCACACAGGCCCGTTCACGAATTTTATTTAACTGTCGATTTTTGTAGATTATGACAAATGAAGAGACTCGTATATTTCCTTTTTTAAACGTAACAATGCCAGATAATTACTTATATCTTCTTCACGGTGAATTCATAATTAAGTTCCTGTCTGTGGTGAAATTTGCTATATCTCAGCACGTTTGAAATATTCCAGTGTCGTTGAAATCGTTGTTGTAAATATCCGTTCATGTATCTATGATATCATACATTTTTGGATTGGTGATGGTCTCTTTGGCACTCATCGTTAAGAGCAGGCTAATGCCGGCGGAACTCAGCTGTCGGTCGCCTCCTCCAAATACCATACCATACCTGGAGCGACTGTTAATCTCACAAATTTGAGAGTAACTTGGAATTTTTCCTCCAATGGGTTCTTTCACGAATTTTATTTTATTGTAGGATTTGATAGATTAAGGAATAAGGAGACTGGCATATTTCCTTTTTCCGATCACACTCCTACTTCTCGTACTATTTGCCTTCAAAATCGATGGCCAGAACCCTTAGAAATTAAGTTGATTGCGTCATGAACTCAGGTCTAGGGTATCAGCGCCTTTTTGTAATAGGTACCTCGGCCTTGTGCATCAGTCTTGTGTGGCTCATCGTAGTTAACATCCTTGGTAGTGATTACATCCTTTATTAAAAGGTTCATCTCGATCAATGGAATCGAGAAAAACCTAATTACGTCATCAACTCATGAAACGTGGGCGGCAACTTATGCATCCTAATATCTCGTGAATGAAAATTAACTATCTTTATCTCCTCGTAAATGAATATTAGCTACTTCATAGCGCCAGCACCGTTGAAATGTTTGTATTCACTCTAAAAGAACCCACATCTATTTAAATTAATTTTTTTAAACTTTTTTTTTATATTTCCCTCGCTCATTATAAAAGTTCAAGGTTCAGGATTTGAACACGTGCGCCAGTATCTAGGTTTCCTACTCTGTTGGCTTAAGTCCGTGGATGAAGGTTTATTTAGTATTTCACTAGTTAATCGAACCAGACCTCAAGGAGGACGTTTCAGATGAAGACCCCAAAATTAAAGGAATACTTATTATCTTAATGATTCGATTCGACTCGGTTTGAAAAAAATTATGGCGCTCCAAAACTGTAAAAAAGTACAGATACTTTCAATTCTATCAGAAATAGAGCGATCATTAACCGTATAATCATTCAGTTTCAATCTCCTCTTCCATTTTCATTTTGGGGCTACCGGGGAAAGTTTTTCTCTGTGTATATGTTTATTTATGGTATAATTGCTCTTCAAACAAAATAAATCAATTAGCGAATGTCATTATAATCTATTTACACTCCGGACTGCGTGATAAACGATGTGCGTCTCTCGAGTTCTTGTTTTTATTGATTTACCGTTCTCTCTTTGGCAAGAGCATCACTCTTAATTTCCCCTGGTGGCTGTTAATGAAATCTGCTTTCGCTCGTTGAGTGGTCTCCTGTTTTTTTTTTCGGGCGAAGAAAAATATTCCCTTTGAAGCCGCGAGAAGAACCCTACCAAGGACCATAAGCGCGTGGAATTTATTCTTTCATCCACTTCTCGCCTCCCACGAACGTCTCTCTTCCCTTTTGGATTCCTCCTCCGTCCGCAATCATCTTCCTCTTCTGCATCTACTTCTCTTCTGCCTTCTTCTCATCTTCCAACTCTCAAGCATTCTTTACCTTCTTCCCTCAAGTTTAAGCCGAGGTTTTCACTCCAGCTCGAAGTCTCGTTCCTTCCTTTTCTTTTGTTCTATTGAACTTGCCCTTACGAGTCATATGTCTGGCAACCAGCACATCTATACATCTATGGAATCTCCAATAAAGATAATATTTTTACCCATCAATTAAAACTTCAAAAGAAATTAATTTGTATTTCTGCGGATGAAATGTTATTCTTCACGCTGGCACTTCCTCGTTTTGATTATCGTGGCCTTGTTTTTACTAACATTCCCTATGAGCGGATGCAATATTTCAAAGACAACTAAATTCATGCGTATGATAATTTAATTTAAAGGAGCCTTGTGCCTCTAGGGATAAAAATGACCTAGATTAGCTAAATCTATGTTTCCTTAGAAAATTTTTACTTTAAATCCCCTTCCCTTTGGCATTTTTCCCTTATCACCCTCGTCAAATCTTTTAGGGTTTTACACGTTACGGAAATCAGAGAAAATTGCCATTTATGCCATTCCGCAAAAATGAAAAGTGCCACCGCGCTGACAGCAGGCTGAGGGCTTGCATATTTAACGCGAAATGAAGCAGTGAATTTGCATGTGGAAAATCATACAGTAATTCGGATTTGACACCACAATTCGACTCATTTTACTGCAGTTAAGTTTACTAGTTCTTATCTTTACTTCTATTAAGTTAAGAAAGTTAGTAAACAGTCTTTTAAAGAGTAGACTTTTTCTAATAACTTAATTTGAATTATCTCCACATTTTGACTCTAGTTGACTGAACCTACTGTTACAACCTACTATTTGTTAATGCCATCGTTGGAAATGATTGCATTTAGAAAGGAATTGGAGCACATGTTAAAAATGATTTATAAAAAACTTATGACTATTCCTCTCCAAAACCTTATCCTATGATCGCAAAGGGAAGATCAGGGAAAAGTAATATAATTGCCAGGGAAAATTCGGGGAATTCGATTTCAGGAATCTTGTAACAGCCCTGTTTTCCCTTCGGCTCAAAACTCTCGTTCCGTCCTCTTGTCTCGCGTGCCTCCTTCATCCATTTCCACCTCTCCATCAACTCTTCCCTCCAATCCTTTTTTTCTCTTTCCCGCTTTAGGTTCCTTTCTTTTCTTCATCCCTGCTACATCCTTCTTCAGGGTTCTCGAGTGAGGGGCGTACCCCTTTACCAAGGAGTGGAGAGAGAGAGAGAGGAGTTATGTGAAGTGGTCGTCGGCAAGGGGATTTAAAAGGCAGGGGTGGGTAGGACGGATACCGTTGCAGAAAATCCGTTTTCAGGCCGTTGGCTTTTACATCGCCCAAGAGTTGGATGGTTTCAAATTGAAATGCTTGTTTTTTCACTAATTGATCCTGAAAGATGTAACTCGGAGTTATTTGTTGAAGGTTATCTGGAGAATTTCTTAACGGGTCCTTTTTCATTCCTCTACCTACTAATTTCTCCTGCGTTTAAACGAATTCTCATTGAGATATGTTCTGCAACGCTGGGGAATTTTTATTTGAGATGATTGTACAAACGCGGGAAGATACCGGCTGAGTTTCCTCTCCCTTTGAAAGTTATCATATTGTATAAACTTACCGGTACCTATACGAAAATTAAAGAAAAACAGTAGAATACACCTCAGTAAATACCCCTGAATATAAATCTTGATGAAGGAATTCACCCCTTGTTCAGAATTTCTCTCTTAATCGGGATACAACTCTACTACATTGGTCTGTATCCGTTGAAGTTATCGCTTTAAGCGAGATACATTTATTTCCTTTTCAGATAATTGCCAAAACTTGCCTTTTTTTGATTCGATGTCCTTCATTTTCAAACTCATTATTCCTACATCGTCCGATATTATTCGTGCTGATGTAGAGAATGTTTATGCATTATATTATAGAAAGCTATCTATCTTGGAAAAGTGTTTATTAGATAATTGGTGGCATTTTAGTGTGTATATTTTTTAGCGTTTGCTCCGCGCAAAAACGAATTCTTATTTCTATCCGATCTGAAAATTATCTTTTCTATTTTAAATTGTTAGGGGAACAAGGAACTATGGAGTTTATATTTGATGTCCTCCGTGTCAAAAGGAAAGACTTTTGTGCGCCTTTTCTCAAACAGTTGAACCCAAGGTCGTAGCCTTTGAGTCTCTGGTAGTTCCCCATGTACTGCACCTCTTTAGAATGAAGTTTTAGAACTTATATTCCAGTCCTATTTCCGGTGATCAATTTGATGAAAAAATAGCCCAATAATAAGAAAAAAACTAATTCGTTTTAAATTGCGCGGTGGCCCCAGGGAAAGGATGTGCCCCTCTAACCTGAATATGTGATTTACCACTGCCGTGACTTAGTCCAGGTTAAGCTCCACCCTTACCTATCCAAATAACCTTCAGATTGAATCACTGAGTGCTGATGAAGAACGAAGTCCATGTCATGCTTCATGGGGTGATTTCATATAGGCGTGTATTCTATATATTAAAAGCATTTATAATTTACTGCCCGTGTATATCGTATGCCTTACCAGAATTCTTCCTGTTTCTTTCCTCCTTCATATTTCCTCGAGTTGAGGAGTTTTTGAGCACCCGAAACGTGAGGAAGTAAGCGTCCGAACACGTTTTTCCTCTCTTCTCTAGCTCCATCTTCTACTTCCTACAGCGAAGGGGGTTTTTACATGGCCGCAGTGGGGCCTCTAGCCCTATTGCCTTCCCTTTACACATATCTCTTTCCTTTCTCCAGCTTCCACGCCCCTCTGTAGCCATATCCCACCCCTCCCCATCCTCCTTCCCCAGTATAAACCCCTCCGCCCGCCACCCCCACGGCCTCTCGCAGACCTGTTGGACCGTTCGGTGGGGGCCGACCATATGTGTTGCGAGGGAGAGGGAGGAGGAGGAACCCTTTTGAAAAATGCAAGCCTAGAGTAGATTGGCCAGCCCGCCCTCACTCCCTCCTTCTGTGTGTGGTGTGGAAGAAGAACTTGTGGAGAAGGAGAGAAGGGAGGTCCCCTACACAGGAAGCAATGAGGGGCAGGGGGGATGGAATCGTGTTTATGTGGCTGCTTCTGGGTGTGGTGGGGAGGTCGTAATTTCGTTTTCTCTGGGTGTGGATTGAGGGGGAGGGTGGAGCATTCTTCGAGGAGGAGCAGGGGGTTTTCCGCACCCGCCGCGCCACGGCTCAAGATCCAGTCCAATCACTTGAGGTGGGCGTTGAAACGTTTCTTGATCGAATGCGGTGGATATGGTGGCTATACGCCCCTGCGTCTTCCTTCATCCTTCTTTCCTCGTTCCATTTTTATTCCCGTCGTGTGGTTACGGCCATGCAGAGGCGGTGGGTTCGTGTTTTCACGGCTAGGGGGTTGCTGGAGTCTACCGAATCCCTGTCTCCCCACTGGTGGTTGACGTTTTAAACCAGTTCTTTCTCTCTGAGGCCGTGGATTTGAAGAAAAATCTGGGGAGGGAATGATTTTTCCGTATCCCCGTGAACTCAGCGCTCCTCTGGAAATTTTTATAGCGATATTTTCATTCAGGATGCAATACTTCTTTTCCTCCTAGTGTAAAAAAGTTAATAACAGAATTATCAATGGATTTTTATAGTGATTTTCTTAATATTTTTAGTTAAACCAGGAATTTATGTTGAATTTTTTATATCTATCTTAAGTTTTTGTGACTACCGTCTGCTGGTGCTTTTCTATAGTTGTCGTTGAATGTCTTCATTTCGGAAAAGAAACAATTATATATCTGTCCTCTTAGGCCTGGTCAAATTTTGTTGCCTAAATTAACCTTATGTGGATTACCGTGCCCTGCCAATTATACGGTGGATTTTTGCTTTTTTGTTTACGCCGAGTGAATCGTACTATTAAACTCTGCCAAATACACGTATTCTTGTTTTATTTTTCGTGAATGGGCTGTAATTGTTTAATCCTTAAATTCATTTTCGCTATCCGTTTCCGCCTAAACTTAAGATGGCATTTTTTATGCAATTTGCTCGACAAGGAATCATTATAAATCCTTTGATTACAATATTTTCGTGGGAATCAGAAGGAAAAACTGTAAATATTTCGTATTTTCCTTGCCCCTCAGCTCGTCGGTCATTACCTCTGAAACTCGTGAGGTAACGCTCCATTTCGTAAGTAAAGCCAATATTTTCATAAGTACGGCCTGAGGATTTAAGGAGTGGCTAGTTTTGTATAGATGGCCACTGCCGTTCCTAAAAATAAATCACGCTGATGTACATAATTTTGCATCTGTTTCTCCATCTTCATGATATAAATTTAAGGACAAAGTTTTTAATTCGTTGCACCTGATGATATCACCAATTGTGTCAAAATATTTTGTGCAGAAGGAATAAATCGGTGGAAGTAAGCATAAATGAAATTCAACCGCCATCTTATTTGTGCCTTATACTATTGAAATTATGGCCACGCTTATTGAGCCTACTTAAGTATATCCACAGAGTTTGAGAAATGTTACTGAAAAGCCTTGTAAAGGTGGGTTGCTTTTTACCTCAGTTCCTCCAGTATATATTTCAGGACTCCCACTCAACCGTGAAAACCTTAAAACCGTGAATTTTGTCTACCATGAAAAACACTTGGATACAGCCGTGAATTTCGTCAGAAAGCCTTAAAAAGTTTTTCAAGCTTGATTTTAGAACTACGATTGTCAGATCAAAAGAAAAATCGATATCTCAATCACATTTCAAGGTCAGTCACTCGCAAACGCTGTCCATGCATTTACCTGCACACGTTTATTCGAAGCGCAATTGTTGGTCCGTGTGCCATGACGACAAATTGACCTTAAACCTGTACCAATTCTGGAAGACCAGTAACCAAAGTGTCATTAACCCTGGCGAAAATAAAGACACTTTTCAACTTCCCTACCGCCCTACTCCCTTCATTTTCCCACTCAAAAATCTTAGCCGGCCCTGAATTTTACAATCAATAGGAGACGTAATTAGAGATTTTCATTGCTACATTTGCATTCACGGCGCCTGTCGCGTTTGTTAAATTTTTACTTAACGTGAGGTCGGTGATTTTTACATTACCAATATTTCTACCTAAAATGGCTTATCAACAGACCGTGAAATCCTGGAAAAAATCGTGAATTTTATAATATAGTTAAAGTGAGAACCCTGTATTTCTCTCCGCGAAAGCCTGCTCTGCACTCAGCACCTTACTTCAATTACGAACACTCCCAATTACTTTCATCTCTTAGGCTAAATGCATATCGCAAGGAAGACTTTCGAGGGGCTCCCTCTCGAAAGTGAGAGAAGACATGACCCCCTCCCACCTCACTCTCACAAGGACATGGGTAACAATTTGATTTCCACTCAGCAGTAGTGGAGTGGGTGGGTGGGTTGGGGGAGTGAAGGGAAGAGAAGTAGTTTTGAGTGTACCCTTCGCCCTTATCTTGGTCCCATCTCTCCTCCGTACACTCTTTCCCAACACGCTCGAGGCGGAAGGTTTGAGCAGGCACGTAGCCAAAGGGGGTCCGTCCTGGTGGTTTCCAATCCCTCGTCCACACATTACTCTCCTCGGCTATCCTCAACCTACCCCCCTTCCCTCCTCCTTGCGAGTTATGTACTCCGCTCAACAAGGAATGGGACCTGACCCCCACTCCATTTGCCGCCGGCCAATCCTCCTCTCAGCGTTGGGAGGAGATCTTTACTCCCGTTTGCTCCACGAAGAGCATCGGGAAGAAATGTTTTAACTCGCTGGTTTAACCAGCCCTTTCATGCAGGCCACCCACTCAGGGATGAGAAAGTATTAAAGAAAAACGGGAAAACTCTGGTATATTATCAAGTAAAAACTGGGGAAATTTCTGTAAGGTTACAAAAATTCGTAAAAGGGAAAATTTCTTATTATTTAGATTTACATATTGAAATAAGTACTTGCAATTTTACAAGATTACGACCTAACATTGGAACGTAGTTGGATAACAGTGGAAAATTACAAGTTTTTATTTCATTATGGAAAAATTCCACTCCATCACGCCTGAATTCGTGAACAATATTTGCATACTTATGTGGAGTTACTTGATTTTTCACTTTTAGGGTCGATTTTTAAGTATGTTTAGCTCTAGAATGAACAACATGGCACAGCCATGACCTAGGCTTGAGACTGAACCTTCGGATTTTATTGGATTTACGTAGACTGATTTTTTATCACCAACCTTTTGAAATATGTGGTTAGTAATCATAAAATCTAAAAACACTATAGTGTACCCTGAATGTTGTATGGATTACAGTAAAGGCCCTGAATTTTTCCTGATAGAATTTATGACTGCTGTTCACCCTAAAATAATACCGATGAATTTCGAAATGGTTGCAGTGATGTTCCTGTTGGTCGATTTATCAGGTTGGCCTAGCTATTCATTTAATTCCAATATGGTTAGTACACTACTCTCCTCAGATATCGTCAACCTACCGCCCTTACCTCCTCCTTGCGATTTATGTACTCCGCACAACAAGGAATGGGGCCTGACACCCCCCCCCCTCTATTTGCTGCCGACCAATCCTCCTCTTAGCGTTGGTCTTCAGCCCCTTTTCATCCACGAAGGGCATCGGGAAGAAATGCTCTAGCTCTCCAGTTTAACCAGCCCTTTCAGGCTGGCTACCCACTCAGGAATTCGAAAGCATTGGAGAAAGCATGGGAAACTTGCGGGAAGGAAAAATATGGATATTTCATCTAGTAAAATACTTGGGAAATTTCAATGGGTAAGACGGAATGATTCGTTGTCTTATAGAGGGATAACTTTACAATTATTTATATTAACATAGACTGAATTTTTTATCACCAACCTTAAGAGTTATTTGGCTAATAATCGTGGAATCAAAATTGTAATGCTCCCAGAATGCTATTTGCTTTACGGTATATGCCCTGAATTTATTCTGTATGAACTTTTGACTGATTTTCACCCTGATATGTTACCTCCTATCGATAAATTTCGAAATTATTGCAATGTTGTTCTTGTAGGTCGGTTATTAGGCTATTAATTTAATTCCCATGATATTTCCCATACTCATTTTACTCCAATGTGGTTAGTACAATACTCTTCTCGGCTATCCTCAACCTACCGCCCTTCCTTCCTCCTTCCGAGTTATGTACTCCGCTCTACAAGGAATGGGACCTGACCCCCACTCCATTTGCTGCCGACCAATCCTCCTCTTAGCGTTGTGAGGAGATCTTTACTCCCTTTTGCTCCACGAAGGGTATCGGGATGAAATGTTTTAGCTCCCTGGTTTAACCAGCCCCTTCATGCAGGCCAACCACTCAGGAATTAGAAAGCATTGGAGAAAACACGGGTATACTCTTATAATGCATCATGTAAAAGAGTGGAATTTCTTTAAATAGAAAATACTCGTAATCTTAAAAATTCTGGTATTTTACTGAGTAAAAACTGGGGAAAATTCTGTGGGCAAGATGGAAAAGAGTTGTGATCTTAAAAAAGGAAATATGTATTGCTTATTATTTAGATTAACCTAGCCTGATTTTTTAAATTTCCATCCTTAAGAATTAAATGGTTAATAATCGTGGAAACAAAATCAATCATATCACACCCTGAATGCTGTCTACTTTAATCTAAAGGCCCTGAATGTATCCTGTGTGAATTTATTACTGCTGCTCACCCTGAAATTATACCGCCTGTCAATGCATTTCTAAATGATTGCATTGGTGTCCTTGTAACCAACCTTTACAATTATTTGGTTAGTAATCGTGGGATCTGAATAAATTGTAATGCACCCTGACTGCTCTGTACTTTACAGTAAAGTCCCTGAATTTATCCTATCTGTTCACCCTGAAATGGTACTCTATCAGTGCATTTAGAAATGATTGCATTTGTATTCTTGCAATTCGATTATCATATTGTCCTTGGTATTCATTTAGTCTTCATATTACTTGGGATTTAAATTGTAAATCAAAATTCAAATAGGGTAGGCACAGATAACTTATAAAATCTTATTGCAGAATAATTGACAAAAAATAAGAATGTACTCTGTAAAAGTGGAATAAAACTTGAGAATTTGTATTTCTTGGACCATGTGGCGATCCTGGATGCCGCTTCTTCCTCTCAACCACCAAGAATTACGCACCCTCGAGAATTCGGTTGAAGGGAACGAACGATAACTGTGTGCTTTCCCTCACGTTGCCCGCTCCAAATTACTCTTCGTCCATCGGGATATTGACGTTCCGGCTCCCGAGTTAGTTGCCCACGAATTTCCGGACCCACACTTAAGCCTTTGGTTACCCTGATCCCTCAGAATATGCGCCCTTTATCTACTAAGGCCGAGGGTACCCTCATGAGAGGCATACCACCTATGTATGGAATATGTAAAAGCTTAAAGGCGGAGGGAGAGGGACTTCCATGTAGTCCAGCCTGTGGAATGTTTTGAAAAGATGAGCCTCGAACGGCGAATTAAAGAGCAAGCTGTAAGACCCTAGATATGAAAAATTACATCATTCGCCAACCCATTATTTATCTGAGAAAAAAAGAAATAAGCAACACCCTACAGTGCGCTTTACAGCAAAGTCCCTGCATTTATTCTATCTGAATTATTGGCTGCTGTTCACCCTGAAATGATACGTATACGTGCGTTTTTTTTTTTTTTGGGTGGTATTGTAGCGAATAGTTATACAATCCTGTGTAACTGAATTATTGTGACTAAAAAAACCTAATGTGGTAGGATTAATAAAGGTCATTTCAAAGGTACTGTTTTTTGGGTATAGCTAATAAATTTTGGAAAATTTTTTCCTCGGTTTATTCTAATTGCCAGTGTGCTAATATAAAGTGCTCTGCTGTCTAGGATTTATAACTGTCTGCAGTGGAGAGAATCCTTTCTATGATACTTGAAATAGTTTAGAATTTGCGTTTTTTTGTGTTAGTATGGAAATTTAAACAGTTTTTGGGGTAAATTGCAATGGGAAGAGCATATTAAAAAATATGTTCTAAGAGTGGCCTCACAATAATGCCCAAATTAATGTTTTCAAACTAATCACATATGTAATATTTGAAAATTAAGAACGTAAAACGATAAATTAAGAGAGATCACCTTTGCCGAATGGATAGGTATGTGAATTCTTTTTTTCTCCCGGCCAATAATGGACTCTAATTATAAGATGGTAATGCAGGCGTAATTTTAGTACAGCACTCCCTTCTTATTTATAAACGGCTGGTGTCCTAACATCTCCCCTGTTGAGGCAAATTGCGGGGTAGTATGTGAATATAGTTCTTGTTGGAAAACGGCCATTGTCTTGTGCTAAATTTTAATATCACTGTTCTTAGTAATGTAAGGGATTATCGTATATCATGGGAAGATGGAATTGGAATTGTCTTAATTAAAATAGTTCTCAAATAATTTATATTTAATTATTTGACCTTAGCTGTTGTATATTTATCAAAGTCATGATATCGCAGTGGGATCTGTTGTTTGGTAGAAGAGAAGAGAATTTTGTGCTTACGTTCAAATGCTGAACATTGCAGCTAATTATCTTAAAAGCCTCCGAAGGGTTCGAGTGACTCTCTTTGATTTATCGTATCGAAGGGACGGAGGATATTTTCTCCGAGCGCTCTCACGTCAATGAAATTTAATTTCACTTATCGTTGTCGCCGACTGGTTAGGAGCATTCCAATCTCCTCTGTCGTCATCGGACCTCGGGGCCTCGCCATCTTTCGTGATTGCTTGGACTTTGCTTCATTTTGCCGAGTGTGTTTCCAATTCTCGCTTATTTTATCCGAGTGTTTTCAATTTTCCTTATTTCCCACATACCAGCCGTCCACATTCCGTGCTTGGGTTAATGGTACCGCTCGAAGCTCTCTCAGAAAATAAAATTCCACTTCTAACTTTTCTTGTGTATTATGTGCTTGAAATAAGTGAATAAACAGTGAATAAAGGGAGACATAGGAACTAAAAGCTCGAATAAAGAACTTCGGAGATGAAAAATATTATTCATCGGCATTGTTTTATATTTTTTATGCTATTGAGTTGTTTATTGAAGAAGAAAAGGAAATTAAGAAGCTTCATTGGTTAAGGATGATAAGGGATTTATTTTAAAAGCCGTCCAATGGTTTTCAGGTGAAGTTGATGTGAACATAGCAATTATTACTGGATGATTGTAGGAGGCTGGTTTATTGGGGGTGATTATTGTTTTTACCGTCTTATTTTCTATAAGCTTGGTGTTCTCTTTTCCTGTTGCTCTTTATTTTAAAAGTCTACTAGTTTCGACGTTTATACCGTCATTATCAAGGCTAAGCTAAAGGCTTTCGCAATATTCATACTAAAGTTTCGTGTTACTACGCTCATCAATGTTAACGTCAAGGGAACTCCATAGAGGAGGCCCAATTCCAATACATCGAAGGCAGATTTCTGTTGCCACTTCGCGTTTTAATCGGTTTTCAAACATTTTCGCGGCGCGGTGATGAGTGCAATGCAATCCACATTTTTGCCAATAATTTGGATTATAATGTTTGCAATTGTGAGGAATGGCATTCAGAAGTTATGAATTTGATAGACCACTCTATCATGAATAACAATTTCGGTTCACACCCCTAAGTACACCTTATTTCCCCGTGCAACTCGGGCCAGTTTGTCCGTCAGTGACGCGAGTGGCGACTTTTTAAACCCAATTAAATGCGCGGTGGGCGACAACACATTTGGAGATCGACTTGAGAATCCTCATTCTTTGTTAAAACTTTCGCGGGTATTACGATGACTGCTAATTTCCGGGTTCTCCAGCCGCGTCTGTCGTTTATAGCTGACTACAGTTTCGGAAGCCTTCCTGCTTCCGTCTTCAGGTCGAAGGTGAGAAGTTTTCATTTTTTGCCGTCTTATATAGCACTGGCCGATCTCCTCCTGTGCGCTGATTGGTCAGAACTCTCTTCCAAACGTTGCTGATTGGGTAGCCGTTGTCCCTGTTAATATTTTGTCTTTTGTGAATTTCAATTGCTTCCCTGATTTGCCTTGGGTAGTAGCGACTCTCTTTTGCCACTATCTTCGCTTTTTCGAATTCAATGTTATGGCCGGCCGCACTCCAAACATGCTCTGCAATGGCTGACAAGTGCAGTTGTTTTTTATTGGTAGCTCTCACATGCTCCTTCATCCTTGTCGCCATTCCTCGGCATGTTTCGCCAACATATGATTTTTCGCAGGAGCATGGCACTGTGTACACGCCTTCGCATAGTGCCTGCGGGATACTATCTTTTGGTCCAGGTACAATGTTTTGTATCTTGGTCACGCAATTGAACCTTGTGACCACGTCATGCTTCCTTAGTATCCTAGCAATACATTCTGACACTCCTGCTATGATTCGCGGGTATTCATCCTGTTGAATAAAAACTTTTGGGCTATGTCGCCGCGTCAATTCTTTTGTGGCCCCAACGTTTTCCGACTGATGCTGGTCGCTTTCTCAAGGGATCGTGAAGAGTTGGGAATTTAAATTCTTATATATATAGGTATCTGTGTTAAGTGGTGGGGGGAGGGGAGCGGGAGTTTGGAGGAGTGGGTTGTTGATTGTTTTTTCTTATTACGGGTTGCCAAGTACGCCTAATTTTAATGCCGGTGTCACTGTTGAAATTGTTCTTCTCTTCCTTAGATATTTTAATGGCTTCTCTGACGAGTCTCTCTGTTTAAAACCTTTTACTTTGGCAATGGTATTTGCTTAATTACGGTCGACTCTTCATAATCCCTTGAGAAAGCGAGCAGAATCGGTCGGGAAACGTTGGGGCCACCCAAGAATTGAGGCGGCGACACAGCCCAAAAGTTTCTATTCAACTTTGAGAATTCTCTTTTGTAATATTCGTGATCAACGTTATTGATGTAAATGTAAGTACAGTGAAATCTTTTTTAGCGGAATTCCTCGGGCACATAATTTTTTTTCCGAATAAGACAGTATTCCGCTTAACTCAAGGCCTGACAATTCAAGAAAGACAGTGAAAATCATATCACGTCTATTACATGCGTCGCCTGGAAGGTTGGTTTGACTCAAACTCTACATGTGGACGAAATTAT
Organism: Ischnura elegans; assembly: GCF_921293095.1. Taxonomy (NCBI): domain Eukaryota; kingdom Metazoa; phylum Arthropoda; class Insecta; order Odonata; family Coenagrionidae; genus Ischnura; species Ischnura elegans. The sequence goes on from NC_060248.1 coordinate 88,922,857, forward strand.
TACGAAATAATAAGAGAACAGAATCGCATTGTGGTTAAAGTAATGAGCAAACGACATCCTTGGGTGGTTCCGTTTTAAGCTTTGTTTTCTTGGGAGGCTCATTTTATGATTTTATTTCCTTACGGTTAAAGTTGCCTATGGAATTGTTTTCTGCAATTCCGCTTAACCAACATACAAGTCCGCGGGAATCGATTCCGTTTCCCCGTTAGACAGTTTCGGTTTAACATAGGGCACCAATGCACGTGAAACCCTATTGCGACCGCCAGCAGGGGCGCAGCTAGGAATTAAGGCTAGGAGGGGTTTTAGGCGCAACTAATACCTTGGTGTATTGAAGAGTTGTCGGGATCGCCACCGGATCAGGAACTTCATAACTGCCAGTTATGCAGTTCCTGACCCGGTGGCGATCCCAACAACTCTTCATTAAGTCTATTCGCCGGGAAAGTATGAAATCTTTCTTCAATACGTTGGTGTCTGGGGGTATGGCATACCCGCCAGGTTAAGCGGGAGGTGCGGAGGCCCTCTCAGAGAAAAATTAGGATAAATAGTGAGTTTTACGACTTTCTGAGGGATATTTTATTAGTCCTTACACAATACTATTAGTAATATAAATGCAATTAAGTAAAATGGGTTTAATAAAAAAAACCTCTGAGCTCTGGGTATATCCCCCAAAACCACCACTGACCGCCAGGACCAACAATATTTTCCGGATAAGGCAAGTTTCCGCTTAATACAGGTTCCGCTAAAGGCAGGTTTCACGTGTTATTTCCGGAGCCGTGGGCCCTACGAAAGTGCCGCAAATGGTAGCGAGGAAGCGAGTGCTGTGTGTGATTCTTGCCTTTCCTCCCCTTTCGGACGTCTCTCTTGCGTTTCTCTTCTTCATCAAGAACCTTCTTCGCCATCCGTTTCGCCTCTCCTCTCCCATCTCCTCTCCTTCCACGCCTCCAATTTCACGCCCGTAAATTATGTACCCCGGACGAATTAAATTTCTCTTTTTCAGTCTCCCTCCACACCCCTTACAACCCTACTTCCCCTCGCTGCGTGGGTAAGGGGAGTAGGGGGTGGTAAGGAAAAAAACAAGGGTCTCACTTGCCATTATAAAAAAAACTTCCTTGGCGCTGCCTCTCTAAAGAGAAGGAAAAAAAGAAACACGTTCTCATTTATTCTAGTCCCCGAACTGTCTTTTCCCTCTACTTACTCTCCTGATGCCCAGCTTTTTTCAGTATTTATTTCCCTCGCATAGTATTTAGTGGGACTTATTGCAGGATACTCTACTATCCTCAGCTGGCAAAAGTAGAGAGAGATGGGTATTGCATAGTAGGTCTTAGTAGTTTCTTTTTTTTTTAAGCTTCCCGGCTTCTAATTTTTTCTCGTCGACTTTGCTCTCACGTATTTTTTTTTAATTTCCTCAATTGTTTTCCATCCCATTCCTCAGCCTCTCTGTTAAGCCCTCCCACCATCTTCTGCCTTCATGAAACTTCTCCTTATTCTTGGCTGTTGGCGTATTGAGATTTTTTTCTTCTCTCTCACCCTGTCCCTTCCGTCAGAATTCTGCCTCAGGGAGACCAGCATCTTGGCAGCTCTGTGCCCAGGGTGGCTCTTCACTCAAAAGGAAAACGGGAAAACCCCTGGGAATTGGGACATCTAGCGGGAAGATGCAGGAGAATCGGTTCAAGTAACCGGGAAAAGTTTTCAAATAGTATTGTGAGAAATGGTTTTAAAAAATTAGGAAAATTATGTTAAGTTTTAAGCTGAAAATTTCTCATTGATCAGAACGTGCTTATATTCGCTAATCTTCTGTAAATATAATGAAATTATCTAACTTCTTGAAAACAGTTTTGCGTGCTTTGTATGCTGTCGAACCCCCTAGAATTCAAAATTGCCACTCTCCTATTCGTGTAGTGAAATTCACCCAGACTACTGGCATACACGTGGACGGGATCTAACTTTGCCCTCATAGCTTTCTCTGTCAAAACTCGCTAATGTCATAAAGTCGTGAGAGAAACATGCCTATGATCATCAAATATACGGCCATGAAACATAATGCAATAATAACTAATGCATTTATTATGTTCCATAAAATAATATTACAATTCGATACTTCCACTGCACAAACCCTCAACAATCGCCCACCGAATCAAATTCGCTCATCTAGTGGCCCAATAATAATGCGAATCTGCTCAGCTGGCAGCAGCCGGAGCATAAACGCTCACCTCCAATTCTCTTAGCTTCGGAGGTGAGCGTTTGTGCTCTGGCTACTGCCGGCTGAGCGGATTCGTATTGCTGGGCTCCTAGATAAGCGGATTTGATTCGATGGGCGATTATTGAGCATTTGTGCAGTGGAGGTATCGAATTCAGTGGGACTAGGAACTGGGCCATCCCGATCCGAGAAAGTATGAAAAAGGTTCTTGGGAAAACGGGGAAGAATTCGGGAATTTTATTTCTTTGCCTGGGGTGGCCTCACCGTTGCTTTTGCCGTAGGGTTCACCTCTTTTGCAGGAGGGAGCTTTAATGTATTCTCTCCCCGAATCTGTTTCGGGCAAGGAGAGTGCGCCGTCGAGAAGACACGTAGTGGATAAGAGCAAGGCGGCGACGGTAGAGATGGCGGAAGGAAATGAATTTCTCTGTATCTTCCCAGTGTCACTTTCTCCATCTCCCCTTCCTCTGTGGAATCCTTGGCTTGGGAGCCTTCTCGGCCGTCGGAAATTTAAGAGTTTTCTTAATAAGCAGAAATTCCTTCGCTTCATCTCCCTAAGTTTGAATGAAAAATGGGTTCTCTTAGTATCGCTTCTTTTATCGCCTGTTTTCGAGAGGTAAAATGTAGGTTGAGTGTATACGCCGTGGTCCATGAGAAGAAAGATAATTAAGGCTGAGTAAGTAGAGGGAATTATGATTCTATGTAATGGAATGAAACGAGATAAGGCTTATTTTTGTGATGAGGAAACCTCAAGAGGATAAATAAAAATCTGTGAATAGAACTTGTGATATTACTTTGGTTTAAAATGTGACTATTCTAACTGTAATCATCCATTTTTTGGGGTAAGATGTGGTTCAGCATAAATGGCAAGGTGGTTGATGAATGGCGAAATTATTTTGTTTTAATTTATCAAACATAAATTGTGCTAAAAATTACCATTTGATCATTTCAAAATTTTTACATTTATTGCCCAGATTTGCTATCTCTTGATCTCGTGTTGGCTTGTTATGGGTAACATTGCCCCATAGCGTTGGAATATGCTCTTCTCCACGTTTGTAACTGATTTTGGGGAAGGACTATGACTCCCGGTCACGTTCCCCGTCTCCTCTCTGCCGTGGAAATCATCCTGGTTGGCAGTGTTACGTTACCTTAACATGCACTACATATTATCCAGGTATACCTTCAATTCATTACTTGGTGTGAATGAAGAATGGGTGTTCTTAGAATTTATTCTTGTATTGTCCGATTATGCAATGATATGCTTTGTGTATAAAAAGAGGAGGCTGAAGGTGTGATGGATCTTGTGGAGACAGACAAGAGTGTTTTGAGTCCTTGATGAGCGAGAGTACCTAGAGTAGATAATTAGAGAATGGGAGTATAATCTCTTAATGGAAGTTCTTTAGGGTGGCAGATTCAAGTCATATCAATGTATATGTACAAGTATAAGCTTTCCCTCTAAGTAATGAGGGAAAGTTTTGAAAGGAAAGTAAATAATATTATGGTACTTTTCACCAGCTGTTTTTATTTCAATTCTCAAAATCGTTCTTGAAATTACTTTAAATAGCCATTATTAATTACTATCCTAAGAGACGAATCATCAATTAATTCTGCGTTATTTTTTGAGATTGGTGATTATCCATGTCTCATTCGTAGTTAACCCGTGAAAATTATGCTTTGTGCCAACTGTATGATGTGTAGACATGAGCTATTTTTGTGGAGCTCTTAGAGGCCTTAAGAAAATATTGGGACGTGATGAATGGCTATTAAAGGAGTCAGACCGATAAAACCTGTGCTTTTCATAATTAAATGTAATATAAATATCATCGAAATAACGCTTAAGATGGGCGGCATTAATTATGGCCCCCACTACATCTCCTCAAACCATTTGCCGATCGCGTTTTTCCTCCCCATATGTTTACTTCCTTAGTGTACGGAATAAGGTCGTTGTCCTCCAATTCTCCACAATGTTTTGATCTCCTGAAAACACTATGGAAGGTGCAGAGGAGAACCATTCTCAACAGAAGCACAAGTTCTACGTAAAAGAATCTTCATCTCAGCGATGCGTAAATCGAAAGGCTTAACGATTGGGAATCGAACCCCGTCGGGAAGCAATTGGCCGCTAGCCCGATTGCATCCTTCTCAATCCTGGAGTGCTGCTGGCAAGCAGGTCGCTTAGGGATTGGCTGGAGGAATGAGGGGAGATGGAAGGACTTCCCTTACAAAATCATTCCCTTTGGAACGACACCATCGCTGCCGCCTTCTACGAAAGCAGCCAACCTCTTCCCGTTCCATTCCTTACCCTGTTGAAATGTTCCCTACTCTTATCCAACCCCTTTCTTTTTCTCTCTCTTTCTCTAATCTCGAAAAGGTATTCCCTGTCACCACCCATTGTCGCTCCAATACTTCCACCCGACTCCCAGCTTCGAACTCCCAGCCAGAGCTTCCATTCTTTCCTCCGATTTATACGCCCCCTCGATTCTCAACCCATTTTCGTCCTCCCATTGATTTTTCATCTTTCGGCCCGCTTGCACTAATGTTGGTATCTACCTGTCGGCAGGTGTAAGAAAATCGCGTAAATGTTGGAATCAACTGCTGACGCGTAAAAATTTTGGAAAAGAAATACCTTAATAATACCTTAATACGGGAAAAAGAAAACAGACTCGCATACATTGGCTTCGGGAAATTCCCCACGGCCGAGAATCGAACCACGGGCCTTAGGTTTTCCGATCCTTTGGATCTTCACAGTTCGACTTCTTTTCATCAGATTTTTTTTTCATGGCAACTAATGTGAATTTGAGCGCCCTTAATCCAGCAGAACCAAATTGTTCCTCAAGGCAGCATATAATTATTTTTAGAAAATTAATCGCAAGCTATAAGGCAACGCTCCAAATAAATATTGGAAGTTTCACTCATTGTGAGATTACGTCAAGTAAGGTGCTCTGTTTTCTCTTCACTTCTTTTGTTAGTATTATAGATTTTTGTCATCGATTCTTGGATTTTTATTTTTGGAATTATAGTCGATGGCGAGAAGAGTAGGGGGGCAAAGACAGAGAGAGTTTAGATGAACCATGGGCTGTGTGCAAGTAAGTACTTCGGATTCTTAGTGGAGAATACATTAGGATTTGGGTGAATTGGGGAAAAATCTTGGAATTAGGATTCTTAGTGGAGAATACATTAGGATTTGGGTGAATTGGGGAAAAATCTTGGAATTCTTAATGGGGTAGGGTTTTATTCCTCTTAATATAATGCATTAATGAGACTGGATTCTCTTTAAGTTTTAGAAAAAATAGGTACTTCAAATGTTGATCGACGCCCACTTTGGTAGTTCTAGTTTGCGGCTTCAGTTGTTAGTGTGTACACGTTTCAAACTTGCTCTCGAAAAATAGCTTTGCAAATTATTGGAATGAGTTTCAGGGATTCGGTATCATTCTAAAAGATTACTGTGGTATTAAAGTACAAATGAAGCCATTAACTGAATTGGGCTTTTCCTGCTAAATAATGAACTCGATTAAAAATTAATTCTATTTCTCATTTTAAAAATTTGATTTGTTTTCGTACTTTGGTAAGTTAACGTTTCTTCAAATCGTAGGTGAATCAAAACGCAGGAACTACAATTAATGCAAATAACGCCTAACAATGAATGTCTTTCCTGATTGGAATTTCTGCGCTGAAATTTGCCGCATACGTCATGAGTTTCTGTACCCAAATCGATAGTCAACCTCGAGTCTAGTCTGAATTCTATTCTGGTTAACTTAAAAAAAAAAATATCCGTCACCGAGTGACGCCGAGTTTGACTAGCGAGAGCATACAATCCTACATACGTAAAAGTTACTTTTCCGTCCACAGAAATTTTGCAGTTATGGGTTGGACATGGGCTTTTTTTTTTAAACTTTTTTCTGCGATTGTAAAATTTAGTGTGCCGACTTTCGAAACAGTAGAGAAACGATCTGCGGTGGAATCACGTATCCTTCCGCCACCGGCGGCAGAAGATTAAAAAATAAAACGGCCTCGAAGCTGACTCGTGAGAGAGCGATGAATAATTTAATGCGCGCGAAAGGGCGTTAAACGTGAGTAATGGCATAGGGAATGATAGGATGGCGAGCCGTGCTTTCCTATTGATGGTGAATTATTGATTTTTAGAGTACGAGGGAAATGTAATCTCGGCATTGTAGAATTTTGAAGTGCGAAGATAGCATGATATTGCCTATAATATTGCCAAAATCGCAGGAATTTAATACATTTTAATCGATCGTGTAGATTATAGTGCAATTTTTATTAATTCTGGTCTAAATCATAGATAAAATGTGTATTTATACTGTAGCGCATGAGAAAAATAAAGAGGGAGGGCAGATAATATATATTTTTACTTGTGATTTTTTAATTTTGCAAGTACTTTGTCTTCGATTTGCTGTTATGTTTTATTTTTAGCTTTAATTTAGTTTAAAAAAATTAATTCGCCAAAATAGGTGGCTAAATGAATAAAAATACAATCTGAAGGTGTGAATAGATGGCTTAATGGCACCAAAATAGATGGCTTAATGAATAAAAATACAATCTCAATATGTTTTGAGTTGCCATTTCTGTGTGCCTTCTCGTCATCCAAGACGAGCATAGTTTTGGTGTCGTTCTGCAGGGTGCGGAAACAAAACTTCCTTTTTTAAAATGCGCACCATTCAGTCGGTTGATATTGTAACGGAGCGCTCGTGGTCTTGTTTAAAAGGCGAAACCATAAAGTTTTGTTCACACAAAGTTTTATCGCCCTCCCTCGCTGGAACAGTGAGGAGCGTGCGTTTTCCGTCGAAGCCTATTTCTCGAGTGGTGATTTTTGCAATCTTGCTTTCTTAATGCATCAATGACGATCAGGACGCCATGAAACTCTGACCAAGTGGTCTCAAATACAGTGGAATATGGATAATTCGAACTTCATTAATTCGAAATATTCTTTAATTCGAATATTTCTCTTGGCCGCTAGCATTTTGTATTCAAACAATGCTAAAAAATCGTATATAACTCGAATTTTGGGTGCGTCAAATTGAGGTGTAAATTACGACTCAAAATAATTGTGAATCCATCGGACAACATGCTTTACTAATGCTATTGACAAAAATTACATAATGTCTAAACGTATACGATTACGAGTTAAGTTGGTATCGCACAGCAGTTCATATGTTGCTGAGGGCATTTTAAGGTTAGAATAAAAATGTTACTATGCTTTACTTCGTAGTTTGTAGAAATAAATATTCCTGTTTTAAGGTTGCTTTAATCTTGTTAATAGGCGTCAATCAAACTGTTTATATTTCAAGAGTGTCAGTTTAAGAAAGAGTGTAATTTGAAATATGAATTTTATTGCTTTAGACCTATTTATCAAGGACTTCTTTAATTCGAATTTTTGGATAAATCGAAGTTTTCTAACTGGTACCTTGATGTTCGAATTATCCAAGTCCCACTGTATTTAGAATGAGATTTATAACCTGGGAAAACGGAGGAATTACAATTTTTTCGTATACACTAAGTAAAATTACATCAGGGGATGTTTTATGGGGTACTAAGATTGGTTTTACAAATTGCGATTTTTTTTAATGATTTGTTACCATCTCAGCATGTCATCCTTTTTTTCTAAATCTTACTCAGCTTGAGCTGTGTGCATTGTAACGTAGTTTACGTGATGCATCCACCCCGCATTGTATTAACCCGTTCTGAGCCAGAGCTGCTTCTGGGAGAAATCCATTTTCAAGATTTTTATTTTGAAAACTTGGAAATTTTCCACTCAATCATATTTATCGTGGCAGCTAAATGTTTCTCCATTAAAATTTGCACCACAAAGTAATGCGTAATTTAGATAAATGTAAAATAAGTTGCTCCAAAAGCCGTAACGAGTTACACTTGTCCGTGTTACACCGACCAGGGTTTGCTGCAATGGTTTGCGAAGATACAAAAGGACTGCAGGGACCAAGCACTGCCTCTCAACCGGCAAGCCTTGGCACTTACTCTCTCACACACACACGCAGACACCAAGACATAAAGGCTAAAACTGCCGGGAGAAGAGATTAGATGTTTCCTAAATAGAGCTGAGAATGTGTATATTTTTGATGTTGCTCGGGAGCAGCATTGGGTTATAATAGGTTAAGTAGCTTAATTTCCAAAATTTATTGCCAAAATTTGAATTAGTTTCTATACGTAAAATTTCAGCTCGACTTGAGAGCTGGAAAAATAAGGTGCCAGGAAGGAATGGGAGTGAGACCGTGGTGAGACAATAATTTCCTCAATATCTTGAAGAAAAAAATTAGCATCGCTGCACACTTGGAATATCTTTGTTTCATACAAGTCATTCTTTTACGGATTTGAGCCTCACTGATGTGCTATAATAGTAGCAACCTTGGCCTCGAGGGCCGACCATTAGGCGCGGAGATTTCATATCTCACGGCGAGGAGAATGCAGTTATTTTTTAAACAGAGATATCGCATGAGAAACAACTGCCCGTAGTTTCCTTCGTCGTATTTTGAGGGTCTCTTCTTTAGCACCCGTCTCTGGGCCGGGCAAAGGCAAGCACCATCAATTCGACCCCAGCACCACACACTTCGTCTTTGCTAAAAGGGAAACTAGGCGAGATATCCAACCCTTTATTTTGGTCCTGCCCAGGCCACGGTCGCCTTAGAGATAGGAGAGAAGATATCAGTGTTGCGCCTTGCAGGGAGGCACTCAGGTTGGCGAGACCCCCCATCAAGCCATTCGCCACCCGTCTTCATTGTCACTCCTCTCGCGTGTCCACCAGGCCTGTCCATCGCTAAGGGAATGGCTGATCCCCAACGTAGAAGGGGGTACCTCCTTTGTTTTTCTCATTTTTCGTTGGAAGGCAAACAGTGGCTAGCCGTTTAAGAGCAGGAGTAGTGGCATGTGTAAGAAATCTGAATAAAGAAGGACACCGGATTGGGCACAGTGATAAACTCAGGCTCTTCTGTGAATGATAGTGGTGGGTTATTCTTGTGGTATCTCTTTGCACTCTCCAACAAAAATCCAATAGGTAGTCCAGGGAAAGGAACTTATCCCTGGACTTGCCCTGAATGTGTGATTCGTTGTCTCGGGAGGGACTTCATGGAATCAAGTTATCATAGTGAAATGTAATACGTAATACCACATTGATTTAATATTGTGCGACCCAGGATTCGATGTGGAAATTCATTATCATCTGGTGATTACATGCCACGATGAAACCTTGGCGGTACTGTATTAAATGTATGCGGTATTACAGAGTTTTTTTTGCATTAAATTAAACTGAATGTGTAAATTTCACGCTCCTCTGGTGCAGCCTGGTTCTACTCCATATTACCCATAAAATCCTCAGTTTTTTTACAGAGTGAGTGAAGGCAAATTTTTGTAAAGTGCTGTAATATTATTAAATCGACGCACGCTTCAGCTTATCCAATCGTAATTCATCCCGTGTATTTGTTTGGAGAGGTAAAGGTAGAGCTCGCCCCTAACTTCACTACAGGCGTAAATCTGCCTCATATAGAGTATAGGAGGCGCAATTTTTTCCCGAGCCTTCTTTTACTTCGACAATTATCAGCCACCTAACCTGAATGTGTGAAATTCAAATACGCATGCCTTAGTTCGGGTTGAACTTTTAACCTCGTCCGACCAAAACCAAATATCAGGTTGAATCACTGAATTTGTGCGTGATTGAGTTCAGCTACTGGGTGCAGTGGCGCAGCGAGGGGGAGGTTTAGGGGGATAAACCCCCCCCCCCCCCAGAGCCCAGAGAAATTTTTGAGTTTAATCCATTTTACTTAATTGGATTGATATTATTACTAGAATAGTGTAAGGATTTGTGAAATATCCCCCAGAAAGCCGTAAAACTCACCATTTTGAACCATTTTCATTAAATTTCAGCAATATATTAATCTCGCACTTACCGTTTATCCTGGTGGGTATTCCATATCCCACACACCCCGGTATTAGTTGCAACTAAACCCCCCTAGCCTTGATTCCTAGCTGCGCCCCTGACTGGCAGATCTTGTCTAAGTGGTATAAAATGTGTTAGAAAATCATTGTTGTTGCTATGATGAATTTGGGCATCAATTTCTTCAAATTATCGTATGGTAGGTATTTTAAAATCGATTCCTCAATGGTTTCAACCGGATTTATGCCCAAATGATGGAGTGCGACGTTTCGTTTAAATTCTTTCCCGTCATATTTTGACTGATCAGGGTATCAGCCCTGAGAAAATCCCTTTATTAAGCGTTGGCTGTTCTTATGCAGACCTTGAACCGGTTGGAAACCGTAAAATTATTCGTCAATCAACGGTAAAATGATTCGTCCGTACTATCAATGTTGTGTTTGACTAATATCCACCAGGACGGATTTCTCCTTGCTCCAGCTTTGAGTTTATGGGTTTCGTAATATAAAACAGATTTTGTACCCATACGCCCAAATTTGCCATGAAAATTTTTTCCTATTCCTCCGTTCGTGCCTGTGGATACATAACTAAACGTTGATATTTGTTAGATGAATTTGTCACGAATGGTATTCATATCCTTTCTCTGAAATATTTAATTCCCATTCTGAAAATTATTCCTTCGCAAAAAGTATTTAGGAAAGAATTTTAAGCATTTTTAATTACTGTAGTTGAGTGTTTTTCATGATAAAATACTCCATGGATAAGCATAGTTTTTATTTGGTTGAGAGGCGTGCCGTTACGTAGTAGTTCGTACGACACGGCATTTGTTTCCATTAATTCTCAGGGAACGCGCAGCATGGCGTTTATAAATAAAAATCTGAAGAACCATCCATAAAAATATTCCCTTTTGAATTTTTAAAGCTGGCTTCCATGTTGCAGAGTTGAAAAAAAGACACAAGAGTAGTGCATCTTCCTTTGAGCTTCATAACGAGCAACTTCTAGCTCCTCTTTATTTCGCCTGACAACCTAAACCGGACGCTTACAAGTTGGGATTAAGCTGCCCGGAGACCGCTAATTTAATACCCTGGGCGAGGGTCTACCCCAGACATGTGGAGACTCCCTTCGGTCTCCTCTGGGACGCCTCCCGGGGAGGTCCGCCTCCACCAAGTGTGTCACTGAAACTCTTCTACGTTCTCTTTCTTCTTCCCTTCACCTTGCTCCTTCACCTTTGTCATCCTTCTCATCCATTCTGCTTGCGAGATGGAGCAGACCATCTCGATCTCAGACCTAACCTACGTACCCTCTAATAAAATGTTTGGTAGTTACCTAAATTTTTCCTATATTTATTTACAAATTTATTAAATCATAATTATGTACCTAAAACTGCATTGCTTCAGCCTTGTCAATCTTTTAAGAATGTATTCGTCTGTCAAGTCACATTTTCTAATTTTAGTATGAGTTTTACATTCACTCTCATTGCTACTTGGCAGAAAGTTTCATCTTTTTATTTTTTACGTATTGCGATAGTAATATGTTTGATTTCTGGTCTGGGGAGGACCGATCTATTTCATTCTCCTACTACTAATTAACACGCTCTTTATGAAATTGTCTGCCTTAGTACTCCATGAGAATAAAGAACGAATGGTAAACTTCCACACTATTTTATTTAAATGAACAGCGCCCCGGATTCCTCCATTCACTGCCTTCATGTCATCCCTAACCCTCCCCCCTCGTATCCCCTCCTTCAAAGACCTTCCCTAGTACCCACCTTTTTACTCAAAATGGTTTCCCCCCTCCCTTGCTATCCTCTCCACCCCACCCTTCTCTTGCTTAATGGCACATATAGAGCTGAGTAAGGCCAAGTTGTAACTTGATAATGACCCCACGTGTCGAAACCGGGTCGGCGTTCATTTTAATAAAATAGTGTGGAGGTTTACAATTCGTTATTTATTCTCATAGAAATCAAACATTTCCACCAAGTATCGCCGGACACTGTTACTTATGTGCCTTAGTACTGTTCTTCATCTACATCTGCATAATACCCAGCGAGCCACCTCTAGGGTGTCTGGCAGGGGATGAAAAACTGTTGTAACACATATTCTTTCTGTTTTTTGTCAGTTTCTCCTAAAGCTTATAAAGAAGCTAGAATTACAATGGGGTCCTAAAGCTATAAGATGCACTTTCAGCTTGTGCAAGTCTCGGAAATGGCTGTTTAAGTGTTCTTTGCGTTTTAGTTTGTTTCAGTACCATCGCATCATTCTCACTGGCGAGGTGAAGTAGACTCGAGCGGGTCAATGGAGCAAGCAGTCTCCGGGGAAAAACATGAGCATTGCGAATGGTGGTGGCTGAGAGTTTATGTCAAGGGAGGAGACGAAAACAAGGTTGTCCATTCTCCCGCGTGGGAGACAAAATGAAGACGGAATGCCAGGGGGAGAGCTAAAACGACTGGCGGGGAAAAAAAGAAACGTGTTCCTCGGAGAAAGGCGCTCACTTAGATAAGCTGTCGACGGAAAAGTTTGTTTTGCCCGTGATTCAACGTTATAGAGGCTTAGAGAGGACGGCAATACCTATCTTCCTACGGTGGAAAACGTCGACATTATGAAAAAAGTTTAGTTTTTTGAGGACGGGAAAGATAAAGCTGGTAATAACTGACAAGATGGGTTCCTACGAATTCATACATGCGTGGTAGAAATGAGAGTGTAATGAATCTGAGCTTCAAAAGGAAATATTTAAAGCTTTCGTATTTCGGAGTTTGGAGTAGTCACTTCCGTGAGAGGAAAGAACAGCTTTGCGCTGTGTGTGGGACTTGCATAAAGGAAATTCGTGCTTTTAATTTCCTAAAATATAAAAATTGAGATTATGCTATAAAATTCCTATACTAGTTCTTAAATTCAAACATCACGTTGTTAATCACCAGTAAGAAGTTGGCTAAGAATCTTAAATTCATCTAAAATTTGTTTGAAGAATTCATTATTTGTAGGAATGCTAAAGTATCTACTGTGGTAATACCACCTAAATACTGAAAGTATTGTCTGGTAGTTACTTACATTATTTTCCAATATTTATTTACAAATTTAGTAATTTAAAATCATAATATTAAAATAGTATTATTCCAGCATCAGGAATTATTTAAGAATTTATCCGTTTGTGAAGCCCAATTTTCTAATTTTTGTATGAATTGGACACATATCCATTGCTAGTTTGGTAGAAAGTTTTATCTTTCTATTTTCTACGAAAAGCTATTGTTCTGGGGTTTATTTCTGGCCAGAAGAGGATCGATTAATTTCGTCCTCCTACTCCTAATCAACCTTTTATGACACAGTATGCCTTAAATACTATTTTAACCCATACACATTCTGATTTTCTGTCTGTTTCCTTCTAAAGCTTGAAGAAGCTGGAGTTGTAGTTAAGCGGTAAGATACACTTTCAGCACGTACATACCGCGCAAATGGCTGTTTTATGTGTTCTTCGCGTTTGAGTTTCTACCCGCCTTGCAAATTCCATCGATAGGGGCTCGATAGCGCGGCGGCCGAGCTATTGGGGACAGCGCGGGAGGGATCCGAGTGAAGTGTGATGGAGCGAGGAAATAGACTGTGATCGGATTTATATATTACGCGGCGAACGTGGAGTCGGTCCGCGGAAGGAATGGGAGTTTGATTTGGGCCATGGACGAATGTATTGAAGTGGGTGCAGCCTGCATTTGCGGGTAGAAGAGCCGATGGATTTGCGAGGGGTCGCAAGAAATATCTCCATTCCAAAACCAGCATGTCATGTAATTTTTTTAAGAGAAAAACTTTTTTGGGTGATCCAAATTTTTTAAAGGATGAGGTTAAAACAGCGATTTTGCAATATGCAGCGAAAGCATTTCATTATAACGCTGAAAACCTTAAACGCTCTGCCCTATATACCTGTGATCCTTTGAAGAAGGCGCATTGCTCTTGCTCAACTGGTCCTTTGCTGGGACGTATTACAAGATGATAACTTAACGCTGTAATCTTGCTCTTTTCAGGATACATTTAGCTGACTAAAGTCTAGGTTTATCTATCTAAAATATGAAAAATTTACCACGGTGTGTTTTTTAGTGAAAGTTGTGCATTTGAGATAAAGCCAAATGTTGTCCGTTTCTTCTATTAAATTTTAAAATGAAGGTGTGAATTAAAAAAAAACAACATAGTAATATGGTATGAAAAGATAGGAAATACGATCGGATGAGGAATCATATGACCTCATTACTGTACAGCCGAATGTATTGGCGATTGAACCGTTAGTGTTAGAGTGCATATCCGTGCTGTGGGCTTTCGGCGCTCTTTCGTATTTTTTTCTGTGAGTATTATTTATGATACGCAAGAAACAAGTTGCCTTGTTCTTGTGCCTGTTCCTTTACTCGTAAACGCACGCCTAGACTAACTTCTGATAGATTCTTTTGAGTGAGTCGCTAGTGAGCATTATTATCGCACTTCTAAGGTTTTTGCCGGGAAGAAATTTTTCGAGCTGTAAGAAATTCATCAATAATTACGAATACATCTACTAGAAAAGCAGCGAACTTAGTGGAAATAATTTTTTATATTTTATTGAATCATATTAACGTCAAAATACCAAAGCCAATACCAACATTTTAATTGGACTTAATTATTATTGAACAATCTTAAAGCATCAAATACATCATGGACAATTCTTTGGCTGTGGGATAGTTTATTTTAAAATATATTAATTGTCTTTTGTGGAAATGTAACTGTATAAATCCTCGACCTTTCGTGATTTTATTTCATTTTAAGGGTTATTTTTGCAGTAATGATACGCATTTATTTGCCTGAAATCTTACGCGAACACACTTTATATGTGAACATCACAATAAATTGTTAAAACGATGTAAACGATGGCGCCTCTACAGTGCTTAAAAGTTTTGCAGTTCTATTGACCAGTGACTGCCGCATTTTTTCGAAAAAAAAAAATAGTTATTTCAAATAGGCGAGATTCGGAAATGATGCTGAAATTGATGTTTTACGACTTCCATCATCGTTGTTCGTGCGAGTTTGGGAAAAATCTTTGTAGGATTCGCGCGAGAGATTTGAGTTTGAGTTCTCTGAGAACGAGCGTCTCTTGAGTGGACCGCTCGAAAAAAAACAGGTCGTCCCATCCATAACCTGGAATCCTTTTTCCTACGATAAGATGCCGAGTGCGAGTTTTTTTTCTATCGAATAACGGACGATAGTGTTATGTAGCATCGATAACTATTCGTGTAATGGGATCGTATTGCGGTGAGAAAGGATGGAAATCCGATTTTAGTCGGTTAGCCGAGGGGATGATAAACTTGATGGAAAAAGTTTCCACCGAATTGATTGAAAGCCACGCATGATGGTGCGGTGACTAGTGGCGTAGTGATTCCCAGCGTGGAAATTGCGTTCTGTCGGGAGCCGGAATGGGGTCACGGTGTTCTTAGGCGAAATGTTCTTCCCAATAGTTACCTTTAAAGCTTGATACGAAATTATATAATCATAATTATTTCAGCTACTGTGTAAACTATTAATCGATTAAAAATTAAATAAATACTGTAATTGGAGATGTGGGGACGGTAATGACACGTTATATTACGAAATTGCTCTAATGATCGTAAATTTTAAACTCGTCATGCAGTAACGACCAAGAAAAACGCCTTGGTTTGCGGGGAAGGAACAGGTGACTGCAAGGACCAACCGCCTAATATCCACAATAATTGTACACATAATTTAGAATTGAGATATACTGTACATGAATGCCCTGCCTAGCATTTATTACTCATGTGATCCTCTTAAAAATTATTTTTTACAGACAAAGTACGAATTTTGCAAAATGTTTGTAGCTTTTAGTTTTAAAAGCCTGCCATAAGAGTCTATAAAAAATGTGTGTATCCCCTTCGACAAAGGTGTTTTGAAAATGTAAATAAATTGGTAACTTCATCTTAAAATTGATAGTGTTAGGCGTGATTTGGTGAAATTTGTTCATGTTGAATAAAAAACCTTGTAAATTTCACATAAATTATAATTGTAATAACGACCAGTTTCTTTGCGTCATTTTTATTGCCGCCGATCAGAAAGATACCATGGTAATTTATTCGGTAATCACGGTTGTGTGTTGATGTTATTGGTTGTAGCAAATTCATGGTCTCCGTTTTGAGGGTAGGTCAAGTTAATAACAATTCCTTCGCGGAAGTTTTGTATCGTCACGTGTCAATTTCGAAACAATTGACTTCGAAGGTATCTCATGTTTCCCGTAACAGGGACGTTGCTCTTGTTTCTCATGCGATGTTCTTGTTGCATGTTAGCGTCCGGAGGGAAAAAGAGGAGCCGGGACCAAATCAGCGATGCCAATCGCTTCATCTTACAGCGCCGTTATCGACGTCCTTAAGGGTATTAGGAAGAATAGCGGAAGGCTCAAGCAAAGATATGCACGCCCCCTCCATATAACCACCCACCCCTTCCTCCTTGAACGAGAGGCACCCTTCCCTCCTTTCCCGTTGTCATCCCCTATCCTTTTCAGGGGTTCAACACCTCGACGCAAGGCGTTACCCTAGAAAACTAATAGCAGCCAGTACTGTTATATTCCTTATTGTAACATCTTTGCATGTTGTATTTATAATGTGTGTCCATGAGCGTTGTAACCAATAGATTTTTATAGAATTATTTATGAATATATTTACCAAATGTTAAATTTAAGAAATTGCGGATGTCAAACAGGCTTTATACTATGATTAGCGCAAGGGATAAATTATGTAACACTTTCAAAAGCTGCCCCTCAACTATTTCTCATAGGAAAAAATATACCCAATATAGAAATCTCACTTATAATGAAATTAGAATAGTCAAGTCATCATACAATTATAAGAAATTCAGATACATCAAGTTATTCTTTTGGTTACGGAAGGTTTAGAGGGAGCATTGCGAATTACTCCAGCAGTCTCACCTCCCACCAGAGGCCGCTCTCTTCAGGTCAAAATGAACAGTTTTACCGATAACCGATTTCAAAATTAGTGAAAAATTATGATATATCCGTAAGAATTTCCAACAATTAAGCTTTTTACTCATAAATTAAGTATACTGTTTACATTCAACAATTAAAGGGGCAGAATTTGCTATAGCAGTACGGCAGTGTGCGATATTCAGGCTGTGGAATAGTCTACTGAAAGTATACCAGTTGTTCTCTTCATTGCTGTGGTTCAAAAGTGCATCATTGTATTTTGCAAAACAGGTGAATTGCGTTAGTTTTAGGTTTATTTTTATTCAATGTGAACACTAAAAGTAACTATGTCTCGTTGTATCTGCACAAATTCACCGTTACTGTAGACTGTTGGTAATAGTACATTAAAGTGTACTATGGTGAAGGTTAAATAACGAAATAGGAAATCATGTTAGAAATCGTGATCTGTCAGAAGTGGCACTTTTCGCCGAAGTGGCTGCCTCCTTAAAATCATAATCTGAAAGTTGCAAACCGCACGTAATGTCTTGTTTTTTTTCAATGGCATTGAATATTTCTCGGGTCTCACAACAGGTAAGGTCCTCTGTATCTCCTTACGACGTTTCGATGTGCAACTCATCCATCTTCCCCAGGGATTTAGGAATCTAATATCCAATCATTGGATACCTGAATGTGAGATCTTCACATACAAACCCCATCCTCTCTCCTCTTTTCTCTTCATGCGGAATAACCGATTGCTTTTGACTTGCCGTCGTGCTAATACCATCCCTCACCCTTCGTATCGTGAGCCGCCTCGCCCTCCAAACCCCTTCTTTTCCCCTTGTCCTCCAAGGGTCTCGCGTGAGGAAACCACAAATGTGCCACCCCTTCCTCATCACTCCACCCTCCCCTTCTGGCCACATGCAAAGCACACCCCACTTCCTCCTTCCATTGTAGCGTTTTTCCCCGCTTAGGACTATCTCTCATGGGGATTACCGCTCTTTTCTGTATCGGGGACGCCCGTTTCGGCAGCTATAAGCGCTTGGGGTATGCGGCATGCGAATATGCATGTATGCACATACGAAATGACGAGCCGCGATCATGGCGTGTGCGGGAATTGGGGACTTGGTTATGGGGCGGCTTGTTTGAGGAGACTTGAGCGCTAATGGAGGCCGTTTAGGGCCTCTTTTGCATTGAAGTGCGACTAATCGATGGCGGGAGTTGATGTCTGTTGACATTCAGGCATTTGGAAAGTGATAATGAGGATCCGAGTTATTTTAATTACAAATAAATGAGAAATATGTAAAATTGGCGTGATTTTTCGTTCATTTCTGTACCAACTTACGTCCAAAAATTCATTTATCGAACTTTTCATATGCATAATTAGGTATCATTCTGGGTCAAAGAGGTCTTTCTAATGATGCTGTTTACGAAAACACCATTTTTCTTCTCTAATCCTTTGAGTAGTCATTTATCTTTTTGCCTTTATGTGCCCTCAATATACATTAGAAACATCCTGTTGTTGTATTCCATGGTTTTTGTGTTAATTAATTTTCTAACCAGCTGAATATAAAGGCGTATTAGTTATTTATTCTATAACTTAATTGATTGTAGGTGGCTGATTCATTCTTGTTTAGCATATTTGTATAATATTTTATTCTAATAATTCTTAATGCTAAGAGTTAGAGGAACATGATCATACTTCAACAAAAAATGAAGAGCATTCTTTGCTCGGTTTTCTTTGGGAAGAATTCCTTCATAATTTTTGTGTCACCTTGTATATTTGCGTAATAGCATCACACGCGTATCAAATCATGCCTAAGGGATTGGTTTGCGTAATAAGATTCAGTTATTTGGCTTCATCTTACTCGGGCTATGGCCTTTGAACCGAAGTTGATTAGATTAACTTCCATTAAATCAGTGACGACGATGGTGAATTATTTCATGCATATATTTTAAACGTTAAAAATTGATCGTAATGACTTAAGAACCTATATTTTTCAAAGTCTTTATAATTTCATGGATTATATAGCAGGTTGATTTAATTTTCATAGCATATTTAGGCAATATTTTATTCTAATAATTCTTATTGCTAAATTAAGTTAATCCTTCAATTTATTTTTCCTTCACGTGAAGTAATTTTTTTGGTATCTAAGAAGTTGTAAAATTCAGAAATAATTATTAACTGACTTCAGGCTTAATTATGTGAAACTTTTCAATTATGGAAGTTGAAAGTGTAAACTTTGCTAGGTTCAATTAAATGCTTGAAAAAGCATGACTTGGGATGGTGGACGTGGATGTAACTTGTGTTATGAAACCCGGGCCGTGCTTTTTCAATTATATTAGTGAACCGAACGAAGTTTATTCATTTTCCATAGTAGTTATTGCGTTCGCGATGTTTTGGGGATTTCTCTCTTTTTCCTTTTCATTGGGACTTCATTTTCTCGCATTCCTGTTAGTTTCCCCTGATTCGAAACCAGGAAAATTGACTTGAAGGGAGAGACGGCTCTTTCCAAGCCGACTGAAGCTAACCGAGTGGATGCAAATGGAGGGAGATGCTTTGCAGGCCTGATTGCATGTCGTGTGATTTCCAAGCGATGGCGCTGCAAGATCGGAATTTCTACTCTTCCGTTTTTTTCCCCGCGCGTTTTCTCCAGTCTCCCTTAACGGCCTCACGTACCCTGGGAAAAGGATATAAAGAAGATAAACAGTTTTCCCCGTAAATTGAAGAATCAATGGCGCCTTCGCGAGTAAGACAAAGCTGAGGCATTTATTCATGCTTATTATGTTCGTATTTAGGGTTTCAACCTGTGTACGTAGTCATGTCGGGTGCGCAAAATTCCTATTACCTAGTTTCGGCAAGTGAAAAGTGGAAACATTTTTCAACGGAAGTGTTGGCAGCGAGCCAAAATAGAGATTCAAGGGCCAACTCAGCCGTATGTAAGTACTTCGCTGTCCAATTACAAGACTTGATTTATCGGTAGGAATGCTCGTCTCCTTCTAAACAACGCGAAAAGATATTAATGGGAGTTTTCTTTGCGCAAAAGTAATTTCGCAATTTGCAACACCGTGTTGCAGTTTATGGACAGTTTTTACAAGGCAATTTTTGTGCATTTTGTTTGTTGTAAGCTTGTGTCAAGAACGTTAATAGGCTAGAGCAGTAATATTTATGACATTCTTATTCATATCACGTCAAAATGATTTTCATTTTCATTCACTCAACCACGCGGGCTGCTGAGTGTATACTCTATTATTGCATTTCATGTCATACATGTTTTATTTTCATGCTTCCTGCTACTTCTCTGGCTGTGGCATTACAACGTTTCTCATGCAGTTTTGGACTCTCCTCGATTTTCCAAAATTTTTACACCCCAAAGATTGTTACGGGTTAGGGTAATCAGGGAGGAGTCAAAGGATTTCGTCTGCGGCGTCAGGTAAAATGTATGTGTTGATCATGAGTATGGAATACGACTCACGAATTTAGACAACCATGTTGCTGTCAACTGGCTGAGGCCTTACGGTTTTGACACGAAAAGGCGTTTTAAGTAAGCCTTTTAAAATATATGATTGGGAAACGAATCGTATGCTCTTTTTTTTAGGAAATTAGGTTCTTTTTTGTAGAAATACATGGCATTGTTTATTCTTTACTGCCAAATAATTTTTCTTTTCCTTCTTCAAATTCTGTTAGCTTTACTCTGTTACTTAAGTTACTCTGCTCCGCGATCAATTTCTTTGTTTCTCTCGAAGAAAATTTGACGGCAGTGTGAACTACTGAGACGAATAACTTGTGCGACCTACGAAGTGTATTTCCGATTAAGAAATAGCACTATGAAAATGATAATTCAAATTAAAATAAGTTACTGCTTTCCTGTGTGTTCATTGTATGTAAATACATTTAGAAAATAATACTGTAACATTTTTAAATTTAAGTACTTTTTTATAAGTACAAGGTTAAATAAGTACCTACTTTTTGAAGACTTTCCTAATTCCACTCAGCTTTATTTGGGGAAAACCTTGACCCTTAACAACCCACCCATGTTATTATCAAGTGGGGATTAAACTTTTTTCTTATATATCTATGTCCAAGGAAGGGGAGAAGGGAGAGACGAAAGAGGGTTGTTGAGGAAAAGAATGAGTTTCCCTGATAGTAAAATTAAAATGTGTCTCACGCCTAAATGGGCACTACTCGATTTTCAAACATTTTTACATCTTTAGGGTCGTAACCGATAAGAGAAATCAAGGAAAACTTTAGCCATATCGCCTTTCAGTTAAGAAAAATGAATGTCATGACCATGGATATAGAATACTACGCACGGATTGGAAGAAATCAAAGTGAGTCTACTGGCTGGGGTGGACGCGACTATTGTATTTTATTGAGTATTGCCATTCATAAGCTGGAGTAATGATCAATAGGAAAGAGTGAAAAATTCGTGGGATTAGAAGATCTCGTAACAACCCAGGTGTTCGAGTTCATCTTAAGCGACTCCGCTATGAATTTGAACCCTACGCGTGCGCGAAAGTCTACGCGGAGAAGATGGAACTTCCTGTCCCCCCTCCCGCTACTATAGCTTAAACTTTTCATGAAGTTTTTCCCCTTCCTCCCTTCCCGCGTGATTCAGGAAATTGTTGCGCCTCCACCTACATTCTACGTCGCATAGGGTGAGAGACCATGATTTGATAGCGAAGGGGGCCGATTTCACGAATGCCCCGCTTGTGTACGTATATACTATGTATGTCATTCTAGTTGAGGGAACACTGGCCGGAGATGAGAACGAGGGGTTCGCTAGGGGATTAGGGGTCTGGCTGGGATTAGGGCGGAGCTCCAGGTCCCACGATTGCACCCAACCCTGTGTAACAAGGAAAGACGTGCGGGATTATTCGCGTGCGTGCCCCGTTTCGCGTTTGTTTCGGCCGTAGTGAGGTCGAGTCACGCTCGTGTACCCGACGTGCATCCCGACCTATCGATTGAGGAGTGAGTAGCACGGTTTGCAGCGCTGCGATTGGACTAATCCGTCGAAGTCGAGGGTGAGCGTGGGTCAGGGAAACCATGCCATTTGTAAGGCGCACTGCACTCCCTAGGCACGTAAAGGTTTCTGCTTTAGATAAGGCCTCGAGAGGAAAATGAGTTTTTTGAGAAGATTATCTTGGGAGAATGAAGATTTGTTCATTTATCCGTCCTAGCGAAGACAAAAATGCTCCCGCTCCTGACTGCCAAGTACATATCTCTCCAGTGAGGGAAAATATCTCGTTTTTTCCGTCCAAAACTCAATATTTTGTTTCTAAACTCTAACGGTAAAACTTGGTGAGAGTAGGAAGGTCTCCAGAACATGAATGCTCGCTTCATACACAGTTTTTTTGCGTCTAAAGAGGTATCTTTTTGAATGGTAGGTACTTATATCGAGATTAGCGATAATTTTGCTAATAGCACAACATAAAAAACGATGAGTCCCACCGAGGCACCCTTATCATTCCAAGTCTGGCATCGAGTTTTCTGAATTATTCATACCGTCCTGGTCTTCGTAAGATCAAACGATCTTAAAATTACTGTGTAAGCGCACTGTTAAAACGAGCGATGCGTAACTAAAATACTTTGAGCTTAAAAAAACTCATAGATTTGACTTTTCGACCAAGTTTGTGTTGCGAATCTTATATTCACGGACTGGAAATTCCGTATTAATAAATTCCTCGGATATTTATCTTGTTAACTACTAGTGGATGTGTATGTTTATAAGAGATTCACCGTACATTTTTTATGATTTGATTCTTAAGTATAAAACATTAGCTGATCCGGCGAACTTCGTACTCCCTTATAATCGATGAACAGGTTAGTTACACCATTTATAATTCAAGAAAGCCTGTACTGATTTTAACAATTTTTGACTTATTTTAAAAAAACTTCAGGAAAAAGTTCTATAAACCTATAACAAAAATAAGTATTGCAATGGCTTGTAAGAAACAGATTTTCTTTATTCAATCCCCATAGGATGGAAAGGGGCACGTATGCAGGGATCGTTCTCAATAAATTTTCTTATTTGTACGTTTTAATTTAGGAAATTTTAGACATTTTAATTTGAATAAGCAGTTAATGTAGTCAAAATTATATCCAGTCAATTGTTGGACTCTTGTATTTTTAGCAGTAAAAAAATCGTTTTAGGTCCCTATCTGTTGCGTAAACTTGCCCCGTTCTTGCTGCAAGTTTACGCAACGTTAGATCGATGCTTCATTAACGCTTAAAACCTCGTGAGAATAGCCCCTAGGGAGCAGCATTAGTATGTCATGACTTGTGGCGCGCTGTTTATAACTCGGTTTGTAAATGTGCACTGCGTAAACGTAGTACCTCAGTCTACCCTTCACATTCAGCTTTATTCTCTTGAGTCAAGTACCTTCCGATTTTGGTTGGTTTAGATTTCAAAGCATCATGACCACCGAGCCAACCTTCATCTGTAAATTGTGCGGTTGTAAGCCAGGCACATCTAAAAGGTTTAAAATTTCAGTAGTATAGTTGGTGACTTGTCTTTGTTTGTTACACAGTCAGTAGATTTTAGTAAATGCAGAGTATTTAAATTTTCGATTTTCTCACTTACTTGAGCCTAATACAACTATTTTCTATTTTTTGCATCATCTTCAGGTACTAGAATGTATGATGGAGACATAATTGATAGTTTTTTTTTATTTATAATAGTTATCAGTTGAGTGAGTTCGTAAATTTCTCGCCACTTCCTTTACAACGATGAGTGCTAAGTGATAGAAGGGCATTGGGTAAAAAGAATAGCATTGAGTGAGGACAAAAAAGTGTTGGAGGTTGGTAAGAGTGTAGACGGTGCTGAGGAAACGAACCTAATAGGTGAAAATAATGGGAGTACCGCTGATAAGCTGGAAATCATTATGTTATTGGCCGAGTGAGATCCTATGTAAACATAAAAAAGAAATGTTAAAAATCTAATTATCTTGTGGTTATTTCACTGTCGTATATTTTCTTCGTCGTTTCACGTGAATTCCTGTCATAATGAACTCGTCTTTGATTTGCAATTGAGCTTCTTTTCACGCTTGTCTTAATTATTACCCACCTTAGGTCCCATCCTTTGGTCCTCTAATGAATCCTGCTGTTGATAGAGTCCCCCTGGTAACCATGTAACCAGTGGCGGGTCCAGAGAGGAGCTGGGCGAGAGGGCTATATCCTCCGTAGGGTAACCAATTTACTAGAATAAATGATAAAATGGCAATTTCGTTCGTACCCCCACAACTGATGGGAGGTTACCTCCAGGCCAACCACCCCCTCTTGTCCCTATTCTGGATTCGCCATTGTATGTAACCGAACGATCGAAGGTCTTTGAAGAGGCGGCAGCACTTGCCCTATGAATTGCCAAGCGTCGCGAGATCGACGCTTTTTGCGTCTGAAGAGCGCGTGTGGGAGGAAGGGGTTGCTGTCTCCTGCTGTGAAGGGTTTCATTTCTTGCCTGGACCCTCCACTCAACCACCCCTCTTTTATTCCCCAGGGAAAGTGGAAGGTAAGGCTTTTTACTCGTCGAGTAAAGGTGGCGCTGGCGATCGGTAGGGTTACGCGAGGTTAAGAGGAGGAGGCGGTGGAGAATGATGGGTGCTGTGAGGAGGATGAAGAGGGCCAGGGATGCTGCTTATCGAGCTTAGCCAATTAGCGATCGGGTGGAATGGTAGCGGGGAGGCTTGTGTGTCATTGTCACCAGGAGGTAGGCCGGGCTCTGGGGCCCCGTCTTCTTCTCTTTTCCTCCTGTCCTTCGCCCGAGGGATTATCCTTGGTGAGCGATTTAAGGGTGAGAAAATGTGTAGAAGGAGTCATAATAATCCTTTCAACGATCATTTAGGGGACTAAAGGTTTTTTCGTAGCTGAAAATATTGGGTAATCGCTTATAGTCTGTATACCGTAGGGTGGCGCACGAACCCGCCAGCTGTCTGAGTCGGTCCGCGAGCGCCTTGGTTAGGAAAGGGCAGATCATGCAAACTCTACGGGACCGACTCAGGTAGCTGGAGGGCCCGTTCGGGTCCGCAAGCGTTGGGGGAATGGGGGGGGGGAGAAGTACTGACCACATGAACTGTATGGAACCGACTCAGGTAGCTGACGTACGGGCCCGCCACCTACCTGAGTCGGTCCGCGAGCCGCGATCGCCGGGGGGAGGAAAGTACCAACTATACAAACTATGGGACTGACATAGGTAGCCAGCGGGCCCGTGCACCACCCTACGGTACACAGACTATAATTGATTACGCTAGTCACAGCATTGAATTGATAAACCGCTGGGCGTTATGTAGCCCTCTAAAGTTCTGAGTCTTAAACAAAATCACTTTTTAAACACTTCTATTTAACAGTCACTGTCAAAATCTGTGGATTCCATATCTTCGAGTATCATGCAAGGCGTTGCTATTTTGGGGCACCCATAATGTTATGACCCGAGAATCATAAAATAAATGAATGCAATATAAATAATGTTATGTCACAAAAGCACGTACCTGTTTCATGTAACAGGGGTGTGCAACGACATAAGAATACGGTTGAGCAATATTTTCAAATCAATCTCCTCAATGTAATTATGTTCTGCGTTACTGTCACTGGGCGGTAGGTTGGGCTAGAAAGCCATTTCCTCTAATCTCTTTCCATTTGTCCCTCGTGGTATTTTCCTGGGATAAGCGATTCGGGGTTGAATAAAGGTGAATGGGGTGAAAGATCCTTAGTTAAAGTGTTGGTGGTACAAAGTTCTATCGTTTCGAAAGCAATATGGAATCGCTACGTCACACTATTACAAACAATGAAAACGAATACAATATTTCACAACACCTTGGATTCAACGGTAAAAAAATCATATTTTAGAATTTACTGCCACTCACTTTTACCAATGAAGTAAAAGTCACGACGGCGTACTTCTACGTGATAATAGTTCGCCATAACATAAAAATCGGGAAGCGCAATGGCTTCTAATTAACGACTGCTATGATAATCAATGGCGGTATTTACGTTTGATTGTCATTTCAAAGTAGTTCTCAGTAGGTATGTGCCTGGTCTCTTTTTCGCACAAAGCAGGTGTATGTTTTCCCTTTTTTAAACATTTAAGCACCTCTTATATTTTTTTCCTTTGGTCTCCCCCACTGTCTCGCAAGTTGGACGTCTGAGCGGGACGAAGTGAGAATCTACTTATCGAAAAGTCCCTTTCCCTTTTTCCCACCAATACTCTTTCGTACCTACTCTTTCCATCCCTTTCTACTTTTCCCCTTACATTCTATCGCTCACAAACCACTGAACTACTCTGCTTCTTCCCTCCCTTTCTCTCCAGCCTTTCGGAGGAAAAGATCTCATCCTTATTTTTTTATTCCCTTCTTCTCCTTATTTCCTCATTCCATACGGCGTTGAGGCTGGTCTGCTTTTGGATGGCGATGGGATGTTTCGAAAATAGTATTTTCCCGTCCATTAGTTCTTTCAAGTATTGCATTTCCTGTTCCTTTCCTCGAGGGGGACCTATCTCGCTTCCTTCTGTCATTGTTCCTTGAGGTTCACACCGACGCTAAGGCGCTACTTTTTTCTTTCATCGCGTCTCGAAATCTTTCGCCGTCTTTCTTCTCGTGCCCGAGTTTTTTTTCCTCACTCGCCATTTCTAGATGGCTTGAGAGATTGGACCGGGGTTTGATTTAATTTTACTCCTCTCTTCTCTCCCTGCGTCGCTTCGTAAGTCCTGAAGTACTCCTACTCCCATTATAGTCTTGTGCTTAATTGGTCAACATGCAGTGCTGGTAATAGGTTTGGAGACATGATTTTCCTTTCGCATAGGTTTGCATTACAACGTAAGCCCATTTTTTCACAGGTTTTAATCCTGTCAGTCCAATATTTCCTCAAGATAAGCTCTCAAAACGTTAAACACCATTCATTACAACTTATTACGCAAAGCATCACTTATAGTACACCTGACCCATTAAAAAGACAGTCCTTCGAATCTTAGCACAAGTCAATAATCAATTGCAAAATTAATTAATATGAGTCAACTATACTTCTACTGCTTTTGATAGACGAAAATCAATATTGATTTGGGTAATTTCATAGGCAATGTGAGCTTTGAGTAACGCCATGCTCAACGTCATTTACCTACCCGTTGTACAAAAAACGTTCATGTTCTGATATGTGCCATCGGGTTTATCGGTAAGTTTCCCCCTAAATGTTTTCGCAAGTTTCTTATTGATTAAGGTTGAATTAAGCAAACAGTACATTCTTCACGCGTCTACCGTCATTAGTCATACTTTGATTTGGTGACATAACTTGATATTATTGACTTGATAGTAGGTGTCGTAATTTGTGAGGCACGACCATTTCTCCGTAGAAAGTCATCCTGCACATTCTATGTCAATGGATATTACTCCATATTCTCCTGTGCACTTTAAATGAAGTAAAAATGGAATAATCATTAAACTACTGTAAGTTGAGTTAAGCTTAGTGAAGTTTCTGTGAAGCAATAGAAATTTATTGCCAGTTTAAAAGTCTTCCTAGTCCTAGTTACGCCAAGTTAAGTTTTTACGAGAAAAGCATTGTAAGCTTTCTTCTTAAATGTGATCTTCGATGTAGCGAGACTCTGCTTACACTCTGGAATTAGTCTTTGGCCATCTCAAGGGGCAGGGTATCCCTGTTCGAACTGCTCAAGTGTATTCTCGCTAACTGCTTCGATGAGACGCTTGTAATCAGGCCTGTCCTATTTTGTTTGCCTGTCCTTTTGTGACACCTCTCTCCGTGTTTTGCTTTTGCCTTCGAAATGCTTGTTTTGTAGATGCCCCGGACTTCTAAGTCAAACGGCACTCCACTCATGTTTCTCCTTCTCTGGTTTTAACCGCTTGTTATCTTTCGCGCAGTGGTACTTGCTAAGTTGCCGCCATTCAGCGTGGTCGCTGTTCTAACCTTGTTTTGCGGAATTTACGAGCGCCTTGCGCTTTTAATCAATTCCTCGAGACGAAGGGTTTCTCGTCGTTTTAGAAGTCCTCGGTGGAACCTACGTTACATCTCTTTATCGTCACGTCCAGCTTCATATTATTACTGCCCTAAGCGCGAAACGCAGAAGTTCCTAGGCTGCTTTTAGCCAAATGCATTGGACCGTTTAGTGTAAAATGTTCCCTCAAAGTGGTGTCACTCGTTAATTTTTGGTTTAGTAAGTAATTGGCGCAGTTTATATACCGTACTTCTTTAGTCAAGTGTAATGGTTAAAAATTCTGCAATATTTTCTATTGTTAATGCCAATGCTAGTGAACAAGGTAACATAGAATTCACAATACATAAGTTTTTATCGGTAATGCTAGGAAGTCGGAAGAATTCGAGAAAAAGAATGGAAGCGAGGAGTGCACGTGAATATGCGAGGTTTAGGCAAGATGAAATCAATACTTAGCTTTCATGACGCCCATTATGTTGGCTGCATGTCATCGCAAAACTTATAACTTCGACCCGTTTCTTCTGTGGGTCACTGTTCAAGAAAATGAATCTGTGTAAATAAAGTGTAAATAGTGCTTGAAACTTACCTTTTCACCTGTAACTACTTTCACGATTACTTTCAACGATCATTTGGCCCTCAACTTAAGCCAATTGGAGAAAATAATGTGTTCCGCAAGGTAGGTTACTAAGTTATTACATGTAAAAGATTTTCAGGTAACAATGGATATGGCTAATCTTTCAAGACTATAAAAATAGTCAATAAAATAGTTATACAGTATACTTATTTACTCACATGCTTTATTTTACTCCGCGTATCTCGGCAGCAACGAAACAGCCAATGTTTTTCAGGAAATTAGCTACCAATAGGTAGTCGACCAAACGTAAATTGTTGGATTGTGCCTTCTTGATTCTCTCTTTAATCATTAATTCCCTACAGGAACTACTTGAAAACTCGACATTGTTTATTTACTTCAACCTCTTTTAGTGAAACCTCTAATACCGGAGCAAAGCGATGTCGTCATATCCACGAGGAGGCGTTTCAAGTCATGTCACTTCAAGCGATTTTCCAGAAAATTTAATCAATATTTTATGACACTTTTGGCGTCCTGAGTGTTTTGGCTAATGTATTTGGATCGTGGGAAAACTACCCATTGATTGGGGCGTTGTAGCAAGATGAACAAATTACATGCATGCTCTCCATTTACGTTATCGAAGATTACGCTGAGAAATCTATTGTGCTACATGAATGATATGAATTCCAGGTTCGAATGTGTAAATTAGTATTCCAATGGTGTTTATTTGTTCTGCTCCTCTTCCTTGAAAACCCTTCACCTGTCGAAACAGGTTTAATTGACTTTCTTGATCTATATGTATCGGTCGTTATCGTGCCCTTATAAGGTCGAATGATTTTTTCAAAACTGTGAACTCAAGAGAATTATTTTATTTACTTACTATCTGTAGTTTCGAAGCTTTAGTAACATCGGCAAAAAAGAGATACACTGAATGTTTCCCCTTTGCGATCTGAATTCATTGCAATTAGGCTTTAAGCTCAGAATTCGTAAACGGCACAATTCCACTTTGCATATATTTGGAATGAATAATTTCTCTATATCATTTAGGCTTCTGGTGCTCTTACTTATGTTTTTCCCAATGAATAGATATCACGTATGCGTTGTAGCATATGTATTTTTGGGGGATTGTAGAAGTGGTGCTATCTCTGCAGAGGTTCAGAAAAGGTATTTGCTTCAAAATTTAAATTAATTTTCTTTTGCCAATTTGGTATTCACGTAATTGATTATGGAATGATATTGCGTATTATTTGTAATTATTCGTAATTATTCCATTCTGAGTGAACAGCACATTATCTTATCATTACTGGCTGATGATGAATATCATTTAAATGGACATTAAAAATCGTTGTATTCAAAAGTTAAGTATTCTTAAGAAATTAACCACCAATGATTAAACATTACCACCTCCCCAAGATTTCCTTATTATTATGAGTGAAACCGGCTGAGAAAGTCGAGATTGAGAGAAATTGAGACGTGTACTGCAACCAAAAAATTTCGACAGAGAAGATGGATAATTCCTTCACAGCGCCTGGAAAAGAGTTATCAAAGAGAGAGCCAATCAGAGAGAAGCGCCCTGTCAGACAGCAAATCACAGAGCAGCTCTCATCCAGCCTACGGTATATAAGCGAGACAGAAACCAACACCCGACACCTTCGACCTGAAGACGCTGGCAGGATAGCCTGCGAAACTGTTGTCTACAAACAAGCTGACGCGGAAGAAAAACCCTTAAGAAATGCAGAGATCAATTTAAAATCTTGGCTGCGGCAAGTCCTTACTGAAAACCCCATTACCCTCTGTTCCCTTCAACGACCACAGTCACCTACCTTGACTTTTTCTCCATTGGAGGGGAAAAAATCCTTTTTCGCAG
This sequence comes from Ischnura elegans, assembly GCF_921293095.1. Taxonomy (NCBI): domain Eukaryota; kingdom Metazoa; phylum Arthropoda; class Insecta; order Odonata; family Coenagrionidae; genus Ischnura; species Ischnura elegans. The sequence goes on from NC_060248.1 coordinate 88,953,244, forward strand.
GCCTCATTATAGGATTTGATATTTACTCACGCGGACGTAACACTGGGAAAGACCCGCGAGGGTGATGCCATATGATGGTATTGAACCCATTCCTCAAAACGAGGCTCCTGCGCGGTCCCCTTCTCCCGTGAGGACATGGCTGGGCGAAATTAACTTTTCGGTCGCTCTCGGCTTCAATCCCCGGGGCAAAAATCCTTTAATATCCTCCTCTTTTCCCTCGTTTTCACCGCGCCAACAACCCGTTTCTTTCCCCGGTCTGTCCTTCCTTCAGCACTGCTCCTACCCGTATATCCGTCTACCTTGCCCTCTCTTCCGTTTAATAATTAGAAAGCCGAGATTCTCTTACCCATTCGCGCCCGTTCCTCTCACCTGGCGAGGGCGATGTTTCACTCTCTCATGGGTCCACGAATGAATGAATGGTTGCGTCAAATGCGGGTCTGTGCTATTCTTTCCTTGACGGCAAATAAAGGGATTTATTTTTCCTACAGAATCGAGCGCCTCATTAAACACGTCGAAATAGACTGTCTTTTATTAATATAACGTCTGAATATTTTATGGTGCCATTGTTCTACGCCGAAAAAGGATCACTGAAGCAATGGAGATGAAATGAACGCTGAAATAAAATATTCATTATACTTTCTTTCTTGGAACATTCAGATATGGTAGCAGTCGATCCACGCTTATGTATATTGACATAGCTGGTCTTTCTTCTGCGATTGAAGAACAATTTTTTTCTCTCCGAATTCACTTATTTTTACCTCTTTTTCGTATTTGAGTTTTGTGTTTACGTAAATATTTGTGTGGTTGGGCTCATGCACGTGTGTAGTGTAAGATTTAAATTTTGGGCCTTCACCGTATGCGTTTCACGAAATTTGGAATATTACCTAGATGGGAGCTCATAGAAGCAGGATTTGCGTTTATATGCTTGAAATATTGCAGTGCATGACTGGTTTGCTAACTGGAAGGATTTCTGCATATTGAACTCGTACCTTTGTGAACATCCAGATTTTCCCATATCGGATTATGTAAATGTAGAAAATTACGAAATAGGGCTGTTACCTTCTCATGGAAAGGGTTTTCATTGTTCTAATGTATTCTTGGCTCAGGTTTCTCTATAAGTTTCCTTAAAGTTCTGCAATCATTTTTGCATAACTTATCATCTTTGCCTTGCTTACCTTGTTTCAAAACGGTTTAGGGGCTTGCTAATATAGTCTGCTCTACAGAACTTTATGGGTATGTTTTGCTTATTAATTACATGAAGTCAAAAGAAATTTTTCTCCAACTAGGTATTTAACCAGTTAACATGTCAAAGTTTTTTTTACCAACAATCAGTTACAAGTAGGGTGACGCAAGGGAGTTTTTAAGTGGGTGAATTAAGACTCCTTTTTCGTTTTTACCTATAAAGTACTGATTTATACTGGGTATTTTAGGAGTTGAAGGAATAAAAAATGAATTTTGCACATGGCGATTTATTTTGTCCGAAGGCCCTTGAAACATTTACGCAATAACGAAGCCATGGTCGGAAAAAATAAACCACCACGTTGAAAAAGCAACATTTTATTCCTTCATACCATAAAATTAAGGATTTCAGCAAGTCACGCCCACTACAACTACTTATAGGATATTTTAACAGCATTATGCAAGATAAACTATTTTAACGCTTGTTTATTTTGTGTGCCTATAAAAAAATATGGGAAATGTTCTCCGTTATAGATAAGAAAAGGTGCGGAACGGCTGAGAAAAGTGTTCATTTTCTGGTACCTCAAAAAAGAAATGAGGGGAAACATTGCTCAAGATTGAGGAAATTCAATTTCCAGCGAGGCCCAGGTGTTGTTAACTGGCGTCCGCGCCGCTAAACCTCGAGGAAGATGCTCTTCTCCGAGTGTTTTTCCCCTCGCCTGCAACTCTGCCGTCCTCTTTCGTATCGCTGAACCCTGTCGCATGGCGTTTAGCACTCAATGATGCAAGCCTCCCGCGGTTAGACCCCAGGGGCACTTCCGCGATGAAGCATGAGACTTGAGTGCGGTGGCTTTTCCATCCTCGGGAGAAGCCGACGACGTTGCCATCGAGGAGGTGGGATGCGACTCGGGTCGCAAATCCCTGTTAGGGGTCGCCCTTGCACGGGTGCAGTGTCGCTGGATCCCCAGCCTACGTGCCGTACGAAGCCGCAGGAATATAATAATGCCGTGCGAAAATGGAAGAGGACATGATAGGGCGGGAAGCGGCACCCCGACCTCATCTTGCAGATTGCATTAAATTGCGGGCCAGGTCCAACGTAATGTTTTTCAATTTACCACCAGTAATCTGCAATAATATATACTGCGGGAAAAACTCTGCTGTGCTCTAAATGCATTGAATTTCCCCTGCTTTAATGGATTAAAACCTTTTCATCTTTAGTATGACATATTAATCGATTCTCTCCAAATGATAATATTTTTACTTCAATTTTTTTCGAATTATGAGAAAGATGTAATAGCTACTGTTATTCCTTCAAAGTACCAATGCTGAAAAAAGTAATTTGTTATTTCCACTGCTCTAAATATATATGTTTTAAAACCTTTTCATCATAATTATTCTATATAAATACTCCAGAGGTTAATGTTTTAACTTTAAAGCTTTTTATCAAATTAAGACAAAGTTATAATAATTATAGTAACTGCGGCTTTTTACCACTGCTGGAAAAATTATTTGTTTCCATATGCGTAATTTACCAACCCAGCTTTAACATGAAAATCTGCTCGTATGCGTAGTAGTTTTGTTGAATTTAATTCTGGGAACTACCAGAAACATTTTCCTTTGATTACTATACCATGTTATCTTTCTGCTTCGGCGGACTTCTTCTGGGTTAAATGGTGAAGCGTTTAGTATTATGGCACTTTTTGAGTTTTCTGCTGGCCTTAAGAATTATTAATTATTATCCAGCCAGGAAAGGAGCCAAAATTAAGGCAATGAGGGAAACTTGAATCACTTAATATGACGTGATTCTCCTCGGAATTTATGATTTAATAAGGTGGCCAATGTGATGGCGGGGTATAATCCTGAAGTTGTGGGTTCGACTCTCTTCTGTGTGAGTTTTCCTTCATCCAGGGCTTGATTGCGTTCATTCCCGTACTAGTTTGATGGAGGGAAAGGCTTCATACACTTAATTGCACTTATATCAATGAAGGCATTTTTCTGACCTAACTATCGCTACTGTTTCGCTGACATTTTTATAATGCTAAAGTGCGGTTTTCTATGGCAACTGAACTGGGTTGGGAATGAATGCAATTATTATTTCATTAATGTTATTACTTTTCCGTTTAAACACATAACTCAGTAAATTATTAACATGACGAAACAGCTCAGTCTAAAGTAATATTGCTATTTTACTAATTTCTCCGTTGTGATATTTCCCTGTGAGGAAAATTTTCCTAGTTAACATAAGTAAGAATAAGCTGGGAGGTAAAGCAAACTTGGCCAGTGAAAGTTTTCCGCTAGTAAATTTTGACCTCTCTCATTCAATGGAAACTCTGCGTAATTACTCCCTCTCATCTCTCCCACGATAAGAAAAATGTGTGCAATTTATTTCTGCAGAGGATGATTCATTTAGAAAAAGCGGAGCGTGGCTTTTAGTTGAAATTATGTTTACTTTTTCAATTGCGTAAATGGTCTCCTGTTGATAACAACTCAACATTTAAGTCCCATTGATTCCTGTTGCAATGTAAAAACTATAGCGCATGTAGAAATGTATTTAAAATTGACCGCCATCCAAGAGCGCATTATTTTGAAGGCGCAGATTTTATTTTTTCGCTTCGGTGTTCTCGTTTGGGTAATAATATTAGGTTTTCTTTCCATAAACGCGATGAATTGCGGGTAATGAACGACGCAGGCAGTAAATCCAAATGAGAACAACGCAGGCGCCTAAGTTCACCTAAATTCTTCTCGAAGCCAGGTTGGCTACCGGAGGTCTGGCTTCGTTAGTTGGGTGGATCTGAGTTATGCGCGAAACTGCATGCGCCGGGACGCCCCGAGATGCACCTGGCTCCGCTCGTAAATATCGCAGCCTCCGACTCTTTTGCTCTCTCCGCCGCGACCCATCTTACCCCGCCTGTCCTCTTGCATCTTCGCATCATACCACTTGTAGCAGTAATATTTTTCGAGCGAACTCATTTTAAAAATGATGTCGGTAGCAAGCATAGACGTCTGGTACTATATTTGGGGACATCCTTAAATTAATTGGATGGATGAGGCAGTTACTTTGTGGAGATCCATTATGAGATATGAAGTGAAACACTTTGCACTTTCCACTCAAGAATTTATTAAACTAAAGTCGACATGTGTCGCTGCACTGCAGCTTTATCAAGACTAAACCAAGAAATTAACCATACCGATATAAATAAAAAATCACCCACTCGCAAACATTTGAGAAGGTGGGGTGGAAGTTTAAATTCCCAACCCTCCCTCCTTCCACCCCATATTTCACCCCCACCTTCTCAAATGTTTGCGAGTGGGTAATTTTGTATTTGTTTTGATATGGTTAATTTCTTGGCTTAGTCTTCATAATGCTGCGAAACATGTCGACTGTAGTTTAATGAATTTTTATGTGGAAAGTGCAAATTGTTTCACTTCATATCTCATCCTTAAATTATTTGAGATAAAATCATTCGCCTTGACTGGGATTCGAACGCGGATCCCTCCATTTCCGGCTGAGTGCTTTAGCCAACTACCGAGGAGTGATTCTCCCTGTGAATATTTGTGGGCTATACCGGATAAGGCGGCCAACCGGCTGGAAATCGAGGGATCCGGGTTCGAATCCTGGTCAAGGCGAATGAATTTTTCTCTGGATTTTTCGCACAATTTGTGCATTGTGGGTGACTCCGTGAAGTTATCACCGTGGCTAGTCCCGGTATACTTAAATTACGTGAGATGTTTCGGGGGGGGGATCAACCCGATTCTCACCCTATCTCACGTGAGAGAGAAGGGGGTCCTGGCAAGTATTAAGTAATTTTTTCCCGCAAGAACCAATGTAAAATTGTGAGAAAACATGGTTCGTTTGAGCAAAACGTGTTTCTATATTAAAGGTAATTAAACAATTATTTTATAAATTAAACGCAATGTAGCATGTGTTAACGTGAAATTTAATTTGATGCTCTCAATGATGTGGGTATACTCTTCTTGGGATTATCACTGGGTTATTTTTACCATAATGACCAACATTTCTAGCTACGACTCTGGGCTCAATCGTCCGTGCTGCATTTCGTTGAGCAGCTTTACTGATCGTTATTTCATACTTCGGCTTCATCAAAATTAGACTAGATATCTCATCACCATTTTTACTCTATAGAAAATTTTCAGAAATATTTTTAAAAATCGCGTTTCGGGAGAGTTAATTATTTTTTATGTAAAATTCGAATATCATAAAACATTTTGTCAAATTTTGCCCCGAGTCGGAACTTGAAACGTTGGCCATAGTGGAAAAATTAACCCGTTGGGATCCCGAGAAGAGTTAACCCGCATATGTTAACGTATTTACTCTGAAAATACGAATTCTGAACAATATAACGGGTGGTAAGAGGGACGGGGATAAATTCTAGCCAAATCTCATCTCATCTTCCATCTTCGCATCCTACTGCTTGAGCAATATTATTTTCCCGCGAACTCATACATCGCTAGACTCCTATGCTAGTCTCGGTAGCCAGGATAGGAGTCTAGCGATGTATTTCTCCTACTTTTTTCAATTAAGTAATCCACCCAGTTACTAGAATTGACTAAATTTTAATAAATGCTTGTCTTGAATTTGTTTGAGATTGGTTTGTAGTACTATTTTTTAAATAATCAATTCTCTTTACAACGTTTTGCGACTGTAATTTTACTTCACCTTAGCTTGAGAATTCTAATAAACTAGTACTCTGCAAAAAAGGGCAACTCCTTCAAAACTTGAGTTTGATGATGGAGTAGAAAATATTTCGACCATGTGTTAATTTATATAATGTCTCAAGCTCAGATGACGCAAAAATAAAATCTTTAGGTGAATTGGCCTATTTGATTGCAAAGTAATTAGAACTATATTTATTTTTGCTATCCTCCAATATCCATCTCATTAATAGCGGCACGAGTTTTATTTCTGTAGATTGATTGTTGCCGGTGATTTAATATGTCATTAAATTTGAAAAAATATTGCCACATAAAAGAAAACGTTGAAAAACATTCCATTATTTTTTTCTTCGTTGGTCGCATACTTAGGCAGCTGAAAGGAATGATTTTTTTAATTGGCTTTCTATACTGCTTTCATATTTTTTAATGTGAAATTCGAATATCGCGAAACATTTTGTCAAAATATAACTGATAACTTCAAGCATCACCATGTGAAACCTTTCAATTATGACAAAAGCAATTTGTAAGGTTCACTTAACGAATTTTAATTACCTCGACCCGTGTTTCCTAAATTATTTACGTCGTTGCTCCTGACGATATAACTAATTTTAAAGCCCGAATCGTCCCTACTGCAGGTCATTGAGTAGTTTTACTGATTGGTATTTCAATTTTTTTGCTTCATCAAAATTAGACTTGATATCCCATCACCATTTTGTCTCTATAGAAATTTCTCAGGAATATTTTTTAAAATGATCTTCCGGGACATTTAATTATTTTTTGTGTGAAATTCGAATATTATAATAACATTTGTCAAAATATAAATGAAGTCGTTAAGCATAACTATGTTAAACCTTTCAATAATGGAGTCTCTTATATCAAGTGGAAGGGGTAAACAAAAAACAATCAATTCTTCGTTAAAACTTTTGTGTGAGCTAGTCATGTGAAGTAAAACATTTGGGCTATGTCGCCGCGTCAATTTTTGGGTGGCCCCAACGTTTCTCGACCAATGATTGTGGCTTTCTCAAGAGATTTCTCAGATTCCCTCAAGAAAGTGACCAGTCGGGAAACGTTGGGACCACCCAAAACTTGACGCGGCGATATAACCCAAACGTTTTTATTTAGCAAAAACAATGTACTAGACACAATTTAAAATTTAGTTTAACGTTTGTACATGAGCTCTTCAATTGCCGTTCTTGCTCATAATATATTTTACGACTTCTTATGTGATCGAAATGATGGAATAAATTTAAGAAGTGAGTCACATCCTCACTCTGTAATTCACGATTTAACTGAGTCATATCCTTCTCTTGTTTGTGGAACACTCAAGCTTGCATTTGTGCACAGTATGCGTACAGAAGAGGTATATCAGAATCCTTCATTTGCAAAATTTTTGGAATGATGATGCTTGAGTCTCCCTTGGTGGATTTCTTCTAGAGGTTTTATTTAGTTTTTGTTGAAATTTTTGGCGGAAAGGAGGAAAGCGAGGAGTTTTTGCATTCTCGCGGAAGTTTTATTCCGGCTTGCACGTAGCGGAGCGACTTACTTTTCTCCGTTTTTCATTTCTGTCTTCAACTGCACGAAAACGCTCGCTAAAAGATTACTTGCCATTAGAGTGTAAATTACAGTGATGGCATAAAATACTTTGACCCGAATTAGCGTTAGCTGTGCCCCAAGTTTCATAGAAAGAGACGCACGCCTGAAGATGAGGGAACTTGAGTGAATTACTATTTAATTTTCAGAAAATATTTTTTAATATCAGGCTAACAGATCGTTTTCCGGGGTATTAATGTTTCAGTCGAACGACGGCCTTTTGTGCTCCACTCTTCGTGGAAATTGCATTATTTTGTTTTCATTATTGATCGCCTACCTCTCATTTGTTTTTGAGTCTCGGATAACTGAAATATTTTTATGATATTATCAGTATCCCCTGATGTTTTCCTAATTTTTAGCACGCCTTTTAATTTTTAATTCCACGGTGGAAAGTAATTTTTTTCATTCTTATTCTCATGCATGAATCGGTATTCTTTTCTAACAATTTTTTTGGGCAATAAATCACATGGGATGCATTTGGATGACAGAAGAATGGTGGAAATATTTTCACTACTTTTAGTTTCAATTTTATGGTGGCATAGATTATACGAATAGCTATTCCCTAATTGCACCGCTCGAATTTTGTGGTGGAGTTTGAAATGTTCTGTCAGATGTGGCGCCACCTCTTATTAGACCTGTGACCGAAGAAGAAATTTTGACAGCTATTGCATAATCAAACTGATTATTATTTCTTATTAAATATTGCTTTAGGCAAGATTTTGCCCGGAGGTAGCATGATATTTAAAATCAATGGATGAAAAGTTTTCCTACGTAAGAGCAAAGTAAAGATATAAATGATACACCTATAAAAAATATATTAAATCGAATACCATTCAAAGAACAAATGAAACTCTCCCTAGTGAATCGTAATTACATAAACCAATATTCGAGGAACACTTACCCTTAAAAATGTTAGTATTTGCAGGGAAGATCTTAAAAATATCTTAAGGCAGGTCATTATATCCTTTATTCCTCAATGTAGTATTCCGATAAACGTTTTGAAATACATCGAGTATTTCAAAACGTTTGTCTTTTGTTCCTTAGACTTAATTTTGAATTTAACATTCATTTTGATGCATCCATTTTTTTAAAACTCGTCGTGTCATCCTAACGCACAAAATCAACTTAAAGGCGTAGTAGACTCAAAGATGACTTCAGTAGGGCTAAAAAAGGAAAGTTAAGAGTGATTCTCTTCTATTTTTCGCGCAGGTAACGTTTCTGTTCCATCACTCGCTGCTGCAGCGAGAGTAATGGAAAATGCCAAATCGTTGCCTGCGCCGGGTAGGATTTTTTATTCCATTTTTTTCGGCGTGTTTTTGGTCGCTTTCACTCCTTCTCGCACCGCCTCTAGCTCCTCTCCTGGTTTTTCGCATCCTTCGGGAAATGTGCAAGACTGGCGGCGTCGGCGAGCCCAGTCCCGGGGGCCATAGCTCGCAATTCCCCATCAACCCTCCTTCCCATCTTCCCCGCTTCTCTCTCCCGCAAAACGAACCCTGGCGTCACCCTTATATCGCCCTCCCCACCCGCCAAACCCTGTCGTCCTCGCCGTCCGGAAACCCTTAGGGCCCCCACACACCAAATGCGATGCTAAACCACGAAACTATACTAGAAGCGGACGACATGTGTGAAGGACCTTACGCTTGTAGTGCTAAGTAACCATCAGTGAAGCTACATTGAAATAATTACTTGCAGTTTTCCACGATTGTAAAATTTGTTACGAACTAGGTTGCAATGCCATTTCATCATATTTAAATTGATGTTGTAAGATTGAAGATAACGTAGTGACATTGAAACCTAGATCATTATAAATTTTATAACCGTGGAAAATCGAAAGATTTATTTCAATATAGAAGAATTCTACTGCATCACGCTTGGATCTTCGGAGTTTATTCATAAGTAATGTGATATTCGTCGCGAATTTCCAACAATGTTAACATACGTGGATTCTGCTTAAAAGTATTTTACCTCCATTATTCTGCAATTTTATCTGACTATTTATTCTCTCACAACAACCCCGGAGGTTTAAAGAGAAAAATTAAGTAGAGAGCCGTTTTGGATTAGGAATGTTTTCGGTAAGTGGGTGCACGTCTTAATGTAGCCGTCAATGCTGTGTTCATGAGGCAAAATAATTGGAAATAGTAATACTTTCTGTCGGCAAACATTATGTTTTTAAATGAATTTCAAATCATAGTCACTACTTTTCATAATTTGCGTATCTCTTCATCTTATCTGTATAAATTTAAGGTAGATATTTTTATCTCATAAATAATCAATATTAATCATGTTTTAGCCACTTCAGTTCAACTACATTTTGCTTCAAAGATTTTTTATCATTTTACTGCTAACAGTAAAATGTAGCTTGGCAATTGAGTCAACAGTATTGACAGTAAATTAGTGAAGCTACATTGGTAATTTTTCTGGTTGTAGCCGCTTATGTGTTTTGGTTTTTGGAGTGTCCCTCGTGTAGTACCTCATGATAATATTGACCATAGAGAATTCGTGGTTTTATATTATATCTTGAAAAAAAAAAATCATTATTCATTACATCTTACGAAATATGTATTTTTATTCTTGGTTATGTATTCATGAAAGAGTTGAAAACATTGCATGCATAATAAACTCATTTAAGTCCCGCACTCTCTAAGCTTTCTCATTGGTTTGGCTTTCTAAAACTGACATTTTTTTCTGCGAACTGTGTAGAGATATATCTACTAGTGAGCTACGTGGATTCATAGCGACAGAACTCTCTCGCATCGCAAAGAATTCTCTGTGTATAATTTTATTTCTCATAGTTCCATGCCATCCCTCTACATTCCCATATCCTCTCACCCTTCATCTCCTGAGAAAGGCAAAATACCCCGGGTCTCCTGAATTGAAAGTAATATTTAGATGTAGTTGCGATTTTGTCAGAACACACATTTGGAGAACGAATCTCTACGTAAGTGAGGCATGGACAGTTAGAGCAGTGTAGAAATCAAGGGTATAGGCCTTCGAAAAAAAGTACTACAGAATAATGATGACAGATAAATGATCGATTGCGTTAGTTATCAGGAATTCCCGAGAATAGTAGGAGAACCATCCAGAGAACTGCAACAGAGAAGACGGCTACACATTAGCCAACACAAGAAGAGGGCCTTCAAAATCAATGACCAATCAGAGCCCATCTGAGATCCAACCAATCAGAACCAACCTCTGATCCCCAAGTACCTATATAAGACGGCCAAATTTTATGCATCGCTACTTCTGACCTGAAGACGCCGGCAGGATGGCTGGAGGAACTGTCGTCACCAATGGACAACTCATCGCGGAGGAACGCCCGGAAGCCGAGACTCTTATGAAGAGACGCCGCGGAAATATCAGATCAAATAGTAGCCTCATGAAAACGCTGATAAGAAGACAGAAAAAACTTATAGCCTATATATTTGAAAAAGATGGAAAACAAAGTTGATAGATAAAAAGCAAGTGGATAGTAAGAACAGAGGAGAAAGACCTCGAAAAAAAGTATGGAACAGATTAACAAGGATGTGAAAGAGGAGAAACACGCAGGTGTGAAAAGATTAGCTGATAAGGGAATTGAGTGGAGAGCTTCTTCATACCAGTCGTAGGATTGTTGACCATTGATAATGTGGCGATATATGCTGATTTACTTTTTCGTGGGACTCCAAACGCGAAGCACTCCCGCCACGCATCTTCTTCGTGGCTACCTTCATCTCTTTCTCTCGTCTTCGTATTCCATTCCCATATTCCCTCAACCTCCGCCTTCATCCCCCTGAGGAAGCCAAAAGATTTCATCAAAACCATCGCCCTTAATAACCTTTCCTGCATCTCCGCCCCCTCCACCAGTTTTCCGTCTCTCCTTCACCTGAGCCACGTCACAACTCACCCCCTCCCCCTCATTTGTACCACACGCATACCACCCTTACGGCGCGAAAACAGGAGGAAGAATGTGCTTCCACCACAAGCTGCCATCTCCCCACACCAATCCCCACCCCGTTTTCTCATCTCATTTTGTCTCTCTTCGTCTGTCACATCTTTCCCCGTGAAAATAAAACTTTGTGTGGAGGAGGAAAAGGATGGAGAGCATTTTTATTCATTTTTTTCTCCCTTGGTTTTCGTCATATTATTATTTTTATTATTTCCTCCGTCTCTTTCCGATCGTCTTTGTGATGGTAGTGTAGTGCCTGGGAAATAAGACCTGGTTTTGGAGACAAGTGAAAGCGCCGAAAACATTGCTACAACTTGGGGCGTGTGCCTCCGACGCGAGAGGCGGGTAAAAATATGGTGAGCCTGTAACAATTTGCCATGGTTAGCTATAAAAAGCAATTTTATTATAGACATTCCAATGAGCGAGGTATAATTATTTTCTTCGTAGAAAGTGCTGCTGTGAATGGCTTTAACGTTGCCGATTTGCCGAAGATACTGATCTGAAGGGTGAAAACAAGTGCCTCCTCTTTATCAAAGAATGCGGCTACCGATGAAGACCATTGGTTCATGTACGAATGATTAACATTTCAAATGTATGAATAAATTTTACTCTGTCTCGCAGTACTGAGGTCGTAATGACCGATTGGGTCACGATCCACGGCCTAAAAATAGGTTTTAGTCACCCGTGGAGTCCGAAAACCACTGGATTTTAGGCGCTCCGTGGCCGGTCACTTCGTCCAATTTATTGGGAGCCTTTATTGTCGGTCACGATGACAGGCGTGACGGTAAACGTGTTAAACACACAGCCACAGCAATGCCCTCTTTCGTTCCACCACTTCCCTTCCCCTGATCCCTCGGAAGAAATGGGAGCCATTCGGGTGTAGCGGGGGGCTGACGTCGCGACCTCCTCAGTGCTATATTCGGTGATTAAAACGACGTTTCTCATCTCCATTAAATCTTACGCAAAGCGAATTAGAGTGTGCTCGTTCCGTTTGCAATCTTTCTCCCGTCTCATTTCATTAATCGGCGCCCGTACCGTTCCTCCCTGTGGGGATGGGGACGGACGCCTCCCTCATTTCATTTGTTTTCTTTATCTCACTACGGAGCTCAGGCGAGTTTTTTTTTCGTTTGCCTAGTCTCGATGAATCATTTTCTTCTTTTTATTTTTGTTTATTTTTCGGTTCCGTTTACTGTTTGTTTTAATTGGTAAATGAGTTACTTTACCCAGTACTGAATTGTAGTCTGTGTAAAGCTTTAGGAATGGGTAAATTTCTTTTCGGGATGTTTTTGTGGGAAACTGTTTGATGACTGGTTGTATGCTTGAATATTCAGCATGAGAGGCTAGATTACCAGGCCTAGTTTTTTAGATTGTTTCTATGCGTATTGGGGGTGGTATTCAAGTTATTAAAATGATTCGGTACTTCGGGTTGCTATTTCCCTGTCCATAACGTATCGGTCTGTAATCAAGAAACAAGTCTTGATGAATTATTTCCTTTCTTGTATTCGTCCGTAATTTTTTGGTTCCGTTCGTTTCTTCGTTTACCGTTTCTTTTAATTGGTGAATATGTTAGTTTACCAAGTACTGGATTATAGTCTGTTTAAAGCTTTAGGAATTGGTGAATTTCTTAATAGAGTATTTTTGTGAGACACTATTTGATGACCGTTTTGATGTTTGAATTTTCAGCAGGCTACGTAACCAGGCATATTTTCTGGATTGCTTTTATGCTTATTGGAGACGATATTCAAGTTGTTCAAATGATTCGGCCTTTCTGTTTGCTATTTGCAAGTCCGTACCATGTGGGTGTATGTTCAAGGAACAGTCAACGTATGTTTAGAGAGCAAATACAGTTTCCATTAATTATATTTAGGAATTATTAGTTGATTCTACTCATCCGTTTCCTTCAATGACTTGGTTGAATTTATTTATTTTGTCTCGTGAAATATCATATTGTTAAAATAGCTCTCCCTTACGTATCTAACTTATGAGATGGAATTTAATAGTCATTAGCATGTTAAGGTAGCGAATATTTCCATGAAGGTAGTAAGAAATACCTTCAACCCCTGAATTCTCTATATTAAAGGTCATATTTTGATTTTCAGTATCATTGCTTTGTGAAGAAAATATTGTTGCTAGCGGCATTTTGTGTACATAACGGTTATTATCAGAGGCGATCGTTAATTGAGATCCAACATCGTGTTTTATTGAAAGAATTTGATAGATGGAAGGGAAATAAAGGTTTTAACGGGACACACATTTTCCTCATTCAGCTATTTTTTCCTATGATTTGAATAAAAAAATTGAAATCCACCTCCTACTTTTCATGAATTAGTGACGTTAATTTAATTTTGTTTTATTTGACCGTTCAGGGAGAACAATGATGATAATGGTAGTGATAGCGGTAGTGATAATTATAATAAATCGTCTGTGTTTGGCGAAGTAGGGACTAGAAAAAGAAAAAAGAATATTCCGTCATGCATAAAATATTTGCATATACACTGTCAAGCTAATCTACAGATTGAATTCAGTCAATTTATAGCATAAGAGACATAGAAGCATGATTCAAATAACAACATAAAATGCAAAGTTAAAAAAGTTGCATTTAACAAGTGTAAAAAGATGCGAATAAACATGGGAAATACCTAAGCATATTGAATTTCATCCTTATTGAAAATAAAACACTCAAATGGAAAATGACATCATAAGAAGGAGTGTGCGAAAAACCTGCGAAAACATACTGAGAAAGGGCTAATGTAAACTTGGATGTATAAAATTGCTAGAAAATTCAAGAAAATGTCATCCAGTGCCTTAAAAGAAGAAAATAAGATGAAGCCAATTTAAGTGTGGTAAGGAATCGCTCAAAAAATTTAAATAACAACGAACCACGCGAGGCCCATTCAACGGTCGAGGAGTAGCTGAGAAGCGGCTACACTGTATGCTTGAGCTCGTGACGTCATCACGTTATCTGCGATAGAGTTAAAGCTGGCGACTTTTCGTCTAGAAAATATGTAGGGTTAATCGAAAAACGAAGGTATACGGTATCTTTATTTTCCAAACTCAAATAATTATCGTCAATAATAGAAAAGTTGCGAACGAGCCCATTCGCTTAGCGTATATATTCTCATTCTCAGTTCTCTGTTATACATTTTTTTACTTTTCGTCGTGTTAATCTTCCCTTTTGGGCTTTAGGGGGAGGACAAAAGTCTGAAGTTGATGTATTTGTGCTATTTATATTTACTGCGTTTCCTCTGCCGATCTATTAATAGCTAGCCTGACACCCGGAGCTAATTGGAATGGTGAGCGCCGTGCGACGCCACCCCGCGTCACCAATTAAGAAGGAACCGTACATACATCTTCGCCGTCCTCCCCTCCCCAACCCCTTCACTGTCGCCCGCGTTTCAACTTCCTGCCCCGTTCTCGCCTCCATCTTCGGCCACTCCAAATTGAAGGCCGCGGACGTGGATTTATTTTTTCAACTATCCAAACACGGGTTGTTTATTGGTCAGATGAAGTCGAACTAATTTGATCCTGGAGAGGAGAGGTCGCAAATGATGAATAGCCTCCGTTCGGTCGCCCTTTTAATGGAATTACTCGCGACGTTTTAAAAAAGCACGGGTGCATCTTCGGCCGGGGCTATCTTCGCCCCCGACTCCATTCGTACGTGATCGATGGCCGTAAATTCGGAACGATACTGTACTTGTCAGTTTTTCCTCCGAGCGGAGAGAACCCCCCCCCCCCTGCTATGATTAAAGCACATCCTCTACGCTCGACAGACTTTATTTATGCTTCCACTCTTGTAGGTCACGTACCACAACATTTGATGCTTTTTTCCGGCTCATGACCGCTGGATTTCTCATTAGTGCGTGATATTTTTCTCTCTCTCCATGCCGGAGGGCACATGTCTCTCCGCTATTTTTGTTGGACGTTGGATGTTTTATGCAGTTTGTTTTAGCGAATATAGTGAGGTTTTACGTCGATTGACGTCATGAAAGACCTCGCTGGGAGAGGAGTGGCGCACATTGATGAAAACGGCGGTAAATTCTGATTAATTTTTTTTTCATTTATGCGCATCTTTCGGCCTCCAGAAAAATCGCAAAATTATAGTCTAGGACTGGTAAATGTGACTGTATTGGATAAAAATCAATATTTTTCTTCGGTTATTTCGGCATAGCTTGCAGTAATATCTGAAAAATGCTTAAAATATAATTTTGGCCTACATTCCACGAAAAAATGAACGGAAACTTTTGATTTGATGTTGAATATATTTTAATGGCAGGTACGGTATATCTCTGACCTAAAATTTCATATTTTGGGTGTAAGTTGGTTTATTTTTTGATTTTAAAAGGTTTATCTTGCTTATGCTGAGCATATGGAAGGTACTGTTTTATTTGTTAATAATTTTTGTTAGCATGAAGCTACCCAAGAAGTGCACGAATTCGTGATGTATCCATCAATGATCAAGTTTAGAATCTCAATACTAATTTTTAAATCATCACTCATTTCCGTCTAAGTAAATAAAACTCATTTTTACCATAAGTGTAGGAGAACCTAGGGGATGGATGCATTTTGGCATTTAAAAATGTGTGCATTTCCAACCAAATTGTAACGATCATGGCAGCTCCTTGCGTGAGAATTCTATTTTACAGCAAAAATAGGGCTTATTTTAGACCTACATTTTGAACTGTTGATCGAAGCACATATTTTTTAACGATGAACCTTCAAATTGGATGTTCCTTAGAAGTAACACTGGGTAAGAAAGTTTATGGTTTGAGGAGTGAATAGTTGAAATGGCTTCATGTTGTATAAAAAACTTTGTAAATTTCACACATGATTTTAGTAGCAACCAGTTTTGTCGCTGTGGACATCGTCAGGTGTATTTGCAAGCTGATAGTTACTAAAATCATAAGTAAAATTTACAAAGTTGTTTATTTAAAATGGTTAAGGAAGAGGTATTGATGAAATTCTTTTTACGACCTTATTTTTGGTCATATCGTTGCTAGAATACTGAATTTTGGCAGTGACACTTTTTAACCCAATGTTTTGTTTTTGCTGGTAACAGTTTCATAGTTTAATTACGATGTGATTTTTTTATGATGATGTATTTTAGCCCCAAATTAATTATTTCTGATGCCACTTCTTCATGAAGAATGTGTCATTGTCAGTGGTGTAATTATGAATTGTCCCCGCGTCATCGATATTCGCACTCATTTTTCCCCTCTCTCTTTTGCCCGCAGGGTGTTTATAAATAGTGACATTTTAATTATCCGCGGTGTCAATTATGCTTGCCGTCGGGTCCTACCCCGTCCGTCGCTGCGGTCGCATATAAGGGTCGGACTCATTTCGCACCCCCTTTCCCCCCACCCCTTACCTACCCTCCCTCCTTCCCCATTCTACTTCCGCGGCTTTAATCACAGTGACATACGATCTCATTTCGCCCTCTTCTTCCTCCTCCTCCACAACGTCCCAACCCCAAACATCTTCTCCCCTCTGTTATCCAACTTTGCCATGATCCGACTAACTTTTTTTTGCCTTCCTTCCCCACGTGTTTCTCCTGGTAAATACCCTTCTAACCCATTTCATAATGCAGAATATGCTTCTCATTCCGCTCTCAAGAATATCTGTCGTCGCTTACCACTCCTGTATGTCTTCATTTATGTATATTCCAAAGAAGATACGAAGAAGAAGGTAAAGACTGAAATTGCCAATTCTGGTTGACGGTCACTTCGTTGTCTCTCCTTTTATTTATCCTTCTAACTCATTTTATGTGAAAATTAAACGTCCTCTTCCAATCTAAAGGTTTTCTTGGTCGATAAAATCTCTTCGTCCC
The DNA here is from genome assembly GCF_921293095.1 of Ischnura elegans. Taxonomy (NCBI): domain Eukaryota; kingdom Metazoa; phylum Arthropoda; class Insecta; order Odonata; family Coenagrionidae; genus Ischnura; species Ischnura elegans. Next base: position 88,970,436 of record NC_060248.1, read on the forward strand.
TGCAGAAAGGATTCTCGGGTTTTACACCGGGTAGTTGGCTGAATGTCTCCTGGCGTTTCTAACAACGACTTGTTTTTCATCCTCAGAGAATTTTCTGAAGATAATTGAAGTCATTCAGAAGATCCCCAAAGGAATAAGTTCTTCTTCGAATCGTCGAGAGACATACATCCAATTAACCGGTAGAGATCCCTAAAATCCTTTCTGCACCTTATACCTTGGGAATATCTAAGGTCATATATCTTTTCCTCCCTGTTGTTGAAGATTTAAAAATGATCCCGGAAGTTGGAAACATGAGTTTCCAAATCTGGTGGAGACAAGAATCGTTATTTCTACATTAATTTATTCTTCTTGCCCATTTTATTATGTGTCATGCACTTCTTTCGCAGTAAATATTTTTTATCGTCGAACGCTCTGCTTTCCTGATGTTGAATATTTTGTAATAGGCTCGGTAGTGAAAATCATCAGTCAGATTTTCTGGTACACATACACCTCATTTTTGTTACCTTTTTGGTGATGGAACTTTTCATTGAGTTTTATATCTGCTTACGTAGCCATGTGTTAATGGTACCGATTTGTTGTCGTATTTTAATCATACTTGTGCTGAGTGAATTTGCCATTATTTAAACTACTTACTCGGTAGTAAAAACATCAGTCAGATTTTTTGGTAGACATACACCTCATTTTTTCCCTCTTTGTAAACCTTCTTAGGAGATACTTGATGAGTAATATTGCATGCGTAGGTAAAAAATTATGTTTACAGCTTCGTTTACTTTATAAAGCTAAGAATTAATATTTAAGAATTCTATTTTTATCAATGAAAAGCTTTCATTGTATTTCCGTCGTATATTTCAATAAAATTTTCACCTCAGGTATGTGGGATTAAGAAAATGTGTTCTTTTTGGTGGCGGAAATTTTCATTGAGTCTTATATCTGCTTACGTGACCATGTATTAATCGTACCGATTTGTTACCGTATCTTAATCATACTTAAGCTGAGTGAATTTTCCATTACTTGTTTTATCATACTTGTCGAAATATAACACGATGTCTTTCTTTAAAACTAAAATAATAACACAAAACTTTTCTCTTTTTCAGGTAATGGAGGAAATGTTTGACTTCACATATTGGAGAAATGAGAGAAATTCAAGCTTTTACTTCAGCGAAAAAGTAGTTAAGTATATATCGTAACAATGTCTAATTATTATTTTCATTTGAGGATACTCAAAGTATTATTAATTTTAGAATGGGCACGGATGTACGTGATGAGAATTTCAATGTTACAAGCTTAAATGGTTATACTGACTATGAGGTATCTCTAATCTCACGGAAGTGGACTTTGCTGTGGCACAGTGTAACCCATTAAATACCTAGGGCATGCTTGCATTGATATTAATATCTTGATTGTTTCTACGTGTGTTAATAGTTTGGCTATAAGTTAGATTTTTTTTCTTGGAAAATCCTGGTGTTTGGGTTTTTTTCATTTTGTTTAAATCGGTTTGACAATGCATTTCCGTTAAATTTATCGCTGTTGAAGATGGAGAAGTATCAGGATTTTCTTAAAATATATATCTGAGTATCAATTTTCCTTACTTTTTTTCAAAAGAATCACATAGTTGGAGGTATCAATATAGGCCTTGGCTTTTGGTAATAGCGCGTCCAGATTCAGCGTTTTCTACGTTTTCACCATGAACATAGCAATGGGATAATCATCATGCAGCTCCCTGCGATGTGGTGCGCGTCCGTGATTAATCGCAGTGGTGAATATAAATTTTGCTTCAATACAGTCAGAAGTGGGCCTGGCAATACTTTAAAATGCCAAGTTTTTAAGTTCATGTTTGAGGCCAGATCGTCGTCCTTATTCGATGTTCACGGTACTTAATGCTAATGGTGGGCCTGGGACCGGAGTCCGTGCTACGCCTGTTACTGTAACGCCGCGGGATCGTACAAATAGCTGGTATCCTTTGTTCATAGTGAAAAAAAGCAAACACACAACTACTGTTCCGAAATTTTTAAAAAATGCTCTCGACTTGTTTCAACGGCTATAGCATCATATTTGAGACACACAGAAACATCAGATACAATGCCGGGTCTTACATATCCAACAACGAGAAGAGGAAGGAAAAAGGAGGAGACAGATTGAGGAGGGGAATTTGGGGTCAGAACATTAGGGGATAACGGCGAGGAGAGGAGCAAAAGGGAGGTGATGAAGTAAAGCTGGGAAAGAAGGAGTAGCACGGGGGAAGTCAGATTTAAAGCTGTTAATAAGAATTGGGAACATTTTAAATTCGGTCATGTCATTGGAAATTGCATTATTAACACTAGAACCGCTGAACTTTCCAACCCCACCAAAACCGCGACATGGGACTTTTTGTCCCATTGACAAAATATATTGATCCTGTCGTGTTTAAGTGTAATTGACGGTTTTTTGTGGTTTGTGTGAAAAAACACGTGTTCAGGTAATGTTTAAAACGATTTATTAAGTATAATTAGGAATACAGTAAACTTATTTTGACGTATTGGTTGCAAGCTCAGACCTACAGACGCGCCGGGCAGAGGTTACGCGGCCGCCGCTGCGTGAGTAGGCGGCCGGCGCAGTGCACAGATTATTCCCTTCTGCGCTTCTAAATGGCATAATAACGGTATGTGTTCATCGATCCCCTTCTTAATAAACTGTTATTATGCTAAATACAAAATAAGTGTACAAAAAAAACTGAAATTGTATGTTTTCCCCATATGGGACAAAAAAGTCCCATCCCGCGGTTCTAGGTAAATCGTCGTTTTTCTCGCGAACCAAACATCGTACAATATTTTCGATATAACCATTCGAAAGAGCATTAAAATGAGTAAAATTCAGTAAATTTCAAAGGGATCAAACCACTAGTACATGAATGGCAAACATTTGCAAAGGAAGATGGGGCAAAAAAGTCCCGTCCGCGGTTCTAGTGTTATGTGCAAGAGAGCATTTTGCGATTTCAAGAATTTCTAACATCCAATTGAACAGACACTTTTTTACTACAGCAATGTTTTTTAAAAAATGTCTATTTATTGAACGGTTTCGGCTGTCACACCATTTTCAAGTACAGAGAATATACTATTGACCACTTCTGTCGAATGCATGTAAAAATTGATATTAAATTCACACTTACGGCCGGTTTCAATGCAGTGTTTAGGAAAATGTGACTTGGAGTCCTTAAATCTTGCAATTTTTATTTTCGTCAGCACGGGTTTTAAATTTACGGTCTCTTTGACAAACGTACTCGAAATCGCATTTATCACGATCCAAAACATATACACGACTTTTATCTACAAGAGTCTTTTGAGTTACAAATATTTTTACCAGGGGAGGTGAAGAATAAAGACTAGAATAAAGCAAGTTTGGTATTGCGTTTGGAACAAGATAACAGATATTGGAGGAGTAGGACCCTAGGGGGGGTAATTTGCTCCAATGTTTGGGCTGTGCTTTGGAAAGAGGTAGAAAACTGGTTATGAGAGCGATGCTCTTTTTCGGAATTTTTGTATAGAGCCATATATATTGTAACTCTTACAAAAGATGTTCACTATAGTCCTTGTACAAGCATATTGATTTTATTAAAAGGAGTTCTTTGTTGAAACTTGATTTAGTCAGAGGGACTCAAAGTTATCTATAGTTTAGAGTTAATAGTAGCGATTTCGTGATATTAGAGATGTAGGCAGTAAAAACGTTTGTGGAAGAGGACTTGTGTTTGATTTTGTTCTAATATGTTCTAATACTACTTCTTTTGCTTCGATCGTTAATATTACATAAATAATACTTCGTTCCACTTACCTACACTGTTGATTTGAGGCCTCACTAAGTGAATCTATTACCAATCTTGAAATAGTTTTCGATCATGGGACTAATTAGTTCAGCTGGCAAGAACGTCATTCAAAAAACGGAGTCACGTGGAGCTAAAAGATGCACTATTTTACCGTATCGCTCGTATTAATGGCGTTATGAAGATACATAATCTTACTCCTGTGAGCGTAATTTTACCTCTGATTGTGGCCTTGTCTGGTGCTCGCCCGACTAAGGTCAATTTCGGTTTTCTTCCCCTATTAAAGTTCGCCCTTTGGCTCTATAGACCTTCTTTGGCCCTTTTCCCCACTTTCCCATTCATCTCCTCTCCTCCCATCACCACACCTTCTCCTCACTCCATTTCTCTTCTCCTTCGCCCGTTACTCTCTTTATTGTCGGGCTATTTTTTACTCCGGGTTTTTAACTATCCCAATTCCCTTTCAGTCGTCCGACAAGGGAAGCCCATATTACTCAGTTTCAATCTTCCCTCTTGAGGCCAACTTGGGTTTCTCTCCGCCCCCCGGAGTCCTTTGGTGGGTGATACGTCCCTCGCCGAAGCCCGAAACTTAGTTGCTGATTTTTTCTTGTAATCCGTCCCATAATTAGTTTCGTTCGAAGCTTTTATCACATTTTCGAGCTTTTACTTTGGTTTTCCAAGTTTTAGTTCTCCCGAGCTTCGCTGATCTAGAGATTTATAGGGTGGGAGTAACGTTGTTAACCCTTCCGTGGCCATGTGCGGGGTAGCTCAGTTACCCCAAATTATTTTTTAAATTTTTTTTATTTTAAAGAAATATAACCACATACAGCATATACTTGCCATTTTATAGTGGCCAGGTAACAATACAAAAATTAGAGGACGAAGACGCAATATAACATGTAGAAAACAATAATTACATTTACAAAAACAAAAGGACAACAAGAAACTGCAGTGACAGACTACTTCGGTGACAGATAGGATAGGGAAAGGCTTATGAAGGATCCGTTAATGTTGTAATATGTTCTTATTTTTTATACTGTCTCTTTGATATTTTTTGTATTTGACCTCAACCATTTTGTCGTTATTTAGGCGACAAACGATTTTTTTTACAGTTAAATTGTTTTTGAAAGCTTCAATTTTTATTGGTGGGGTAACTGAGTTACCCCGCACATTTTTTGGCGGGAAGAATAAAACCTTGTATTTTATATGAATGCAGGGATAAATGTTGAATGCAGAAAAATTATGGTAACTTCAGTAACGCTAATATTCTACGCAATGGCACCTTTTGAACTCGTTTTTTTCATAGAATGTTAGTGAATGGACAATTATAATAGCAAAATATGAAGGATTCCTGCCATTTTGCTCATAATCAATGTAAAAACCTAAATTTAGCCTACAATATATTTATAAATTATACAAAACAAGATGTGATACCATTTAAAAAGAGAGGCACGGTGTTGAATTACAGGAAAGACGAAAATACATCAGATAATTTATGAATCATAAATGGGTTACCTAAGATACCCGCGACAGTCATTCGCGTAAGTTTTCTAGGCACAGTCACGGAAGGGTCAAGTCGCGTAGTGTTTCTCATTTCCTTCCTTTTGAGGATTTATGGAGGGTTAGTCTGTACGCTATCGGATCATTTTCAATTTTTCGACGTTTTGAAGTATCATTTGTATATTATCGAAGCGATGGAACGTAAAAAATTGCTAAATTATAACGTTATCTTAATTCAAAAACGTGGGGAGTACGTGCGATTCAATCTTGTTTCTTAAGCTGGGAGGTTCAGGTGGTGAACACGTTATCCTTGATGATATCGCCATAGATGTCAATAGCGTCAGAGTCATATCGTGGATGTAGTGGGAGTTCGCGGGTCAGTTTAGTAATTAAAGTATGGATTGAAACAAAAGTTTTTCTCCGTTATGAATATGAAATATCACAATGCAAAGTCTGAAACTGTTATTTAAGCCAAAAATTATGAAATATAAAAGGAATATTACAAATATATATGTGTACTGCAATTATATTTTAGTACACGAAAGCTGAATATTATACAGGCTCCTTTTTGGCCGTAATATTTTGCCTCGTTTACGTCCCAGCCGTCCTCCCTTCGAGAGCAAGGTCGAAAGATTTGTCTCCGATATCTACCTCTCGGATCGATGGCTTTTGACTGCACTCCGCGGTTTGAAATTCCTCCGACCTCGTAGTTCCTGTTTCCCCACGTTCGTTAGGAGCCGAGATGCATGTGTAGGAAGCAGTCACTACCTCCTCTATCTCTCTCTCTGGTCTACCAGCCAGCCTAATGAGAACTTGACGTCTGCCTGTCCGACTTGTGACGGGCTGCGCTGGATTTCCATACGCTGTCTCTAGTCACGTCCTGCTACGTCCTCGTGTGTCTCTTTTTAACCTTGCGGATGATCCAAGCCTTCCATTGTGGTGAGCCATCTTCGTCAACATCCTCGCTCACGTGAGGAACGTATGGAAGGGATATTTCTAGGGTTTTGCTTCGGCACCATCACGTAGCTAGTCGGGGATTTCTTTTGCTTTTATAAAACCACATAAATGAATTGTTTTAATAGTATTGCTTGTATAACTTGAGTGAATTTCTTCTTAAAAAGGCAAAATATCCATTGAAAAGTGATGGGGCGAGTAAATATTAATCGCAAACAAATACCCCGTATCCTTGTTTAAGGGTTCATTCTTATAAATCCGTTGATGAGGAAAAAATGCTGATTTATGTGAAAACTTTTATACCATGAATACCTTTGACTGTGTAATTGTGAACTCTAAAGTGAAATATTCTTTGAATAGTCATGAGGTGAGTAAATGTTAATTGCAAATTAAATAACCGTGTCCCTTTATTTTGGATCAGTCTTATAAAACCGTTGATCAAGGAAAGTGTTTATTTATGTGAAAATATTTGTACCAAGAAGTCTATCCTGTTCTTCCTTGCTGAAAAAGGGATAAAGAACTTATCCCAAATTAAAGATCTTATCCAAAGCTGTTGGATAAATGGCTAATGGAAGCTTGATTTGACCGAAATTCCCCTACTTGTTTTGGGACCTTAACTTCATGAGCATGATGTTCCATAGTCTTCTATACTCCTGTTCATCATGCCTCATGCATTTTACAATTGCATCCCTGCCAATGCTTCTTTAAGTAAAGCTTGTCAGATCCGGAAAGATGAGTGAAAAGCACTCATTATTTTTTTGGGGATTTTAGATCCATTAAATTTTGAGAAGAAGGTGCAATAGAATGTAAAACTTGTGGCAAGGCGAGACGCATTTCTCGTACTGAGAAATATGTCAGCTTAGGTTTTATTTGAGGCCTATATTTTTTAAATCACTTGCCCTATTTTTCTTCCTGCTTTGGTGTAACCTCTAATATTTTCCTTATCACTTTTTGAATGTTTATCTCTCCTGATCCACTCAGAGACACTGTCGTTAAGTATTCCGCCGTTATTTTCAACTCATTCAATAGTTCTTTTTGATGCCACGATATATCTGTATTTTATTGATAAAAATGCGGTTTTTTAGGCATGTATTTATAGTTTTCTTGTCTCATTCTGCCATGCATAAATGTTGGCTGTAAGTGACATGCTACTTTTTTCGAAGTATGACGTTCAGTGATGTATTAGTTGTCAATTATTTCTACGAAAAAGTAGTAAATAAATACCCTACCCTTGTTAGAAGCAGCGCTTGGATTATGAGAAGAACAATTTAAGTAAAAATATGGCACTTCGCTATAAATCACCATCCGGCTCTCCTCCTTCCAGACTGTAATGATTTTACCCCAAGCAAATATTTAAAAGTATCAAGAAAATGGAAATTCATGCAAAGAATCCCCATCGCTAGTTTTTTTTACAAGACTTGTATGCGTTTTTTTACTAAAAATTTCACTATTAACGCTTTAAACTTCATTTTCACGAACTTCACAATTTCACAGTGAGGGCTCTACCTTTACTGGGAACTTGAAACACCGTGCACCGTGAAACGTTTTGGAAAATTGAGAAGATACCACTCCTATCGGCACCTCTGCTTTGTAACTTATACCTCCAGTTTAACTTCCGTTTTTTGATTTTCATTCACGTTTTTCGATTGCCTCTTCTTCGCGAACTTCCCTCCCCACCCCATCTTTCCTCTGGCAGAGATCATGTCTTTTTTATTTCTCCCCCGTCAACTCTTCGACGTGGAGCAAGGCATGGGCCGATAAGCGTGTGAGAAGGGAAGTGCAGGGGTTGGAAAAAGAGACGGAGAGGTGGGGGTCGCAGCTGCCCAAGTCACTCACTCACTCCCTCCGCTCTTTAATCATTGTCGTCCCAACAAAACCTCCTCACACTCTTACGCCTCCCCTACTTATTTTTTTCTCTCTCTTCCCGACCCGCAGCGGCGGATATTTTGGAGAGAGGGGGAAATCTAACCAATTTGAATCTAAGGAGCCTATATACCCCCAATTTGCACGTTATAATTTTTCCTCATTCTTCTGTCTCTAGTCTGGTACAAATCTTGTAACTCAAATTTGACTCACTTCCTGTGAAGCAAAAACGCTGAAATTTTGCACACTTCTTCATTTACGATGACAATACATGAAAATATAACTTTTTCTCTCCAACCCCCCTTTAACCACCCCCCAGTCAACCTATAGCCCCCCTATACGTCACTTTTGGTTTTTCGGGGTCACTGAGTTTTTTTGCTTTGTGTCATATGTAAACGTTGCTCATCCCCTGTAATCTAAATATAAAGGCTGGTTTTAAAAAAAAATTTTTTTATAAGAGCTTATTTTTAATTTTGATAGTCATCCATGTGTTTAAAAAATCATGATTTAAATAGCTTAAACACGTGTCTAGAACTTTTTGAGTTCTAGAGTTTTTGAGATATAGGTAATGTATTCCGGGATGTTGAAAAGTGTACCAGGAAAGATCTGATTGGGGAAATTTTTTCCCGTTGTAAGTTGCATTTTCCCTTCCATATAGATAGCAAAAACCGAGGAATCGACCCTATGATTTTTGGTAAAATATAGTTAAATTTTCCGCGATATTGCTTCTTCATAAGTGAGAAATTGGAAAATAGTACGCCATATTCTGTTGTTAGTCTCCTTCCTCTTCATATAGCAAAAAAAATAGAATTTATGTTATCGAAAAAGAAATATGACTGTCTCCTGGGATTTGTGGGAAAATATGGTTAAATTTGCCTCGATATTGCTTCTTAGTGGAGTTTTTCCTCATTCTTGAACATGGTCTGTTTGAAAAAATAGATTGACCAATATTTTTCCAAAATTCACTAACTCTTGGTTTACTTTGTGGTATTCCATTATAAGTTTTTCCTGGATATACACAATTACTATAAGTAATAAGTGGTTTTAAATAAATGGTATAAGTAATTGTGTATATCCAGGAAAAACTTACAATATTTTTCCTCTTTTCATTCAGTCGCCTACTATTATTCAATGCGAAAATCGACGTCCTTCCGCGGATGAGTTGTTGTCGTCACGAACTCTTGCCGAGGTTACCGCGTCCCAGTTAGCCGTGCTGTCTCAGAATCGTTCTGGCGTGGTTTTTTTGTCATCTAAACTCTTGTCTGTAGTTCCTTCCACTCGCTAAAAACTAGTAAAGATACCCAAACTATAATGATGCCGTAGTGTGATTAAAATGCGGGCGGAAAATTTCGCTCTTTTATTCATTTTTATGTCCAATATTCCGCTAATTCAAATCTGTCCCAACATTAACTTTAATATTGATTTTTAAGGACTATTGATTGCTATCTAAGGAATATTGATATATATATTTTTACTACGTCGCCTAAAATTTGGAGGAAGCTGAATTTCGCACAAACATTGGTTACCTTAATTTGACTTCTTTGGTGGATTTTGTAGTTAACTAGATGACTCTAAGGACGCAACAATATTTGTTTTAAATGACGTTTAGCACCAGTGTTTTTTTCCAGCCTTTATATCAACTCACCAACCTGTCTGTTTGTTTGTCTGTTTGTCTGGTACAAATCTTGTAACTCAAATTTGACTCACTTCCTGTGAAGCAAAAACGCTGAAATTTTGCACACTTCTTCATTTCCGATGACAATACATGAAAATATAACTTTTTCTCTCCAACCCCCCTTTAACCACCCCCCAGTCAACCTATAGCCCCCCTATACGTCACTTTTGGTTTTTCGGGGTCACTGAGTTTTTTTGCTTTGTGTCATATATAAACGTTGCTCATCCCCTGTAATCTAAATATAAAGGCTGGTTTTTAAAAAAAAATTTTTTATAAGAGCTTATTTTTAATTTTGATAGTCATCCATGTGTTTAAAAAATCATGATTTAAATAGCTTAAACACGTGTCTAGAACTTTTTGAGTTCTAGAGTTTTGAGATATAGGTAATGTATTCCGGGATGTTGAAAAGTGTACCAGGAAAGATCTGATTGGGGAAATTTTTTCCCGCTGTAAGTTGCATTTTCCCTTCCATATAGATAGCAAAAACCGAGGAATCGACCCTATAATTTTTGGTAAAATATAGTTAAATTTTCCGCGATATTGCTTCTTCCTAAGTGAGAAATTGGAAAATAGTACGCCGTATTCTGTTGTTAGTCTCCTTCCTCTTCATATAGAAAAAAAAATAGAATTTATGTTATCGAAAAAGAAATATGACTGTCTCCTGGGATTCGTGGGAAAATATGGTTAAAATTGCCTCGATATTGCTTCTTAGTAAGTAATAAATTGGAAAATAGCAAGCTGTAACTACATTCTCTGCCGTTTCTCTCTCATTTCTGTCTGGTGTGAGAAGATCAGATGCAAACCGTCCAATGACACCACTTTGTTCCTCCTTACCCACATTTCTCCGCGAAACTTTTTCCGTGTGACGTGTGGAAGTCTCGCCCGCCCGACCTACTGTACCCTGTCCATTATTCCCGACTATACCGCAACCCCTTCACTTCTCATACCACCTCCTCTGCATGCGGCAATATTTTTTCCCCCTCTCAGAAAATTTGAATGCTATAGCGTGGACGTGGCGACAGCCTTAAAAGCGTGTCCAGAAGATGAGAATCCGAATTGTGGCAGAATATTTTTTTTACCCCTTCTCCTCATCAGCATTGAAAGTCGTCGGCGGGAGGTCTGCCAAGGAGATGTGTGGGTAGCGTCTACTCCTAGGCATTCCTATAGTGTGCGTGTGTGTATGGATGTGAGTTGGTGTGTAGCAATTCTGGTCGCGTGATGAGGAAGCGTCACCTCCACTCCGTGTTCTTATTCTTATCTCTCCCGGACTCTCTTCTTGCCCGTCCGTCTCATATCCCAGGCCACTCGCGTGACGGGCACGTGATGTATGCGATGCTGGGATTGCTATGCGGGCACACTGTCTCCCCGACCCGTTTAGATCCTATTTCCCATGGACCTTCTTCCTCCAGTATGGCCCCGGGGGAATAATTTGGTGTCCCACCGCGGGGGGGCACTTTGGGGAAACGAACGAAAAAAAACACACTTCCCCCCCCAGTGTCTTGTCTCCCCACCCCCTTCGTCTTTTTCTTCGCCTTGGGTGTGTCGGACAAGGCTACTACTCCGCCGTCCTGTGACGTAAAGGGGGAAGTCCTTCTTGCCCCGCGGGTGATGAATGTAGGTTTCACACACGCGTCTGGAGATGTGCCGGTTGCATAATGCGATGAAAATGCTGCCATTCTTCTTATACGTCTCTCCTGTGCTCTGTTTCCCCCGCGCCCGACATCCATCTTTCGTTGCTGTCGTCTTTGTTGACATCCAACCAAAAGAAAATTAGCGCGGGAAGTATTTTTCAGGGAAACAGCCTTTGGGAAAAGCACGCAACCCATTTTATTCTGGCAGGAAGTGTCTTGTGTCCGATCTTGGTGATTATTCTACGATTCCTCTTCGAATTGTTGTTGTGGTGCTATTTAATCTTCTCCCTGTTAAAAAAAATGGGCTGTCTCATTAGAAAAAGATGGAATTCATGATTCCTGGCTTCTTATGGATCAGACCAACGCGGCAATGTTCCACCGATACGCCAATATTTCGAATATCAAGTTAAATATGGGTTTTCAAGGGAAATTGATAGTTATTTGGTGAATTTATGCATATGAATATATTCTTCTACAATGTCTGCCAAAAAATGGGATACAATTGAATTTTGTTTCAAAAATTTCTAGTTTGTTTTCATATCTAGAGAAACGTTTTTTGTGGTGATAATAATAATAAGCTGTATACCATCGAGTGTCGCTTAATTATAATATTCACTCTTCTTTTCCGCAGTTTATGTTTTTTTCCGATTAATTATTATGTGAATACGTTTTATTCAACAAATATGCAAAAGTTTGTTTATTTAATTTAGGTAAATAATATTCTTCATAGTTTTCTTTGAAAATTGTCTTTTTCTAGATGATGTGAAGCAATAAGTTTATACCCATATTATATAGTTGAAAAAATATGCTGGATAAGAAAAATTATGCTCACAAAATCTCTGCGCCTATCAAGAAATCATTTTTTATCATATTTGCGAATAAGTACTTAAGATTTTTTTAAATCTCATTTGTTTCCGAAAATATCTTTAATTTTTCATCACTCTTATTTTTTCTGCTCTAATATTTTACTTCTCCAACGATTCCTTTTCATCGTTGCTATTTCCAAGGATGAATAACTCACTAGCTTAGTCGAGGATTTGGGTGTATTTTTGAGTATAGCGCAGAGCTTACACGATCGGATGCGTTCAAAAGTATGTGATGGCAAAAGAGAAGTGAAAGATATTCATTCCTCTTTGGCTTTGAATCCGATCGTAACCTATTTAAAAGGAGTTTTTCCCTTTTTCTCATCCTACCATATGTTTTTGAATAATATTCAATGCTCCCGACTGATTGCAGCTTTTGATTTCTACTCCAAATGTTTAATTTAAATTTTTCATCGTGCATTTTTCTTCGAAAAATCGCTAACTGTGTAATTGACAGTTTATTTTTAATAGTTTTTGTTTAATGACCATTATTCATGAGTTTTTGCTTTTTATCGTGCTACGTAATTAATGAATGACTTATCAAGAAAATAAATTTTTCCGGTATTTTCCTTATACAAAGAATATGGGGTCAAGATTAATTTTTGTCCTGTACCTGTTATCGTTTTTGTTATCCACGGAAGCGAGTAGCTTCCTTAGTGATAAATATATACCTAGTAGCTTTATTTTGAAGCATAACCACTAAGTTAGAATATATCTTTACCCTACTGTGTAACTATGGAGACACGGCTACTGCAATTCATTCAGTGAGTGCTCAATAACTTCAGGTAGCGTCAAGAGTAATCCCCTCGGCCTAACATATGGACCATTTGGTATCTTCCAGCTTCCTCCTCTTCTTACTTCAAAGAAAGTTTCCTCCCCGTGTATCATCAACTTCGCCGGCATGAATCTAGATGTTTTGACCAACTGATGACCGATATTTCGGAAGCTAAAAGTTCTCTTATACCCCTCTATGCTGCGGAGTCCGAGCATGGAAGAAAAACTTCTTGCAGGGATAGCACTGTTTCCGTCCCGCCCCACCAATAAAAATTCGCAAAGAGTGCTTGCATTCGAGCAAGGGTTTTCCGGCTTTCCTATCTCGCGTGAGGTTTCCCCTTTACGAGACGGATGGCTTGGTCTTCGCAGACCTACTTTGTGGACTCGATAGAGTCGTTGCTCACGCTTCCAAACTGCTTGCCGTAAAGTTCGGCGTTGCCTACCCTCGGCGGCCGTGTCTGAGGAATATGTGCCATGAAACGAATCGCCGCTGTTGCTGCTGAAAAAAAATAAGCCCTCCCAGTCCCAGATGCGTCGTCTCCCTCGACTGCGAATTTCTTAAGCGCGGTCGCAACTTCCTCTTTCATGATATCACGTCTTGGTCAGCGGTGCCGTATCACTTGCTTCTCTTGTTTGTGAATTCTGGTTGCCCTGGCTGGAATTGAAGTCTTCTCAGAAATTTCAGATCTTACTTGTTTTGCTAATGAAAGAAGTTTTTATTATTCTCCGTCCATTTTGCAGTTCTGTGATTTTCTGTCATTACTTTCCAAGAGCCTTATTGTCTTCTATAACGATTACAAAATGGAAGACGTACGTAAATGGGAAAGTTTTAGCTGCCAAGATAATTGTTAGGAGCGTTGCGTCAAAGCAATTTCAGAATTGTCGTCCGCTGATGATGATGAACGATTAGGACTTTCAAATTAAAAATAGAAATCGCCAAGATTTACGGAATAGGTCGTAACCTTATGGAATTCTCTTTTCAGATGAATGTATGCAAAAGAGCTTTGGTCTACGAATAATTTAATTTAATTTATACCAGTTTAGTAGTATCACCTACCAAACTTCTTATCTCCTAACACTACTCTTTGATTCACACAAGTCAGTACTCTTCTTCGCATGTAATTTCTACGAGTGTATCTATTTAGTATGATTTTTTGAAATCATTAATTTAAAAAATCATCTTGGAAGAATCGCTTCCGCTTTTGTATTGCCGTAATGGTCACGATTCTTTCACCGAGTGGGCATTGAATTTCATTGGACCAAAGAACGGAGTTAGTTATCCATCCAGGATCATGATCTATATATTCATTCCCCCTCAGGATTTCAAGAGTTCCACTAAATTTCAAGTCATCACCAGAACTGATGACGGTCTAACCATAACCCTCACGATGAGAAGGTGTCGCACATTTATTACAATCTATTGATTTGTTCTTTACGTTATGCATACATGGTGATAATGTTAATGTGTAGCAATGCCTTCCAATGGTCCCAGCTGACTACTATGATTATTTAACCGATTTTGTTTCATTGAAGTACAAGCTTTTACCCAAGATTCCCATAGTTGACATCTTATTATATCTTCACGTTACACGAGTCTAATTATTCGTTATGCTGAGATTTATTTATGTTTATTTGATAAGTTGGATCATGAACTTCGTCCTGGCTTTTAATCCCGTTTATTAATGGAATGAATGGTATCGCCATTTTCTAAAATATGTGCACACCGTAATATTGCTTCGCCATTTCTTCTACTACGATTGAATGGAAGGTACCCTTACGGATCGAAGCCGAAATCAGTGAATTTCACTCCTTAAATACCTCAGCTTTTGAAAAAGTCCTCTCTTCATTTGGTCCTCGCCGAACGTTCTCTCGCAACCCAATCGCCCATTGCCATCCTTTCAGAGCTCTAACTGTACGCTATCCCCGATTCCCAACAAGTCCATCCTATCTCGTGGGACGAACGTTTTTTTCCCCTGTTACGATTATGTCCGGGGAGGGCCATGATATTTTTCCCACCACTCCCGCAACTATAACGCTCTCGGAAAATCTCTCTTCACCCAACTCCCTTCGTGACCCTCTCAGCTTGTCATACGTCCCTTTTGGGGGATAACGCGCGTGTGTGGAGAGGAGTGGACGGTATATGTACGTACCTACGTATGTGTGTCAATCGATGACGATCAAAGTTTTAACGTTTCCAAATCCCCTCGAAAGAGAGAGAATCCTCTCGTGATATATATATATAGTTAACCTGGATCACTCACTCTTCTCGTCGTCTCATTGTCTGCCTCTCTCTCTCGAGAGTGATTCAATATCCAAAGGGCCTCGCCCCGTCTCTTTCTTTTGTCTTTTTTACTTAATGTGTCACCCGTCTGTGACACACGTTTACTGGGTAAACATTAAAAACGTTCCCCAACGACGCTCTTATTCTCAAGTTAGTTTTGCATAACGACGGGGAATAATGCTCGCTCATCGTCACTCTTCTTTTTTTTCGACCCTTTCTCTCTCAGTGTCTATTGTCCTTTGTCGTTCATAGTCGTTGATTTGGAACTGGGGCCATTCTCTCGCTCCGTCCTCATAAAACGCTCGCGTCGTTGCACCTTATACATACGGGGGTGGGTGTATGTATACCCTATCTGCGCATTGCATCAACTGCTCTTTGCCTTTCATCGTATATGGAGTGAGCTTCGATATAAAACTTTCGGCGGACCATTAAAGCTTCACCGTCGGTGTTGGAATGGCTTTGATCTTTATCCGTCAATGGTTTTGTATCAATGGTTGACGAGGGGCTACAGATTCGTCAGAAATCGAATAGGTGTGGCAAAGCACTTCGCTGATTTTAGTTTATTTACACATTATTCTTGATTTTTGTCCATATTTATCCATTAAAAAGATAGAGTTATTTCTTTTGCATGTTTTAATTGCCGGACGTATTTACTCTCACATTATGAAGTCACGAATTTCCGAAATTAATTCAATGCAAGGAATAAGAATTAAGAAATTAAATATTTATCAGCCATTAATTTAAATTCGTCGCTCTTAATTTTTATTTTTTTAAATGAATATTTAACTGTATCATTTAACTCGAATAGACACTCTCTTCTTATGAAGGTAAAACGTGCCAATGACTGGTTGACCATAATTTATCATGAAACTTATTTCATCTGTTTTCATGAAATAATTTTATTTTGACTCCTGACGGAAATTATTTTTGCTGAGCCATGAAAATACCTCGTGTCATTTACGAGCGATACTAAAACGTCGAGTGAAAATAACGTCAGATATGTAGCACACTTTGAATGTATGACTGCGAAGTGCCATCGAATTTCATATTTCATTTAATTAAGGGTGATACCGAGATGTAAGTACGTATGTTAAATAAATCATACAAATCTCAAAATTCGTAACAAATAATTTTATTTTTATATTAGACTTCAGATTTTTCTTTAGTATCATAATTGAATCTCCAGATTTGAATTTAGTCCAGTTTTAGTAGATTAAGTTACATATTATCATTCGTGTATCATTATACTTGTACGACCATTCATGAATGAATTAATGGCATCAACAATTGTGACGATTGTTTATTAAAGAAATTTTATCGTAGGTATTTATTGATTGGTATGATTTTTAGGGATGGAAGCATTCCGCTGTTCCCTTTTTGGAATTGGATGGCTCGGAAGGGACTTAGGCTCAAAAATTCCATTATCTTTGTGGAAAAAAACGATGTTAATGTGTAGAATTCATTTCGAACAATGACATCGTCTATTTTGATGACCCTTTGTTTTATAGTCGTATTTTTTCTGAATATTATATGACTGTGTGAATGTCACGTTTGTCACAAGGGGGGACTATTTCCGCATGGGAAAGCACAAAGAGGAAGAACTGCGCAAAATGATCGAAAGCTTTCGTAAAAATTGTATTCTGTGAGTCATCCTTTTTTTTATCTCTCACATCAGCTCTAATAAGACTTGTATTCCTCTTGAAAAATGTTGGTATGACGTGCGATCGGAAGTTAAACTGTAAAAACGGACTGTAGCCTGTATCATTCGTTACAGCAATGACCATTCGGTTTAATGATGAATCACCTGGATATTGACAAGTGTACTGATGCGTAAGTGCGTATTTGTAGTGCTATAATATGTATAAAAGCTGTTATTACCTCCATATCCACGCAACATCTATGTTAGTAGACGACTCTGGGAAATTTCCGCTGGGTATTTGACATTTATAGGATTCAAGTCCCTTATGTCTCCATAGATCCATTTGGCGTCAGTTTCTACACATTCATCATAAATTGAGTTTCTCAGTGTACATTTCTTTGCCTCTCGAGAAATATGACGTATTGTCGATAGGCCATATTATTTGAGGCATGGTATTTAAGGTTAAATATAATAGTAGACAAGTACGAGGCACTTTTATATGCATTTTAAGCTAATAATAACTCTAGGGTTTCATTTAAAATAAGTAATTTTTTCTGTCATCGCCTTGTGTTAAGCTCACACCTTCCTATGAAAATTTTAGGCCCAGTGATCATTACTGCTGGTGGACGGCTTTTGCACGTAACACGGTTCAAGTTTAGGCGGAGACAGGTCAACCTTGGCTGTTTTAGGTGGCACTGAATCTCTGATAGTAAATGTATCGTATCGGGGGGATTGTTTAAGATAACAGGACACTTCTCCCGGGTTTGTAACTCATCATCTGCCGAAGTCAAAAGTATATTTTATTGTCGACTTTTCTGGCAGTTTCTCTGCCTTGGTTCTCCTGCCTCCGAAAAATATAATTATCTCACCCAATTCTCTTACTGCCTTTTTCTGTACGTGGCCATCCTTGATCTTTGCATCAATCGATCTATAATTGAAAATGTGGTCCACTTTTTGCCTATTTGGCGTTGATATTATGTGGCATTGAACTTGGTGAACTAAACTTATATTTCACGATCACATAGAATAAATTCATTAATCCTGTGTGTTTCGAATACTTGGATTGTTCAAATACCTACTATTCTGAAAGGATGGGCAAATATTTTACAATCAGCCCACCATGTGTTCAAATTGGCCACGTTATGCGTCACCATTGGTGTAGACATTAGGTTTTTGTTGGCCGAAGCGTCTTTTCTTTAACGCGAATCTCCAGTAACATCACAGTGAATTTACGTATTGGAGACGTCACTTGCTAGTTACCTTAGGCGAAATCAGGGTCCATGTATTCCAATCTTTGACTTCTGCCACCATCGTTCATTGCCCAATACAAGGGGATTGCATAGAGGAGGCCCAATTCCATCCCACAGAAGGCGGATTTCTCTTGCCACTTCGGTCGCATTTTCATCGGCTTTCAAAAATGTCCACAGTGCGATGATGAATGCATTTCGATCCACTTTTTTTCCAATATGTTGAGGTATACTATTTGTAATTGCGAGGAATAGCATTGAAGAGTTATGAAGTTAATTAATAACATCATAATGCATGTAAATTTAGGCTTAAACCCCTAATAATACCTATTTCCCCGTGAAACTCGGATCACTTTGTCTGCCAGCGACGCGTGTGGCAACTTTTGTAAACCCATTTAAATGCGCGGTGGATGACAACGCATTTAGAGGCCTACTTGAGGATCCTCTTTTGTAATATTCGTGGTCCAATGCCTCACCGTTGTCCCTCATTTGCAATGTGCTCAATTTTTTACTTTCCGTTTTTATCAATTTTATTTAAATTGTAATGAACTCTTTCAACCAATTATTTAGTCCAATTCGAGCCTCACTAGCGATCTCGTCTTATGATAAAAAATGGCCAAAGGCTCGCATTTGATCATGCTGCATTAAATTGCTTTGTGAACGCTCCAAGCAATTTAAATCAAAGCTAAGCTGGTACATATGTATCGTCCGTATATGTACGGCGTCCAAGCGTTAGTTACTTCCCTCGTTAAAATCGTGGAATCGTGCTGTCGGGTTGGTGAGCATGTTACGAAGTCGCTCTTGCGGCAATCCTTTCATAGATATATATATATATATATATACATATTAAGTGTGCGTGTGGAAGCTACTCTGACTCTGGTGTGTATGTTTTTTAATTCCCCGTCCGTCCAAAGCTCTCAAACGCGAGGGAAGGGAGTACTCGGAATCCTGTCGGTGGCTGTGATGGCATTCTGGACGTTTGTTACATCTCTGCGTGCCATAGTCCCCATGGAAATTTGAAAGCGAGCGAAACTTCATCGATTTGGGTAACTTTTTTCATTCTCTTTTCCTTGTAATCGGTGTAATTTGTTTTGGACATCGTCCACGCGTCCCGCTTTCCTATTGGGCCTCGATGACTCTCCACTTCCCGCTACTCGTGAGCCTATTCGTCAAAACCTCACTCTCTTGTGTCACATCCACAATCCACTGCGTCGTCCTCCTCTGTCGCATTTAATCTTTGGGTGCACCTCGTGGAAATTATTGCCCTTGATGGAGGGAAACATAATTATACAGCGTAATGTATTCCCCTGCTAGTAAACGGGACTGCGCATTGGAGTGAGTTACCGATCAAAATTTGAAGATTACTTATTTCACTGATCTAGTCCCATAGAGAGCACGGTTCGCGTGATTTTTTTTGGCCGCCGAGTGAACAAGCCTGACTGAAGCGACGGTGATTTTTTTAAAATCTTCAATAAATAGCGTGTATTGTTTCTTATTTTTATTCCGTTGCAATAGTCAAATCAACGGGACTGCATAAAGGAGGCCCAATCCCATCCCATAGAAGTCTGATTTCTGTTACCACTTTGGTCACATTTAAATCGGCTCTCAATAATGGGAAGCCAACACTCTAGCCACCACACCAACCCGATCCCCTTAAATTACCGTGTCCATTGAACTTGGAAGTATAGCGGGTATCTTATATGAAGCTCTCCGTGTCGCTCTAATATCTCTATTCTCATTTTCTCAATCAAACTAAACCTAGCGCGTAGCCTCCGAGAGACTAGCGGCTATCAGCCGAATTCGTTTAGCATCTGTGTAACGCTTTCTCTACGTACGTAGAAGTTTTTTTCGCGGTTTATTTATATGCTTTCTATTTCATTTTAAGTTATTTTGTGAATAGTCCTGCGTAAATTCAACTGCCGGAAAAACTCCATCCTATCGCTTGCTTTCCATTTGTAGATTTTATATCCTGGCGGAAGAAATTTGCTGTCGCTTATATCCTCTGGACGCCAACTCTCTGTTCCTGTGGCCTCGTCTGCGTCCATAAATATACGGGCGATTGCAGCGCGCTTTTTTACGCTACGGTAATTAACTACGACAAAGTTAATGTGATGATAATGTCTTAATGTTATTATCGATAGCTCTTTGAAATCAGTGAGTAGTTCGGTACAGTTTAGATTATTTCTAATTCCACCTCTCAATTTTTCTTTCAATGATTCGTTCATGCATTCAGCGCATACTTCGTTTCACCGTATTTCAGTTTCACTTCAAATAGGGATTTTATCAATGCAAAAATATTGATTGACTATTTGATTACTAATCCACATCATCGATATTATTTGTATTTTGTGCCATTGCAACAAATGTTAAATCCACACTGCTTTAAATGGCGACATGACATTGTGGATTGGTTGTTAAAAAGTTTAGTTTTATCCTAATTAATTTCTATCTTTATTTGGCATACATGTTATAAATGCCATTTCAACTAATGCATAAATATGCCATTTCAACAAATTTTAAATTCAGGCAGCTGTAAGTAGCGATATAATGTGGATTCGTGTTTAATAAGGAGTAATTTTCGTTCATTTATATCTTTTGTCATAAGAATGTCACGAAACAAAATCCACGCATTGATCCCCTTGCATTTGATGTTTGTACTCAAAATTCATCTTGTAACCCTTCATTCAAGTTTAATTTCTATTCCGTCCACGTCATTCCCTTTCGTGTTATTCGTTTGTCGGAAAAATGTTAGTTGAATCTCTCCTTAATTTTCATTTTCACGCCTCTGCGGGCGCACTCGCTGGCGGCCGAGCGGAATGTCGAGCAAAAAAAAATACGTGAAAAATATAAAAAAAATACGACCTCGTTTGAGATGCAACGCCTTACTCTCCAGTCTTTTTTTTATTCGACCGAAGCCGAGAACGCGAGCGCGCGAGAAAGGTCAATTTAAGAAAGAAAAAAATGGAGAGATGACCCTTGGGAGGAGGCGATTCAAAAACCGGGAGACGTCCGCGCCTTCTCATCCGCGTAGGGAATCAGCCAGCCTCGCCTTGACCACGGTCCCGAGACGAATCGAGACTCTCTTACCAGGACTCGTGTCTTTTTCTGTTACACGCTTTTTCTCACCATGCTTCTGTTTGTATTGTTAATCGATGGATTCTTTTAATTCATTTTTAACCCACTTCCCATAGTCTGATCGGCTTGAATTTATGTACACTAGATTGCCTCTGATGACAGTACAATATTCAACCATCGAACATTTGAAATTTAATTCTATTTCGCTCTAATTAATTAACTTCATTTCCATATGGAAAATTGTTTTTATGTAATCAGTGAAATAAGTTTCCATTAGGAAAAATAGTTTTAATTTTTATCAGTAGATGGCAATAGCTACAAATTGTTTTGTCCAAAATTTCTTTGGCAGTTCTAGTTTAATCCATCAAATGATGCAACACTATTAAGTAAAAAAAATATAGATAAAAAGCACACTTTTACAAAAAAATATGAAATGCACGGTTGTAAAATCAAGGGTGGTTGCTATTAAGGCTTAGATATAATTATTGCGTACCATTTCTTACACTCTTCCATCCTTATTTCTAGTAAGCAATCAACACCCTTGCTTTACTCATCAAGTAATAGAAAGCTTATATTATATTCTGAAATGCATTTTATTCCAGTTTTGGATAATACGTGTATTTTAATTTTTTTTAATTCTTTTCATTTTTTGTTTTTTAACGACTCGCGTTGTTGTTTGTCATCTTGTCCGGGGCAAATCTTGCTACCCAATTTTTTAACCACTTTACGATTAGTTATCAAGCTTGAATTTTCAGGATAACTCTGAACTCAGGAACTGACAAGATGACAATGCAATACTCTACCACTTTAATAATGATTTTAATTGTGCCTCGATTGTTATTCAGAATTTAAAATTAAATACGGAGATAAGTTTATAAAATGGCCACCACATCCGATGGTGGCGATGCGATATTTTAGAGGAACGAGAATGATATTTTTAATAACAAATTTGTTTACATTTACGTTCATTAAAAATACATTGAACAAAAATTAATTGTATTCTTTTTATTTTGCGATAATAAAGTTGTTTTTTAGCATTACTATTGCTACTTCATTGATCATCTCTCTTCTTCTAACGCCTACTCTCATGTTCTTTGCTTTCTTTATTCCTTTCCCGCGTTGTCACCGCGGAAGCCAGAACGAGCCCAAGATTGCCCTGAGAGATGCATGTCGTCCCATTGCTCACTCTCTCCCCAGGGAGAGAGTCGCTCTTCTTGTTCGTCTTCTTTGTCGCTCACCGAGAGAGTGGGCTTTTTCGATTGGCCGTCCACTCGTTTTCTCGTCTCTGACATGACAACCTCTTTTCTCTTCCTCACTTCCCTTCGTCGTTCCCTCTTCTGTCTTTGCCAACGAAGTGTTGACTCAGGGATGGGCGATGCGCTGCTTGTATCTTATCGATTGCAGCTGTTTAGCTATCACATCGCGTTGAATAGTGATTTATTTCATCATTTTGTCAGTGAATGGGATGTCTAAATTACTCTCACTATCGTCGTTAGTGCATGCAAATTCGAAGTGGGAGTTTAATGTGTTAGAATAGTTTTTGTACTTGGTAGTTTCCGGCTATTTTGCTGAAAATTTTGAATGAATAACTCAAACTTTATATTCCAAGGAATTTTTTATTGAAATCACGGCCAAGATTTCAACGGTTAACTGGACTAGACCAGGAGGTGACGTTAATCGCCGAAACCATGGTTGTGCATTAATAAAACAATCTGTGGAAAAGTTTAAGTTTAAGTTATGCATTCAAAACATTTTTAGTGACATGTTTACGATGAAATCACGTGACGAATCTACGGTTCAAGATTGACCCCAAGGGTAAGTGTTGACTCATGGATCGGCGATATACTACTTGTGTTTTAAGTTTCAGGTTTTTTTATTGCTAGATTGTTCTCGGAATCGTGTCGACGCAGATTTACTTTGAAGGCAAAAATCAAAGATTAATGAGTAAGATGGGTTTCGTAAGATTCAAGATGGAATAAAAAAACTTCAGGTCGTATGATGCCATACAATAGGGAATGAACAGTCGCTAGCGTGACTTCATTGAACCGATTCATCGTTTACAAAATTGGGAAGTTATTTAATAATGATTGGGAAGTTATTTATCGGAAATTAGTAGGTGAACTGCTACAAAGCATGAGCAGCATACTTAACTTAAATTCGTTTTGCTACTCAATTTAGGCTAGTAAGCTTTAACGGTTAAATATATTTTTCACTTCTCCGGAAATCTTTCTTAGTTGCACGGCATTATAAATTCAAATCAACTCTAAAATGAGTATTGCTTACCTTTTTACTTCTCTTTTGGTAGTAATTAGGACAAAATGCTAACCTTTCTATGTAGATAAAATTATAACTTTTTGATATTCTTCCAGCCAATATAATAATAACTTCCTTTCATTGGATTTTGAGAACACTTTTAACGATCCAGCTTCTCGTGTTACCCATTATTTATAAAGATTTTTATTTTGAAATATGACACTGACACGCTCCTGTGTGTTTCTTTTATGTGACATTGAATCAGATCATGTATACGGGATCATGGGATCATTTTTACGGTTGAGAGATTCTTGTTTTACCTATCATTTATAAAGATTTATATTTAATAACATGCCATTGATATTTTCCTTCCTATATTATTTTTTTGTGAAAAATGTGAAGTCGTTTGAATAATCGGAGGATTTCAGCAGCGTTTTATTGAGATTCATGTCCACCCCCACTCCTCCAGTGTACTATACTTCCACATTTTTTTCCTCCCGACTTCCGAGCACCATCGCATTATTTTTTTCACTTTCCCGCCCCACTTAAATTCAGCCCTCTTCGATTTCTCCTTTGGCTTGGGAGGAGGAAAGGGCCCCGAAACTTAAAAGGGGGAGGGGACGTTGATTGATGAAATGAAACGTGCGATATTGTTCTCGTTTATCTTTCGGAGAGCGGTGCCTGAGGAAGGAAGCGGAGAGGTGAAAGAAGGGAGAAAAAAGTGCCATTGTGTCCTCTTCGGGCGCCGAAGCGGGTGACACGCACGTCTTTAGACATCTTCTTGGAAGATGGAAGAGGAAGGTAGTGTCGTGGTGCGGGGGGTTGGGAATAATTCCGACGCAACGCAAGTCGCCTCGTGCTCCGTTCCCAGCGGAGTGCCCGCACTCGGGAGGGAATCTTATTTTGTCTCCCAAAAGCCCGGGCCGCGGAGTGAAATGCAATTCTGTTAATATTCACGGCTGTGCACGCACGGGCGGCCAATTCGAGACGTGAGGAGGAAATTTGATTGTGGACGCTAGTGGTCCCGTATGCTCGCTTTGCGCTCTGATTCTACTTTAAATTTATGTAATATTCTGCTACAGATTCAACTACAACTATTCATAAAGTAAAATTTTTTTCCGGGGGGATATCGCGGAACAGCATCTCGAATGATAAACAAAGATATCGCAATGCCCACTAATTATATTTTACAGCTCACAATACGTGTTTCGATTGCATCATGGACTACGATCTTCGTTAGTATAGTTCATCAGAGTTTCTTATGATGATTGAAAGGCAATCGAAACACGTGTGATGAGCTCTTAAATAAAAGTAGTGGGTAGTCCGAAATCTTTGATCATCATACAACTATTCACCTTTTTTGCGTCGAGAGAATTATTATTTGCCTTTAAATTTTGTAAATAAAATTGTAAATCCTTCGATCTTTTTCTGACCAAAATATTGAGAGTTGTGAATTTATGTGGGTATTGTCAACACTTAAAAGAAAAAAATTACTGCCCAGAGGCATTGACTAAGTGCTCCGAAGCATAATTATTTATTAAATTAGCAAATTTTATAGTATATTTTGTGTATTTTTCATTATATATCCTCAATTAATGAGGTAATGAGTCATAATAGAGATGGTATTTAGTTCTAAAATAAGGAAAGATATCCTCCTAGTAGTTATTGCTTTATCTTAACTGTAATTAACCCCACCTCCATGCATAATGAATAGTTCGTTGCGTGAATGCGTAAAAAATTCTTTGGATAGGATATCAAAAAGATAAATATTGGACTTTCTTCCTGCATATCTTGTTGGAAACTAATTAGTTTTATAATTGAGTAATGTTGATGTTAAGTACCTTTACATCTCATACTGATAGAATCTTCTTCCTCGCTCCCGGCATTGGCAAGGTCCTTGCTATTTGCTTAGTTACGTTTTCCAAAACCTCGGCGAAAAGCAGAACAACGAATTGATGATCACTGTACGTGCTCAATTTGTAACGCGTAGCATTTCGAGGGCTGCCAATTCACCAAAGCAACGAAGCCATTTTCTCTGACAGAGAGATTGTTCTGTACTCGGCCACGACTTTTAGAACAAGTGTGGAACGTTAATGATACTAATTTGAAGTGGAAATCTTTCTCAGAGGAAAAATCATCTGCCTTGACCGTAACTAGTTTGTGTACCAAAACATTTTCTTCCTTTTTGGTCCTTTGTGCCAAACTCAGGAGACTTAGGTGCGGATTCTGGTCAAAACGAAGGATTTTTTCCCATGTGGAATTTTCGCACTTAAACGAGCACTCACACGTGACTCCGGAAAGGCACGCCTAATAATATAGTACAATGCCTATTTGAAAAATTACCTATTTGAACTTTCATTTATTCAATTTATCTTGAGATTAATGCAGATAGATACAACAATTACCATTTCGAGTAGTTCTTTCCTTCCATTTTAACAATATACGTCTAGAGCACTGCAGGAACAAGTTACTTTGCACGCAGTCACGCGCACGAGCGCACAAATAGTAATATAGCCAGTTAATTAGCTAACACAACTGATCGGCAATCGGGAGAACCGGGTTCGAATCCCGGCTAGATCAAATATTTTTCATGGTGAACTTCATCCGTTGGTGTATTTATATAGGCCTATATTCTCTCTTTATTATCTTTTTAACTTAAAAGATTAAATGAATAAATAGTGAAAAGATATTATTGTTTTATGCAACAAATGATTGTACTTCAAAGCTCTCTATCATTGTCTTTATGCAGTAATTTTTCCTGTTGTTGTTAATAAAAAATTGTCTGCAATACCCACATAAAATCACAACTATCAGCATTACAATTACTGCACAGCCTAATATGAATTGGAATTACCCTACCAACCAGTGAACGAGTGAGCCGATGAGAAATATGCCCAAATTCATCAAAAAGTCAACGAAAGAAACAAGGTTAAAAAATCGTGTTCCAGTATAGGGAAGAGAGTGTCGCATTGGTAAGTTTTCGTAGCTCAATATTGCTTATACCCCGTGAGTGATTTTTTTCTCCCTAATCCGCTGTGCGAATCCGTTCTCGCGTCCCAAGCATCACGTCGCAAATGGGTCCTCTCCATCTTCTGTAACCTACATACTCCTTCCCCAATCTAAGAAATACGTCAGCTCTTCGGTGATACTGCCTTTATTCAGAATTTATTTTGCTTGTAAGGTGGTGATACTGCCTTTATTCAGAATTTATTTTGCTCGTAAGGTGGACACGAAAAGAATTTAAGCCCACTTAACACTGAATTCTGTACTACACGAGGGATATCAGGGAATTTGAGTGTCAAGAAAGTCATTTAATGTTAGGTAAATGACAAATATGTGTGGATAACTTTCTTAAATTTTACCTGAAAAGTTAGTTTTCGCGTGTTTATGTGCGCCTGACCAATAGGGTAGTTTCCTTCATCAAAGAAAAAGAAATGCGATGATTGCGATTCCTTACCCACCATTAGTGTATTCATAATATACAAATTATTTGGTTTTAGAAATTCCAGTTTAGACGAATGGCAACGGTCAATTTTAACCTCATTTGAAAAAGGCCAGATTGGCGCCAATGCGATTCTGCTCAACGTGACGTCACAGGGACTTAGTTTCTATACGAGTGGTTAGGAGTTTTACATCGTCTGAGATTACTAATGCATGTATGAGGCACAGAGCTCAGAGAAACATCTCTTAGTAATGACACATTAAAAATACCTAAGTTCGGAAAGTTTCCTTCGTTTGCTAGGGGAAAAATAATCCTTTTTTAAGCCAAGCGCTACCAGCTAGCAGAGTACTCCGCAACCTGCTAGCAGCCTGGGCCGTATCAACGCTCAAACCTCGCCCCAAGGTCACCTCACACGCCGACAGCTGGAACCAGAAATACATCACACGGACTTTTCCCATCATTCCTACTTAGCCGTCGCGTTTTCGCGCGCTTGAAATTTTTCACTTATCGTTTAATCGCGAAAAATAGATATCGTCATTTAAAAATCTAAAAGTGTGAAATTCGTACTCCAGGAGTAATAATCTTTCAATTTAGGCAATAAAAAATAATATGGAACCACCCTATTACCATCGCTACTCTGTGGCGGGGTTAAAGTCCTCACCTGCCAATCTGAAGGCCGGGGGTTCCTATCCCACTTGGTGGTTTTCTGATCGTTTATTGCTAATTTTTGCTCACCCCAATGGGAAGGTCTTTAAGTGCTGCTTTCGGGTTGCTTCAATATAAAAATATGTACTCGGTAACAGCCCAATCGCGGTCCTTTCTCAGCCTCATACATTCAGGCATATCTTCGATTTTAGATGTCATTTAATGCCATGAATTTCCTAAATTTATTCTGAGGTTATTATTTGCCTACACATAATCAAATTTTGTCTCCCGTTCAAATAAATTTTACCCAAAATATTTATGGTAAATATTTTTTGTCAATTTTGCGTGTGGGGGTCAGTTTGAGAGGGAACACAATTGGTACGGTCGGTTACGGTCTTCTATTTCTTCAAATGAGTCATTTTGCTATGTTGGCTTTGTTTTTGAAAAAAAGCACTCTTCAGAGTTAAATTTTTTTCTTTTTGATCAAGGACTTGCTAAATTTGTTTCGGGAGGAAAACATCGATATTTTCACCACGCTGCGTACTACTTCCATGATTGTGCAGCTAACAATTTTTATTAAATAACAAGCTTAGATAATTTTTGTCCCATTCAAGAAAAAATATTTTTGAAAATTTTAACTTTTGAATTTATTTGAAATATTATGTAAATAAATATAAATGTATCAATATGTTGATAAAATATTATCTGAAAATGAAAATTAATTGAATTTATTTTAAAGAAGAGTGCGGTACATACATATTTTAAAGATATGTGTTCTGTGCGACAGAGATCATCATAACAGTATGGTTTTAACCCCCTCCATTCCAGTATTTTTCTAGCTACGTAGCCGGACTTGGTGGTGTGTGTACTAGAATAGCTGACCCTCGCTGCGAGATCATTTCGCTCGCTTCACATCGCATTCCCGTAAGACAGCCGTAAAGAGTTCAATGGCATCTACCCCCGCATTCTCTAAAACAAAACTGGAGGTACAGATCGTCAAGTTTACCTTCACGTTCGTTAGATCCCCCAGGGTGCAATGCATAATTATCAGTTATCACTCTCCATGCTTGAATTTCTTCCCATCGGAGTTGACCGAGAAGTGGAAGGGTGGCTTCGTCTCTCTTTGATAGGGGCCCTGCCGCTGCTGTCTCTCTTGACGATATCAGCCGCGTATTTTTTTCGCCTCTCTTCCCATGTCTCGTGTCTCTAGTATATTTTTTTTCGGTGCCGAGAAACTGCCTTTTGAGGAGATGAAGGGTTAAGCACGTAAGCGAATCTCCCCGTTCGCCCCACCCTCGCTTCCTCTCTCCCGGGAGATGAGAGCGTCCTTCTTTTGAGGAGAGGTGACAGCAGATGGGTCGGCGGAGGTCGAGGGGGAGAAGGGGCGGGGGTGGGACGTATGGCAGCGGGCTCGTAGGTGGGGGTGGTGCATCTGCCGGAGGACGGTAAGGGTTCATAGGAAGGGGCGTCCCAAGAGTCGGGGTTCCGTCGTCGTAGCTGGCCCAACATTCTCCTGTACAATTTTATCCTACGATCTCTCTCTTTGCTTAAGGTTCTCAGTGCGTGAACTAGGCTACCACCTTCATCCCGCGGCCCCTTGAGGCTAAAGAAAATTTTTTTTCTTGCCACACGATATAAAATATATATTGACACACTGATCAGAAATAAACAATGTCAAAAATCGCATTCATTGATTGAAATTTTTACTAATGAAGATTATTGCACTTTGACATTGTATTTTTTTATTTGATTGATGTGGTGGTAAGGAGTGATGTGGAGCATTGTGACCCTCCAGACGATGTGGAATCAATTTTTGGCTATTGGATTAAAAAAGGTAGAAGACGCCTGACCTTAGGTTATGGAGCAAGGTAATGTCTCCTCTCTTTGTTGATGATGAAAGGGCGAATTATACTGGTGAACGTAAGTATGCATGGAGCATCTGCAATTTACTGAAATTATTTTTCAACATTCATCATCCTCTCTGGAACCAGTAAATGTGTTTTAGGGGTTAATTATTTTGGAGATTAATGCCTGGTATGATGCCAAGTGCCATATGCCTTAAATTCAGTTGTAATTTTCTTCGATGCGTTAGAATTGGCAATTTTCTCCGTTCTTTGTACTCCAACATCACTGTCGGACGAGAATCACGAAGCGCATTTGAATATTTTTGAATTAATTTTTCTGAAATTTCCATTCGGTAATTTACATCAAACCGCTCTCATAAAAATGAATCAGGGAATGCTCGTGACGAGTTTCGGGTTTCTTTCGTAGTAAATGTGTGAGAGGTCCCACTCATTACATACTCAATAATCAAGTAAATGGGAGAGGCGTTTTGTGGTTCAAGCCTTATGAATGTTTAAGGGTTGCGGTTGAATGAATGAGCACCACTCTCAAATGCAACCTCCTCCCCAGAATCAGGGCTAGGAAATTGCTATCCACCCTTGATGAAATCTTCATTTTCATTATGTTCAGCGTTTAAATGAGCATGAGAGACCTTGAGAATTTCCTGAACAGTATTTTTTATTGCCTTTATTTGGTCAGAGATTATCACTCGTATTCCTGTTCGTTGGGAAGCTAACTCCATGACCAACCGGTGGTATATCTGGTTTTCACTGTAATTATCTTGCAGGCTATGTGGATTAATGTAGGTATGCGCAGTTTTTTACGCTAAAATCCGCAGTTAAAATATTTTTATGGACAACAAGTTTATAACTTCGAAATCAATAAAAATAGGTTTTCTTCTCCATTAATTC
Source organism: Ischnura elegans (assembly GCF_921293095.1). Lineage (NCBI taxonomy): Eukaryota > Metazoa > Arthropoda > Insecta > Odonata > Coenagrionidae > Ischnura > Ischnura elegans. Next base: position 89,000,821 of record NC_060248.1, read on the forward strand.
ATCCGTTTTAGAATAATGTCTTTCGTTTTCCAGAAATTAATGAACACCTCTTCCTCTTTGCTATGTTTCCTCTCTCCTCAGTCCTCACACAGCCGTGATATCGAGCTACTTTTTTGTCGAGAGTTTTTGCTCGAGAAACCACGCCCATTCATCTACTTTCCTGGAGCGATAAAATAGTTTGAAAGAGCGCATTTTTTATATTTCGGCTTTAATCATGATGTATTGTTCTGCAATGTTTTTTTTCACAATGGCAAAACTCTTGAGTGGCCCCTTGGTCTCTATTCTGCCCGATAAAAGTATTTTTTGCCTCCTTTCCTCCTCGATTTCCGCTTTCCTGCACACTTTGTCAACCCCACCGGCCTTTCGACCATAGCTACCTATTCTTTCCCTCCCCCATTTCCGTTCTACGTATGGATCTTTTCTTATCTTTAAGCTTATTCCTCGCCTATCTTTTACTCCCATTCAAAGACTAAAGAGATCTGGGGGTCCGGGGGTTCAAAACACCCCCTCCCCGAAATGCTTCGAAGATAGAATCTTAAGCGCACCCAACTGGACGCTCCCTCCCCCGAAACAAACCGTCCCCTGAAAAGAACCCCTATTATGATTTTTTTTCGTCGGCCTCATCCCTCCACACTTCTTTATTGTTTCTATCCTTTCCAATTTTTCAAGCCTTCTCAATCTATCTACTGCTTGTTTTGGCTTCATCTCTTTCTTTCTCCCCTTTTCTTATTGGCTCTTTCCAATTTGGTGGCTTCCCCATCCATATTTATCCATTCATTTCTCTATTCTCTCCTCCTCCTTTATTCTATTACTCTTAATTGAGTGCGTTCTTGACCCTGTGTTTTTCATTTCACCCTCTTTCTTCGGCGGCTTAACGAGTTCTGCTTCCACCCTCGAAGGAAATGATGAAATCTTTTTTTTCATTTCCTTCGTTCATCTGGATTTCTCCCTTTCTCTACCTTAGAATAGCCTCCCTTCCTCTCTCTCCGGCTCATCTTGACCTCTCCAATTCTTTCCTTTGATCTAATAATCCTCTCAGTTCCTACGGTCCTCCGACTGAAAGATTTGCCCCGCTTTATCAAGGAATACCTTCTATCTTACCTCTCCCTTTCAAGACAGTTTATTCACTTGCATCCCTTCTACCTCTTACTACTCCCTTTCATCTGATTGTTAGGTCATTACACAGGGATGATCATTAGAATGGAATCCATTTCCATGGCTTTATTTATCCCCGAATATTCTGCTCCTCTCTGTTACGCCAATGCCCTTTTGTGGTCGAAATAATCCCTCCTCCTTCACCCTTTGTTAAGAAGCCTCATGGCTGGTTGGATGTTGAAGAATGTTGGATAATTTGACGTGATCCATTGTCAAGGTTTGGCGTTTGAGTTCATCTTCCGTAAGTAGAGTGGAACGTCATTAGCCTCTTTGATCGGTATTTCAAAACAAGTTTCTTAAGCATTCCTAATTACGAAGGTATTAAAAACTCTTACTTTCCTTTCTCCTCCTCTGCGGATTATAAAATTGAATTTCTGAAAATATTATCAGTGGCCTTTTTAAAGAAGTGATTAACGTAAGCTTGTTAAAAGTTTTACACTGAAGTTCGATTTCAGACTTGAAAGTTTTTACGGCTGCTTGTCATTAAAAATGAAGGTAAAAAATTACGGAGCTTTTCGATGGAGAATTAGATTAAGCATGCTTTGAAAGTATGGTGTTTCAAATATCTACCATTTCAGTAATGAGTCACTACCGCATACACTAACTGTTACATATCTTTTGTGAATCGTAATAAGGTCTAGACAGTATTTATTGAAATTAATGTGAGACTTACTATTGTTGCTTGTGATACTTCATCTTTATGTTTTCCTCTTTGCATTCGTTAAAGCAAGATAAAGATAAATATTTTCATTTTAGATTATTTTATAAAATACTGAATTCAAACATCTCAAAGATTTGTATCTGCACCTCATAGAAATTACTGAAGGTTTGAAAACGACAATTTACTTTTTCATGCGGTATGCCTCACCTTATCGGATTAAACGTAGGCTACATAAGTTTATCGCTTGTTTTTTACTGGTAAAATGATTGAGAGTGATTATACCACCAAAATATGATATTAGCGTCGTCGATTTTCCCACCATAGAAGGTCACACCTGCGCGCAAACTACAAGAGTCGTGATATTTCTCGTTCTGCTCTTGGACCAGTCTGCACTGTTGCGAAGAAAGGTTTTCATTTTTTGTCTCCTGCCTTACGTGAAATAGAAAGAAAGGCCTTGGAACGTAAGAATTTTTTCCTTCACAGAATTTATTTTCTGGTCACGAGTTCACTGCGTTCAACGCCATCAAACCTGGGCAGATTTTTTTTCTCTGTTCCAGCGTCAAACAGTACGTCATTCCGCTCGATTTGAAGCCAGCATTTCAGCCAACCTCTTTCCTTTCCCCCTTGCCTTTCGTCGTCGTCTGCAATATCACGTGCAGCACCTTCTCTTGATGATGGGGGAGTCGAAGTGAGGCATTGTGAGATATTTTAAAGAAAAGGGGCGCCGTAACGGGTGAGATGCCATCTCTTCCCCGCTGAAGCAAGCAAGCACGCAATTAAAAATAATGTCGAGTACAGTGCCTGACTTTCTGCATTTTTCATCGATCCTCTTAAATCTGGAAGGTCAGTTGCAAGGGGGTTGCATAGAGGAGGCCCATTTCCATCCCACAGACGGATCTGTTGCCTATTTCGGTCGTATGTCAATAGGTTTTCAAAAATATCCGCAGCGCCGTTGTGAGAGAAATGCGATCCTCTTTTGCCCAATATTTTTCGGTATGTTTGAAAATGCGAGGAATAGCATTGATAGGGTATGAATTTGATGGATCACATCATTAAGTGTATAAATTTCATTTTTAACTCCTGTTCAGATCAATGGACTCCTATAATTTTAAACAGAAAAAATAAAACCTCACCAGTCGAACTTGAGGACTTAGTTTGGGAAAGTGGCTACAGTTTGCTTCGTTTGTGGAATACGTGGCTAGCATTGGATCGCGAAAGAATATGTGTGGGATTAAGTAGGAGGTTGAATATGTTCGGAATTACTTAAAGAAGTGATACCCAGAGAGTGTATATTAAAAGTATTTAGTGAACCTCAGCATGAGCATGCTATTTTGATTTTCAAAGCGGAAAGATATCAGACAGTGAAGTCTAAAAATATTAGTTTGAAGCATTCTCAAAGTACCTTGATAATGGCATGAATCGTTTTTTAAGTGTCGAAGAGACATTTTATTTTAGTTTGGTATTACAATGGCCACCTTGGTTGCGCTTGGTGCAAAGATATAATTCTATTTAGTTTACAGTGCTCTAGTAGTCGACTACCATTATATCCCTCGGTAACATCAGGCAATTGTTTCTTCCAAAGACCTCTTTATTAGTTTCACCTTAAAATTTTCTTTTCCCCTCTCCCTCCTTCCAGCTTCTTTTTCAATGACTCCCCTCTCAATAATCCCTTCTCTCTTCTCAACAACTCCATGGCAACATTCCGTTAACACTCATTAAACATCCACATCAAATTAAACATCAAATCAAAAACAGTAATCAAAACATGAACATAGAGATGCTGACCCTTGCGACAGTTAAATCTGGCGATAATTTTTATAATCTTCGGATCCATCCCGATGGATCAGGAAGTTTGCTGTGGAGATCTGCATCTCTTCCTGTAAAGTACGTCACCGTATCATCCAACCCCCACCCCCTCCCGCATCCCGCCACATTATTACCCCACCTCCTCATTTCTCTTCCCGCACCCATGGAACTCTTCCGCCAATTCGTGTTAATAGTGGAAGGTATCAGTCAGTAAAGCCTGACATTATTAGTAAGTGGTATTTTACAATTTCCTTGATAATCGTTTCCATCGTTTGTAAAGTGTAGAAGAGACATTTTAGGTTGTTATTATATATTGGCCACCTTGATTGCTCTTGGTGTAAGGATATAATTCTAGTATGTATACAGTACTTGAGTAGCCCTACAATTTTGTCCTCGTGATCCTGATGATAGTGACCTTTGCGACAGTTAAAAGTGGTGATTCCTTTCGATAATCCTTGATGCCTAATTATTTAATAATTATTAGCAAGTGATGTTATAAAATTGCCTTAATAATCGCATAAATTGTTAGTTTAATGTGGAAGAGACTTGTTATTTTAGGTTGATATTATTGTGGCCACCTTGGATGCGCTTTGCGCTAATATATAGAATTTTTACGGTGCTTTGGTTATCCTACAATTATGTCCTCCTAATCTTGATGAGAGTGACCCTTGCGGCAGTTAAAACTGGCGATTCCTTTTGATAATCCTCGGATCCATCCCAATGGATCAGGAAGTGTGCTGTGGAGATGTGCATCTCTTCCTGTAGAGTACGTCACGGCACCCCCCACCCTTTCTCATTGCTCGCCACATTCTAACCCCACCTCCTCATTTCCCTTCCCCCCCACCCTCCGACCCCTGGCTCCTTCCTCTCTTCCGCCAACTCTTTTTAAGAGCATCCGTCGTCGGAGGAGAGGGGGATTGCACTGTGCCTCGCTTCCCGTTGTTAGTCCGCGCGATGAATAGCGAGGTGCTCGCGCGACCTCGCCTACTTTTGTTTGTGTTTTTGGGCCGCGCGCGGGGGCTGCCGGGTAATGGGGAAGGGAGGATGTGATAAGAAGGTGGAGGGGTGGGATACTTGGAGGAGGCGAGGTAGCTTCCGCCTCTACCGCCTCTTTTGCTTCCCAGTGTGAGCGACTGTGTATTGTGTGTGTGTGTGCTCCTCGTCTCGTCTCTATTTCTCAAGGAGCCAGGTCGCTTCGCTCCGGATGGCAAGCCCTCTTCACTTCATTTCATTCCACGCTTTTAATTATGCCTCTTCTCTCCGTACCGCGACTCATCCAAGTACACCTACCTCAGCCCCCCTTACGGTGTTCTCTCCAAGGAGCTCTCCGTGCACTGCTCTCTCTGCTTTTACTAATCCAGCTCTCTGTATTTTTCATGAATGCCCACATCGCACCTATGACTTCTCTGGGTTAATCTCAACGTGGGCCGAGCCTGTTCTTGAGTTGCTTCTCTAGCTGTGCGATGTAAGAGCCGAATCAAATTCCGTATTTTTGGTGGCTATGTGTGTACATGTTGTGTATGATAATGTAATACAGCGCAGATACCTCATTTTGAGGATAAATGTTTCTGCTCAAGTTACGGGATCTAAGAGGTAAAACAAATGCTAAGTTTTTGGTGGATGAGGATGTAAATATATTCTCAAACTGTGTCTGTTTGAGTTGTTCCTCAAGCTGTGGGATGTAAGAGGAGAATGAAATACCGTAGTTTTGGCAATAAAGTATGCAGATATATCCTGTGATAGTACAAAAAGCGCTGATACTCTATTTTGAGGATAAATGATTCTTCTCTTGATCTGTGATCTAAGAGGTGAATCAAATGTTAAGAGTTTGGTGGTTAATGATGTAAATACTATTACCTGAAACTGGGTCTGTTTTCATGGTTTTCTACTTTTCCGCGGAACAAAATTTTCAAGTTTCATTGCCTTGTGAATTATGCTCCAGATAAAGTTGTGCAATTTTAGATACAGGAACAAGAAATCACTCACTAATATTTTCCATTTTCTTTGCAGGTAAGCCTTTGAATAACGATGTAGTTAGTGCTTATAAGGATGAGCAGTAAGTATGAGGTAAGCCAATAAATTTAATTCAATTTAAATCTTTTCTTATGTGGGAATCTTATATAGCTGATTCTTAGTTATTGCTATTGTGCTTATTCACTGCCTACTTCGCAAGATATATAAAGTTTACCAGTTAACATTACCAGTTTAGGGATGTTGGAGATGAATAATGGTATTTTTTCAAATGTCTGTTGCCTTTTATGATATGTGAAGGTTTGCTCAAGGTATAAAAGCTTTTGTAATATGATCCTCGGATGATATATTTGAGTATTATCTTGAGAATAACCACCCGAAAGTTACTCTTCGATTAATATTGACCTGTTACATACTTTATTTTGAATGTATTTTATCATTTCGGACTCTTTTGCAGCTTTAAACGTTAACAGAAGTCAACTTGGTAGCAAGCGCTTATTTTGATTCGCTATGTATCATTAATCAGCAATGTGCATTTACATACAAGAAGGGTTGAGCGAATGATACTTATCTTTGAGTTGGGGTAAATTATTTCTTAAGGCTTCGTTTACCTGTTTGGATAAGTCAATTGTCGAAGCTTAAAGGGTGATATTTTGAATTCACTTTTCTTTGATTTACTGCCGCATTATTACCTGGAACCGATCGATTTTGTTTTTTGGTGCCGCGTGTTTTTATTCCAATTGTACATAAGATTCGTGCGCTTACTTGCGTTATTTTTCTGGATAAATTTTATCTGCCTTTTGGTGGAATAAAATCTCTCCGTGAAGTGTGTACTTAAGAAGTCGCCGCGTGCACAGGGTTTCGTGCGATCCAGTGAGTGACTTGTTTGGGGGTGGGGGGCTAAGGAGGGCGGAGCATGTTACGATGGGGAAAAGATTAGATTGCAGTGGCGTGATAAAAATGAGGGAAAATGCAATCAAAAGGACGGTGGGCAACAGTGCCTTCAGAATATTTTAAACCTTTTGGAAAGGTGGATCAATTATGCTATTGATTCTCCTGCTTCCTAGCTAGAGAGTTTTTGGAAATAAGCGTGGAAGGAAAAAAGTAAAGAACTTAAAATTAAAATATGATGAGATTCTTTCCCGGCGTATTAATTGAGTGAAGTCCTCTCGGGATTTCCACCGGTTGATTTGATTTATAGGCACCAACGTTTCAATGAACGCCTCGTTCATCGTCCTCAGGGTGAATAATAAATTTTTACTGATCAGATTATAATTAATTCGCAAAATTAATGTAAAAAATGTATTTCTTGTCTTTACTGTGTCTGTCAATTTGACGATGGCCATTTTGTCATGTGTTTATGACTTAAACAAGCGTATGTACTTTAGTATTTTTTTGTTCCCAATTCATTGGTTAATATTACATTCTTCTGTCGACTATTTCCTGAAATGAGTAATGTTGGTATTATATTTTTGCCTTAAGACCATCCTTTACAGAGCATCCACGGGAACGACTCCATTTTTTGCTGTAAAATATCTTTGTTTTAACGTTAAGGACAAGTGTCTTTGCTATTCTTTCTCTCCGATTCTCGTGTAAAGACGCAAATTAGATATAATTAATTAATGAACACTTTTAATTGGCAATTTTGAACAGTGCCAAGTTTCCAATTAATATGGTTGGTTGGTTGGTTTCCTCTTGTTTAAATCCTTGTTAACAAGGAGCACATTATTTGTACATTCATCTTTTACGTTCTCTACGTCAATTTTTGGTGATTTTTGTATTGTTTTGACTTAAATCAGGCGATTTATTTATTAAAGTGGGGCACGCATATTATTATAGCACATGTGTTATGGCTATGTGAGGCTGTTGAAATGAGACAAACTACTTTCTTTCAATCGAAATAAAAAATTCTGAGATATCTTCATGGGTCTTTATTTTCATACTTTGTCCACTAGTAAATGCATATCAGTAAATTAACGAGGCGAATAATTTTATAACCTTGATGATGTGAAGGCGTCGCACAAATTATAGAATTAGTAAATTATAGCAAATAGCATTTTTGGTCACGTGTTGACCTACTGTCCTGTTGTCTAAAATTAGCCAGCAGTTCGTTCAGGATATTAAATTTCTAACCTGGAATCTTGGATATACATACCCATACCACCACGAAAGCCCTGTTAATAGGAGTGGGGCAGGGGAACTTGGGACATCAACTATTTTTTTTTAATGAATAAAAAAGGAAATGCGCGTACTGAATCCAATCTATTATTTTTTTGAAGTCCTTCATTACTCGTTGAACAAATGAATATCTATAGTTATTCTCTATGAAAAATATTTTTCTTCACATAAATATTTCTGCTGGACCTAAAAAAATAGTGAAGTGTTATGTTTTCTGTGTCACCCTGAAAGGTCATGTGAATGGAAACATTATTTAGTGGATGATGTAAAATGCTATGATTATTTTTGAAGTTAAACAGATTAATATTGAATTAAATTGCACCTTTTCTAATGTTTTGCTTGAAATCGGGTGATTTATTCGTTAGATGGGCTAATATATTTTATTCTGAGTGAAAATAAAGTATTCCACGGAGTCATCCCTCACTGGCCAAAGTGCATACCGATTTCTTCCCGGCTCTCGAAGTAGAGGCTTGCCATTCAAGGTCTTCCTTGGGGTCGTATTTGAGAACTCCCTTCCTGAGCAGCCTACTTTCGCGAGGAATATCCTTTGTTTCCCTTTCATTCGAGAGCGTATCAATCTACCCATCGTTCCTTTTCATTTGAATTATTGAATGGTTTCACAGACATTCTCCGCGGCCCTCATTTAGAACGTTCTTTGTTATGACCGAGTTATTCAAAAAAGAAAGGGAATTTTACTGGCCCACAGGCCAGGTGTATGACTAATTTTTACTCTATATCTCAATGGCTGATGATAAATTTAATTTAATGCTATCAAACATTCCTAGAAAAATATAGAAACATAATTTCCGATCGCATTGCGATGTGACCGAATTACCTTCATTGAGGCAAAATATTATTTGGATATGACTTAGTGATTTGATTCTTCGTTCACGAAAACCGGTTGTTTGTGAAACTTTTCCCGTTCTTTTCTCATTGATGCTTCGAAGTTTGAAAATTGATTTGTAAATGGAAGATTGCATAAAAAAATCAATTGATATTCACTGGAAGCAATAAAAGAAATGTTTTCATAAATGGAGAAAATGTTAGGAATTGTGTATTCTGAAATTGTTAATAATTTACAGCATAATATCTTAGCGCATAATTACTGTTCATATGTTGAATATGGGTAATTTTTAAGCAGAGGAAAATTAATGTCATGCGTAAATATTTGTAAAAGCACATTATCTTATACCGATCTGTGCATTTGCAAAATTGGCAGTGTGTTGAGACTTAAAATGACTCAGTGACTTGCAAATAAATTTATACCAATGAGCTTCGATTCTATTATTTGAATTCAACGTGTAGTAAACCTAATAGTAGACCCCGTACGTGAATTTTATTGTTACTTAATTACGTATTGGACTGCGGTGATCATTGAAAGATTTTTTTGAAAAAAAACCTAAGTGCTGTATTTGGCCACCCCCTGAATAGACATCTATTCACGCTTCAAGGGTGCCCGATTTTCCGTTAACATCGAGTTAAATGCAGTAGGTTCTTCTCGTGAAATAGTAGATAGTGGTGCGATGAACGGAGAGAGGTCAGCCCAATTTATGGTACTGCCCTGCAACAGGGGCGCATTTACGTCTCTTCGGCTATTCTTAATGGTCCTCTTGAATCAGATGATTAGGCTTAAGAGCCCTCTCCTTAGAATTGAAGACGGTGCTGCATGTCCCCTGATGAGAAAATTCCTTGTTTTTTTTCGAATAAATCCGCGGAGTAAGAGGAAGGGTCGCTGAGAAAGATCACCTCATTCAAGGAAGCATATGGATCGTTCTTGACGTACTGGGACCTTTACGCGCTAATGCATTGCAGTATTTTTTGTTTCACCTATTATGATGCACAAAATCGTAAACATTTAGAATGAGATGGGAGATGGCTCTAAAACTATCGCATAAATACGGGCGGAAAGTGCTGCATTTTTTGGTATGAGGAAATGGTACTGACAATCACCTACTCTTTGAACCTGTCGATGTGTAGGGGAAACTGTAAATGGCTGAAGAAGTATAAAAGGTATCGTAACAAAAAACAGTGCGCTATATTATGAGCATCATGATATAAATAACTCGAAGCCAAATCATAACATAAATTAAGTTATAAGAAAGCGTTTGTAGCAATTGTCCAATCATGTTTTATAAACGCGTTTGCGTCCTATAGCAAATCTTTAAAAAATTCAATTTAGCAAATAAAGTTAGTTATTTTTACATAATAATTGTTATCATATTTTGCTCTTTTGCATCAATTACCCTTTTTTATAATTAAATTATAATTTTCCTATTTTTTTGTTGAGTGAAAATTAAATCCTTAATCTCTTTGATTTATATCGTTTCATTCGTACATAGAAAAATAGTGAGTGGATAAGTTTTCCGTGTCGTTCTGAAAGACCTTGTTGTGCGGGGGAACATTATTTAGTAGATGATATTAAATTTTGTTAGTAGCATGCAGTTATGTATTGCATGGATACAAAATATTTTTTTTGTAAATAAACGGAAAACATTTTTTTAGAATATCTTACCCGCGTTGAAACCGTAGAAAAGTTTATTTTTTCAGTTAGCCGGGAAATTGTAAAAATCAATAGTTTTTGTTTTACTCCTCAATCGAAATAGGATATATTTTATTTCGCTGAAGGCGAAAACTGCCACATTTTTCCTCGTGAAAAATGTGTATATGCCATAGCATTCATCTTCATAACCCTTAGGATGTGGAATATCAATTGCCAATCACATTGCATTCATAATTACTAAATAGTCTGCAGTTCCATGTTTAGTTTACATCAAAACATGAACAGCAGCAGTCGCAACGAGAGAACAATGAGTGTTTGAGGATATCATTTCTAGTAAATGCGATACAATTAATTGGAAGCCGAATGTTGATGTTCTGGGGGATTCAAATCTATGAAATTTCTTTGACCAAAATATAATTGGATTCCATACCTAAAACATAATTTTCTGGTGGTTGCTTTTTATGGCTATACTGTGAAAATGCCTCTGTATGTATATGGAATTTTGATTGGATTGATATTAATGTTGCCCTGCACTAGGCTTAAAAATAGGCTAAGATAGGGGTTGTTTACGCTAATTTGTCCGTGCTAAATTACTCGGCTGCAGCCACATATTGCTCACGTTCATTTCTCCTTGTGATTTTGCCCGTAATTTGTTTCTCGTCTTCGGCTCGTTTTCCGAGTTATAACCTGCGATGAGACTGGCGAGGTAACTTCATTTGATACCATTCTTGCAATTTTGCTGCATTTCCGTTTGATTTTGTGACTTCTGAGGATTCGTGAGAGCGGGCTTAATTATTGACAGGCTGGAATAAGTCTCTAAATAAACATCCACGAATCGTTCTATTACTAATCTACACTCTATCAAACCTGCACTTATGTGTTCCTTTTTTATTTTTCAGCCTTTTTTGTGTATGAAGTTAATATATGAAAAATTTATATTTATTCTGCGATATAAGAGATATATGGAATTATTTGTTTATATTATAGTTCCATTATAAGCGTTTAATTAACATATCTGCGCCTGCCGTTGATGCATGTAAAAGTTTTAAATCACAAATTGATGTTCCTTTAGGTTTCTTTGATTAATCAAAGCCAAACCAGCATCTAAGGAGTGACTGAGGAAAAAAGCGTGAAGATAAGAAAGTCATTCTGAACATATAACCGTTTCGTAATATTTTAAACACTCTCCATATTCATCAGAAGTGGTCGAATCGTTTGCTACCTAATTTTATCTAGCAATTGTGTCTGGTCGCAATGCGTAAGTTTCTTATTTAAATTTTAATAGAAGATGTATTCTTATAACATAGCATTTCCCGAAATTTGTTGATTATTTAATGTATCTTACATGTAATTTTGGTGAAAGCACTTCGTATAATGTTTTATTTCATTTGATGATTTCATTTAACCTTTTGTTCTCACTCGCGAAAGAGGGCGTTTGACGTTTTATAAAGTATAACAGATTAGCGTGTGATAATGAATTCATATCGTGTAATCATGATTGAAAGCCTAACTATATCGGGGAAATCGATTTCTGAGAATTATATAAGCTCCTTTCGACGAGGCCTTGGGATCGTCTCAGGCTAGTTCCTTTGCTCAGAAATGAAAATACAAAAAATCCATGGTGGAAAACCTTTATCAGCCCGTCTAAGATTAAGTTTAAGCCGTAGTCTCCACTATGAATTTCACCAACAGTCCTGGTTAAAGTTTACCGCGCCGCGTACTGCAAGGTTATAATAAGACCAAACACATTTATATTGGTGGCTTATAACGTGATAATATTAACAGTTTCAATCAAATTTGACGGATAAATGCCCTTAAGCATTTATTTCATCTTTTAAGCTTCAGGTATCATGCAATGGCTTGCAGTCCCCTTGACGGTAATGCATCTTTATTGTGGTGGAAAAGAATTTAGAGCTTCAGAGTTACAGAAGTTCTTGGGGCGTAGTCGAGATCCACATCATTAGTTGATCATTGGACTAACGAAGGGCCCTTAACAATGGCATGCTCCCCTGCTCGATGAAGCCTATCAATTGCGCACCTATCCAATTTTGGAATGATCTTGAGCACTGCTCTCTATTCACGTAAATAGATGGAAAAGAACGCAACTTCGGAATTTTTTCTTCCACTTCGTTAAATTTTTATTTAAACATAATTCGAACTATAAAACACTGGGGATATATACAACAGCAATTTAAAAAAAGTTGTTATCAAACTTTACGTTTTTCCCATTTAAAACGCCATGTTGGGAAGTGCCGGACTGGTTTCAGCTCCGCTCCAACCGATTCCGTACGTGACGATCAACATTTCATTGTTTCCAGTTCAGCGGACATAATCGGTGAAATCGAAGGATTAAACGTAAACGCGTGTTCTAAAACGGTGAAATGTAACGGCCGACGCTTTGTTCGGAGGTGAGGAACATGGCCGAATGCGCAAGGGCAGTGGTGGAATCCATTTCGGTGCGCGAGGCCACCCCAGTGGAGTGGACGGAATACTCGTATCCGTTCTCCTGTCGATTTGCCTTCAATATCGAACTCATACCACCTCCCATCAACCTTTCTCTCTCTCTTCCACGATATGAACCCGCAGGGGCGTCCTGCGCTGATTATAATTCGCAACCCGACGCTCGCTGAGCGAAAGCCGATAAGTGTCCATTTTTGCGTGCCGTGTCGATGAGTTGCCATCGACTGGAACACGCCGCGCCGGTACTGCGGTTTTATTTTATTGGACTCCGGGATTTCGGTCGGGAGCTTTGTAGAGCGAAACGCAAGCCCGGAAAAGAGATGGGAAAGCGCATCAGCGGAATAAACATATATACGCGGAGGATATATATATCCGTTTCACTGTCTCCCTAGACCCCGGCATGTGTTTTTCCCGCAATTCGCTATTGTTGCGTCATTTTTTTATCCTGGAGTGCGGCTGTATGAAATGGCCATTTCCGTTTGTTGCGTTCGTTCGGAAGCGCGTGGAATCGTTTCCCGAGCGCGTGGAGTACTTTTTCCGGGAGCGATACGATGTTAAATTGGTGCGTGTTTTCGCGGAACGAGCCCTGAGCGTTCTATTAAGCGGCGGGATACGTGCTGTCCCGAGGCGGATTTTGGCGATTGCTGCATTATTTTTTGCAATCGTTGTTGCTGACTTCGGATGAGTGGCCCTAGAGTGTTTTTTATCATGAAGATGTGGCACCAATTCTATCCGGATGATGATGCTTTGCGCTACTTGTTCCGCTGATTGTTCCCCGGCGGTATTTCTTACGCCGGATTAGTGCTCGATGGCGTCTCTCTTTAGTATTCTCTCTTGATGCTTGTATTTGTTCTTTTGTTTTTGTGAGCCATTCTTCCTTTTACTCTACAAACTAGATATTTTTCGTTCACGTACATTCATCCAAACCTATGATCCACAGCACTGACGATAATTAGTTATACGCGGTGGAATGTTTCTTATCGTTCGTGAATGAATTTAATGCTTTTAAGCAATTCATTCTGCTGGTTAATTATGTTTATACATCTTATATTACTTACCTAACAGGGAATCAACTCTACCGGTTTGCAAAGAGTATTTTTTTCTTTTAGGCTACTCATTATTTTGTTTGGAGATATTAATAATATTATAGTTTACATATTATTAATGTTTTAATATTTGAAAATATGAGTTCATTGGAGTTGTTTAAATAAAATATGGTAGCACTTTCCACAATATTTTAATGCTAAAGTGCTACCATCTTTTATTTAAATCTGTCGAACTCCCTTACAACGCGTGCATCTGTTGAAATCATTGAAGTTGCTACACCAAAGGTGTTATTCGATTTGAAAAAAAATTGACTTGGATAAATTTCTCTTCAGGTGTGCTATCAGTTAGTGACTCAGCTAGGGGGTTAGGTTAGGGGGATAAACCACTCCAAAGAGCTAAGAGAAATTTTTAAGTTTAATCCATGTTACTTCATTGAATTGATATTAGTAATAGAATTGTGTAAGGATTAATAAAATATCCGTCAGAAAGCCGTAAAACTCACCATTTTGAACCATTTACCTTTAAATTCCGCAATTTATTAATCTCGCACCTGCCGCTTATCCTGGTGGGTATTCCATACCCTCACACACCCTGGTATTATTTGCACCTAAACCCCCCCAACCTTAATTCCTAGCTGCGCCCCTGCTATCAGTGACACTGTTGCAGAGTAAGATCCAGGTTCAAATCCAGGCTAAGCGATATTTTTTTCTTACCTAGCAAATTTCACTCTCCGTTCAAATAGCGTTGCACACGTGCGCGTGACTACATACAAAGTTACCTTACTCGTTGAGTGCATATGTGCATGGTTGTTGTGCATTTCACTCAGGTCTCTCGTTTAGAATGTGGATATCCATCATCCATCATTCCACAGCCACCCAATTTCGGTTTATGAAATGAATCTCTCAGCGTGAAGAATTCTGCAATCTTTCTTCCAATTCTTCAATGTGAGTGGCAAAGCAGGATGTAGTCATTTTGGACATGACGTTCCCCGTCATCACGGAGCTATTCTTTCACATCATTCAATTCCTTTTGGGATCGCCGGGTCAAAGCATTCCGCAAACAACTTATTCAGCTAATGTGCCGAACAAAGATAGATTTCCGAAGTTTACGGTTCATTTGCGACTCCGGTGTGGAGGCGGCGGAATTCTTATCGCAGCGGGCATAGTAGCTCTTGGCGCTGCAATTCCTCCTGAATGGAGAAACTACTTACGGGGATATTTGGACGCCTTGGGGAGAGTTTTGGTGGAAAATTCCGCATTCCGCGCGAAAGGGCTCTAAGATATGATTGATCGTGCGCAGACTGGCAAATGTATTCCGGGCTGACGTCCTGCCGGCTGCAGTCCTTAGGGCGAGCGAAAGTGTGGGTGATATCGATGTATGGACAAGAAAAGTCTAGGTTATAAAGCTGTTGTGATCCAATGAGCATGGGTGTCAATTATATACATAGATATAAATCAATGCATTATTAAAGAATAATTTCTATTGATACGTAACGAATTACGCGAGTAGGTTGTTGTCACTATTCATACGTACATTATTATTATTATCTATCAATATCATTTGAAGGAAAATTCTATGATGTAAAAAAATTACTATGGTAAATAGTCAGTACAGGCCATAATTCATAATGCATACGAAGTAATATATCTTCTATTTATGGTTAATTGGCCCAAAATCTGTCATGATTGATATTAATATATTATCACATACTTTAGTGAATTTAATTTTAGGATTTTTAAAAATAATTTTGAGTAAAAATTAGTTTTATGAGTTTTTTTTTAAACTTAAATGCATAGAGGTGACAAATATTTTTCATAACTTTTGGTGGCGGTCTTTCCTCCCGGGGACTATTGGCATGGCAATAAGTGAAATGCGGCCAGCAATCCACTGCTAAGTCAGTGATGCCGTCTAAGTAGGTTGGTCCTTGACTGCACTATTCAAATCAAACACTTTTCACGTGTTTGTAATATGTTTACAAGAATATTTGCCTATCGTAGAAATTTCGAACCTTCCATTTGAGCAGACCTCAGCGCATTTTTCGTATCGCTGACTTGATACGATTCAATAATACCATTCATTTCCCCATAGCTCGAAAACTCGCTCGGTGACCAGGTCATTTTTGTCACCGTTCTTATGATATACTGAACGATGTATCATTTTTATTGCCAAAGTGACGTATGAGCTCTAGTCGAAACCATCATTATTTTTGCAATATTAGACTGAGATTATTTTTTAGAAAACATTAAAAGAAAAACTTGCCCTTTTCGCTCACCATTTTATGAAGTACCTATAATCAGAATTGTATATTTTTTTATAATATCTTAATAATAAACGTGTTTAATTTCTCAAACCAATCTTGGTGAGTAGTAATTTTCAATGCATTGTACTACTTCCGCTCTTTTCGCCGTGGGATTCATTTTTCACTTGCCAATACGCATGATCCACGCGCAGCCGCCTCCAAAAAAAAGAAAGCCTCCCGCTCTCTCCTGATCAATCGATTTCGGAGCTTCCCGCGCCTTTGTTTTCTTTCACCCTTTCTCTCCTTCAGAAGGCCCGTGTGCCTGAAGACCCTTTTGGAAAGCAGCCGACAAACATCGACAGACACTCAACCTCCCATGGCAATGAACGCCTTGGTGGAATCGATTCTGTGGGGGCTGAGAGGGAAGTTGGTGAGGCAAAATGGGCACTTGGTTCCCTCCGCTCGTGCTACTGCTGCTCAAATGGTGATTTCTATTCCCTCCTAGCACTGTGGGATTCTCGTCTAGTCTCCCATTCAGCTACCAAGAATCGAAGGATTTTATTAACCTTTAGTTCGGGTGCTCTCCTGATTGAAATAACCGTTACCTTACCTAATCACGTTGCTCATCCGAATGTTTCTGGGGTTTTAACGTCCCACCTAGCGAAGAACTTCATATCATGTAATTTCATTATGAGCATCGTTTTTCGGATAGAACTAAAGCCCAGATACATTTCACGGTAATACTCTGCGTTTGTCTAGATTTCGTTATGATAACGTTGGCATCACCTCCAGTTAGGGTATAGTATACGATAATGACAACAGGATATACACTACAGATGCTAAAGAAAGAACTGAGCCACTTCTCGTATTTGTGGGCCTCTAGTCGAGTCTCCCATTCAGCTACCAAGAATCGAAAGATTTTTATTAAACTTTGATTCGTGTGCTCTCCTGATTCAAATAACCCTTGGTGTGGCATATGGTGTGAATTTATTATGAACATCTTTTTTTTCCACTTCTTTTAGTCGTGAGGCACTTGTCTAATCCTCCATTCAGCTCCCAAGAATCGAAGGATTTTATTAACCTTTAGCTCGGGTGCTCTCCTAATTGAAATAACCGTTAGTTCACCTAATCACGTTGCTCAACCGAAAGATTCTGGGGTTATAACGTCATACCTAGCGAAGTACCTCATATTAAGTGATTTTATTATGAGCATCGTTTTTCGGATAGAACTGGAGCCCAGATACATTTCATCGTAATTCTCTGCGTTTGCCACGATTTGATCCAGATTTCCTTGTATAACGTTGATATCATATCGTCCTTCCTGATATAACGTTGGCATCACCTCCAGTTAAGGTTTAGTATACGATACTGACAACAGGATATGCACTACGGATACTTAAGAAAGAACTGTGCCACTTCCCTTATTTTCGAGGGTTAAATTTTTTAACTAATTGATGTTCTATCGGCGAATAGAAATGTATATTTTCCCACCGGGAAGCTTTTCTTAATTGAAATTGTACATCAACTGCTATCATTATATTGTGTATATACCGGTTGGACGAAAAACATTCATTATTATTTCAGCCCGGAATACCAAGTAGATACGCCTCATGGTGAAGGCACAGTGAATTTTAATGAATATTAATAGGATACCTTGATAAATAATCTACGTATTAATGAAGGTGTGTATATTTGATGACTGAAGCGTTATCTAAATATCGAGGTAATCAATGATGTATACCTTATTCAAACGTTGGTATATCCAAAGCTATTCCGCTGGAGAAAAAAATGAAGGAAATTGAGTTTAGAAATGCGCCTAGCCAAAATCTGAAAAATCGATAGGCAGGAGCATGGACATAACGTAGGTCCTTTTTGTGTTGGATCTCTAAAGTAACCCTCGGTATATATTCTGGTTGAAACAACAAGGGCATTGCCCGCTGCGTCGCTTCGATCCAAATAGAGTCGTTAATGAGAAGCACACCGTTTGTTTTGTGTATTTATCGGCCACATAAAGTGGCAATTATCGAAAACGTCGGTTATTTAATGTACACGCTCCGCTCACCTCCGCGCTGGCACTAAATTTTACTGACGCGCGGCAAAAGCAAATGGATTTCCCGGAGCAATTGATAACGACCGCTGACTAACGAGAACTACGAACGTTTGGAGAAAAAAAGATGCGTTGATTATCACTGTGGAATGCGGTAATTCAGGTATGTACGCTCTGAGTGTCGTGAGTAAATATATTTTCCTGCAGACTAAGAGTTAAAGCATCTTATTCATTTCCATCATTGAAATAGTTTTCTAGAGCTCTTAGACGTTATTTCTAAGCTCTTATAATGAAAGTTGGCAATATTTTGCTGGTTCTGAATGAAACGTGGACAATGATTCGGTAAAATTGTCTTGGATGGTATAATATGATGAACTAAAGGAAGAATAGAAATGATTGTTGGGGTCGATAACTTGAGGAACTCTATCCTCACAGAAAAATAAGTATACTTAGCAAAATCCCACGCTGTATATTTATAATCTATTACTACATATATTTATTGTTTATTCTAGTCAACAAGTTTCACTGCGCTACAGCATCGTCACGATTGCATCCATGGTTGCCGTTGTCAGAAGGTCTTGTTCACCTTCCATTCCCCAGTCTTTCACCTTCCTCGGATAACCTAAATAAACGCTCGGTAACTATGAACGCAGTCGTGATGATGATGAAGTGCAGTGAAACTTGTTGACTAGAATAAATAATAAATATATGCAGTAACATTTTGTTAATTTTGATCACTTAAAAGAAGAATGATTTCTTTAGGCAGCGTTTCATCTCTATTTAAAAAAATATTTCCCTAACTCTCGCATGAAGCAATTGTGATCGAGCTCTCGTCGTGCACCTGTTTAAATTCCGTACTTATTTTGTTTCTTTAAGAATTTGTCCCACTATTCTCCTCTCACAAGGTATTTGATTTAAAGTAATTGCCCTTATAACACTGACAGACATATTTTTTAATATCTGAATTTGTTTGTGGTGGTAATTATTATTATGGTTTACATTTCTGATATTGTTTTTTTACAAATTTTTAATTATAGATATTTGTTGTTTTTCCCTATTGACCCGGGAAGTTTATTTATTCATGTTTTATAGAAATTTTAAGTAATTTTATGAAACGAAATTTACAGATTTAACAAACTACAATAAAATTCTATCGAGTGCTTTCAGACTCTAATTTGGCAGTACAGTGAAGGAAGCATTAAACCTTTAGAATGGAAAACATTAAGGCAAAACTTCGGCGAAATAAGCCATTGCCAAATAACTTGAACACAACCTCTGTGAAAAAATGTGATTTTACTGCCCTAAATATGTTCAAGATCATTTAATTTTTATTTACTAATAAGAAATTCTTGCTAATGCGGAAAATATCCCCTTGAAAATTAACTTAAACACAAATACCGAGAAAAAATATGACAGCACTAAACATGTTCAAGATCATAAAATTTTTATTTAAAAATAAGAAATTCTCGCTGGTACCGGAAATAAAACTTTGCCAATTAACTGAAACACGACCTCCGCGAAAAAATATTATTCTACTGCACTATTTATGCTCAAGATGATTTAATTTTTATTTACAAATAAGAAATTCTCGCCGGTGCCGAAAATATTACCTCTCGAGAGGCAAGGTTTGACGCGAACACAATTTTCCGAAAATCTTGTGAGTGAGCCTCGAGCGAGCTTTAACTGGCGTGGATGATGGAAGTGAGGGTTTCGGTCGCAATTTGATCCGAGCGTTCGTTCTTCGGACCTCCCCGTGGCCACACACCGGGGAGGAGGGAATGGGGCGAGAGGGTGAGTGGCTTTGGGGGACTCGAGGCGGAACACTCCCAGCTCCGGTGGTTGGGTGTGGGGTTGAACGGCGAGATTGGCACGTCCTCGGAATCGGGTTAAGTGAGGGGCGAAAAAGAGAGATGAAGGAGGGAAGAAAGGGTGGAAGGGGGGTGGAAGGGGGGATGCCTTGGTCCACAAGGGGGCGGGGAGGGGGAGAAAAGAGACGGACGTGGTCGTTCTGTGCGTGAACGGTCCAATTAAACATTTTTGCCGTTTTCCGCATTGGTGCGGAAGCCCTTTTGGGAACTCATTTTATCTCGTATTTAAAGGGGGTAGCGTTAGCGGACACGGTTGAGTTCTGAAAATCAGTTAATTTGCGAAAAAAATATGGTGGGAATGAAAAATAAGTCTTGCGTTAGCAATTATTGCCGTGTTAAAAAAAAATCAGTGGATTAATGTGATAACATAGTGGCCAGAATGTAGTGAAAACGAGCTATTCGTATGTTCAGACGCGTTGAGTATCGCATCTTTGGTTGGAGTAAACACATGCGAACATTGCAATTAGTTTATCAAGAGTGCCCATTTCCCCTTACCTTTATCACCTACCTCTCTTCATCGAAGTGTATTTTTCTCTGTACAATGTTGTATACCTATGATCTTTCAAGGTCATGTCTCTTGAGATATAATGTCGCCCACATGTCCATATGGGATTTCGGATTTTCTACGTTTATTGCTTAATGTAGGTCCCTTTTTTTCACGAGCATGGTGGGAATAATGTTGTGGTGCTCACATGAGCGAGTAGCTTTCGGTATACAATATTGTTTCTGCCACTTGCATGGAGGACTGATTAAGGCTCTGTAGTTCTCCAGTCTGGCTCCTACAAAACGAAGGAAATATCGTTAATTTCATTTTTTTCTTCTAAAAAGATATACGAACGCTTATTTTCAGGATTTTATCATTTATATATTTCTATAACTTTGATTAGAGCGAGCGCTGTTTCGCTCGCGGCCGCTCGAACGGGTGATTTACGGCCGATGCGGGAGCCGCAACCCGCGGCGAAGAAAATAAGAGACTCCCTTTCCAATCCACTCGAGACGCTTCAAAATAGAAAATAAAATTATAGCGGGGAGGGATGCTGCTGCTGCTGCTCCTTATGGAACGGCGGGAAAAGTAACCTCGCGTTGCACGTTAAGAGCTAATTCAGAAGCGATCCGATGTTTTACGACCGCGCAGGTGGATTTATTATAGTCTGCGTCAAAGGGCTTTCTAGCTCGAGGCCTTCCTAACCTCGAAACTATCCTCAGACGTAATAACGTGAACAAGATGGATACTTTACTCCCTCTCGTACTTGACAGCTTCAGACGGGACGAATGAAATGACGAGTTGCATGGTTAGGGTGCAAATTCACGGGACGAGTTGCGTGTGCAGACAGATGCACTAAATGAACTCCGTAAATATATCTATGTGCATTTTGTGTGCATTATTAAGTAAATATGTAGACCTAGGAACGTTACTCGGGAATCGTGAGGCCAAAAGGTTTTAGGCAGAATAGCGATGGGTGGAAAAATAATAAAGTACTTTCAGGAAATGAGAAAAATCTTACGGAAGAAGAGCAATGTGCTTCAACAGAAGTCTTAGAGTAACGAGAAAGTAAGGATAGAAGCCGGCTAAATAGTATAAAGATCTGACTGAGAGGCGGAAAGCACTGGCAGAAGTAAAAAGAGCTGCGACAGAAGCGCAAGGTGGTTCAAGGAATAAGTTTTTCGACAGTGGATTACAAGTGAACATTATGGCGACGCAGGGAATAAGTAAAATTGCTTGGAACTTCTGATGAAGAGGGCATGAAGAAGGAAGTTCTCAGACTGTGCTTCCGAGTAATGACGTAGAGCGCTGCTGAATTTTACGGAAGACATTGTTTTTCAAGGGCTGCAACCTAAAGGTTGGTTTATTTCTATGGGTGTAGATCTTTCCCACGACAAGCCCTGGAAATATGAATTCTTCATGTTAGGGACTGGGTTGGGGGAGGGAGAAGTTCGTTCCTGTGAAATTATTTTGCTAAGTTCAGGATAAAATAATTGTTATTCCCGAAAACTCCATCCGTATTTTATCTCGATGGCCTACAGTCTATAGACCTGTAATCTAATCTATAGATTGCCATTTGTACAGGACCTTAATTGAAATTTATCTTCGAGATGTATTACTGGATTGGTAAGGGTACTATAACGAACATAAACAAGTTATTTAATCTCCGTATTCAAACGCTCTTCGATTGTGGACTTATGTTTGAAAGATTCAATGAATGATAGCTAAAATGACATATAAGTTATATTTACACACCTTTTAATCTTGGAAGTTTATTTTATTTCTTCCCTTAAGTCGTTTTGTCCCCACTTCATTAATATCAAATGCCGCAGCTATGGAGTCTAGGGCATCGAGGAGGCTGGAATCGGTACGAAATTTTGTATGTATTTATAAATTTTTATATTTATAGTTATAAGCGTTTTCAATAAATAAAGTGCTAGCGCATTAAAACACTCTTTACCTGCATTAAATTTAAATTGTCTGTGGAAAATAATTTTTAAAAACATTGTAATAAAAATGACTCCTTGTACCTACTGATTTCCACTTTAATCATTTTCTGAGTTTCACGAAACTTTTACAAAGGAAAAATAAAATATTCCAGTTTTAGCAGATGATCTTTTGATGAACGGTCAGGAAAGTTGTTAACTGTTAGGGAATAGTCTGGTATTGTAAAAATTGGATATCTGAAGTAACTCTGTTTTTCTTCATTCCACCATTCCCATTTGAGTGCGGACGGCACGTAGGAGGCTGCCAAGCAAGGAACCTCCGCCAATCTCTCTCCCCGAGAAGCAAGAGGGACGGTGTGGGCGAGTGAAGGGAGGAAGACCCCGCGAAAGGGTGCATATTCTCCCTACCAGGCCATCCTCGTCGACGTAATGTGCGGGAGCCTAAAAAATATGGCTCGAACGCCCTTCCCCCTCTTTTTTGGCGCGGGAAACGTTTTTTGGCGCGGGAGGGGTGAAGGAGGCTATCGGCTCCTTTTTACGGTCGTCGGGGATTTTGCGGCGATCCCATTAAACGTGCACGGGCGAAGCAGTAAAAACGCCTTTGGCCCCCTCGACCCGTACGGACGTGGGACGCGGGGCCTTAAACGATACGGCGACCGTGGTCGTCTCCTCGCGTAGTATCGCATCATTGATGGGCGATTGAGTTTTGGGCATAAATTGCTGCTTGTATGGTGGCGGCGGGTGGTGGATTTTTTTAAGGTTGAGGAGTGTTAAGGTCAATCCTCTTGTTATGGTGCCCTGTGTCAAGAAATAAGTGAAAAAAGAACTGTATGTTACAATATTTTTTACATCACTTTCGCGGTCCCGATTCAAAACTGAGGAGTATTAAGTTATGGCTGTGTTTCTTTTTTGGGGTTGATATTTGAGTATGCATGTAAGGTGCTCTCAAGCAAATTACCAATTTGTAAGATCACAGGGATTTATTCAGGCGTTTGAAATTTTGACTCTGCCGTGTTGCTGCTACAAAATTAAAGTTATGTACGTACTATAGTACTTCAACGGAGTTTGATTTGTATGATATGTGCAGGTATCTCAAAATCAATCCCTATTTTGTGGATCACATAAATTTATTTATGCATATATTTTTTAACGATTTTTCCGTTGTAAGTGAAAATGGGGTGAAAGGGATTGATATTAAAATATTTTCAAAATGTGTGCCGATAGTAATTGCCAAATTGGTGAAACAAATTCATTTATTTAGGAAATTTTCTGAGCTAGCTCTAGTTTCATTAGTACCTATTGCACTATTAGCACTGATTTCTGCGTTTCTGGTGGTTTTATAAGTGACTTTTGTGCCATTTAGTGAAAAAACAAGAATCAAAATCTGCTGCTACTTTGGCTCCATATTTATTACCATTGTTTTTTGATGATTATTAGATTTTGAAGTCATCCAAGTTTAAAAAATTCTCTGTATGCCAAGTTTAACTTTTTAAACTTTTATTATAGTTCTTGTTATGAGCTTGCGAAGAGAATCAAGTAAAATTTGTTCGAAAATCTGATACTTGTTAAATCCGGGAACGTATAAGTTCTTCAGATATAGTTAACAAGATGGAATGTATTTGTTCAGCTGCAAATCCCATCCATCTTCTTCACCATATTGATTGAAAGTTCACGAGATTACTACCCAACCACGAGCGGATATAAAGTTTTCTGGGTCAATTCGCAGACCACCATGTTAACGGGATACCGTCTATCGAAAATTTTTATGATTCAATGCCTATTTTTTGGTATGTTCAATCAAATCTAGCTATTTAGTTGGAGAAGAGGGGGGAAATGTGCATAATTTACAATGGTTCATAATCTTACATCTATTCCAGTGCTTTTTTGTTGGATTTTTTCGTCAACTTTAGCATGGTACCCTAGTTATCATGTGTGGTTTCGATAGTATCATAGCGAAGAAACTACGAAGTATTGGAAGAAGAGAAGTACCGTTGACTGGATTATGGTGATTAAAAGTGAATTTATGATAAGATTTCTTGTAAACGAAGATCAGTTGTTCGAAACTGTTTTATAATGAAATTAATTCCCTTTATTGGAAATGTAAAATTCGCTTTGAAATACAGGCAATAACCGCCTACTTTAACATTGTAAATTTTATAGGATAAAGCTAGAAAACATAAATATAGTGATTGAATAAATTTTCCCTTTTATATTTTCCAGGACAACATAATTTGTAGAGTTACTCTTAAAACCATGTTCTTGAATTCTTTTTTTTTTTAATAATTCAAAGCCGAAAAGGGTCTGCGAGCTTTTTGAATAAATTTATATGAATTTACCGAGCTACGAATCCTCTTTTGAAGCAGCTTTCTACAATGGGAATGGGGTGTAGTAGCAAAATGCTAAAGACTCACTCTTGACTGATTCAGCGTCCATGCCGCTAACTCTCCCCAGACGCCTCCTTTGTACGTGATGGCGCCACGAAATAAAACATCACGGTCTCCAACGCCACGCCGCTGTTGTCATTGTTAAGCTTTGGGCGTCGCGTCGCAAGGAAGATGGGACATATATTTTTTCGCTTTTTTGATATTTTTTTCAACCGTACCATGCGACAGTGGGAGTAATCCTCGGTCATTATTTGCTAAGGGAAAAGCCTTTTTAAAATTTACCCGTCCAATGCTCCTTGGGGCTAATATTATTTTTGGGCAGTCGACTTTAGTGCTTTGTAATTTATGCGGGAGTATTTTCTTGGAGCCCAAAGGAGGTTCATTATACTAATAGCATGAAACCTTAATTTCATATCTGCATCATCCATTTGAAAGCGCAATTTCGGGAAACTAATGTAAGTAGCGAGCTGGTTGTGCGTGAAACTTCGTCGTTGGATAAAATTAGAACGTATTTTATACTGTAGCATTTAATGAAATTGTAAATGTTGATTTGCACTTATTTCAAGTATTCCCGTTTTCTTGTGAATAAGGGATAATCCTCGGGTATTTGTGAAATGAAATTTGTATCTTCAGGTATTATTGCTCAAGCAGATATATGCCACTTGATAATAGTTAGAATTATTGTTATTTACTTATTATATTATTAACTACGCCATCCGATTATTATTTCACTATTTCGTAGCCATAATCCGTCAGAATCAGCAGATGAAGAATGCATAAGGTGAAGTTTATTTTCATATGGTTATATCTAAAAAATGCAGACACCTTTTCATGCAAACTAGCTCTTTATTTATCGCCAATAAATTGTAAATGCTCATGGTAAGAGGTAAAGAACAGCATGTTTAAAAAAACATTAAATTTAGTAGGAAATTGATGAACTTCACAATTTCGACCCCATGTACTTGGGTACGCGATTGGTGGTAATAGTGATGAGAAAGAGACCGAGCGAGTAATTTTGAGATAATTCCTGCAAACGAATTGACACTTGCGAGCACTTGACATGAATTTTTAAATTTCAATTGCTTTTATTTTCTTTGTGCGGACGGCCATGTGACAAAGTTTATGAAGCGATCGTTGCGTTCAGTTGCGTCTAGAGGAAAATTAAGACTCTCCTTTAAAGATAAAACCTATTCAAACATGTTTTTTTCTGGGAACGAAGAGGCTGAACTCAAATTCCGGTGATATTCAACCCTTAATTTGTATGCCAAGAGAGACCTACTGGCTCAAAGAGGCTCACAGTGCTTTATTTAGTTCTCAGGTGCTCCTGACGAATCTTTTTCCTCGCTGACACTTTCTTGATTGCAACCATCCTCTCGTCTGAATTTCCTTGTTACTGGCTGTCTGTTGCAGGTACTTTGCGTATTGTTGTTTCCCAGACAGCTGTCCAACTATTTTTCTCCTTTTCTTCTCCCAAACGTGCATTTTTAATTGCAATTTTGTTTAGTCTTATTTCCAACTGCTGCACCTTTGATGAATTCCACTAGGCGCCTTTGTTTTGTATTCGTTAAGAGGAAATTCATTCCATCAAGCCTCAACTTATCCATTATAACGCTCTTGATGAATTTTCCTCTCCAAAATCCTGGTATATGTTGAAAATTATCCTTTGTGGCCGTGGCTTTTGTGTGGTGACAACGATGTAAACATTACGTCTCCGGGGACTCGTTATTTAATAAAAATTCTTGAAGGTGTAGAGTGCACTGTCTAAATTTAAGTGGATTACTCTAAAATTTCTAAAATGGTCGAGTCTCAAAAGAGAATTTTTTCTCATGAAGATGTATATCAACATATTTTGGTGCCGTAGTAGTATGAGGGAAAATATAGCTGTGGAATATTTTTGCTAAACGCCTAACAAATTATTTCCAAAGTGATCTTTTTTAAATTTAACTATCTTAACTTTTGTGATATTTTTCATTCTATATTTTAAACCCTCATACTAATTATTTGTTATGTTTTAAGTTTTGATCGTGTATATTCCGTCGAAGATTTGTTTCTAAAGCAGCCGTAGTTAGCAGAAAAATATTTTTCTTATTTCTCGGGCCTGTGTGCTAAGCACAATTGAACGAGCGTAAAATTTCTGAGTTTGACGGGAAGAAAGCATTGGTAAGCTGGTCACGTTGAAATAATTAAATAGTGGAATCAAGTGCATGCAAAACTGAGGTGGGTGGAGCAGACTTTGGAAAAAAGGCATAGGGAGCGCGGTTTGAACCATTTGTGTGGGGCGAAAAAAAATTAAAGCAATTTATTTTCAACTATCGTAGACCATATTGACGAAGGGCATATTTAAGTTGAAAGCTGCTCCTTAATTCAGTCAGATACTTATTCTGATGTTATAGGACCTTACTTTCAATTAGCATTTGCAAAAAAGAACCCTTCCGAGAAAGTTCTATTTATTTCTGAAATGAAAATTATGTCCAAGGACTTAAAATCTTTGCTAAGAATTCTGTTGTACTCCGTGCAAAAAAAGATAGAATTATCTCGGAAGGGAGAATATGTGAAAATTCATAGTAATAACGAAGTAATTTTAACTTTTTTCATTTACTATTTTAATAGGTATAAATTTAGGACTCTTCATCTCTGCATGTAGGGAAAATATGTAAAAATTCATAGTATTAACGAAATAATTTCAACTTTATTCATTTACGCTTTTTTAATATGCATTTAGGCCTCTTTGATTATCTCATTAATATTACTTTAGTTTCTCAATGTGGTACCAAAAGTTCCAAATTTAGTCCAAAATCGTAGAAAAATTAAATATTTAGTAATAGCGTAAACAACGTCTTGAGTATTAAAAATATTGTCCAAAAAGCAAAAAAAAAACATGATGACGTGAACATTTTCAGTTGTGAAAATCAAAATGCCCCCAAAAATTACCAACGTGGCTACTCTATAACGCTTCAGGGAGGGGCTCATGAAAAGAAGGCTTTGACATAAGCTGTAAATCTAAGGGAACGTGCAAAAATATGGATGCATATTGGAGCAATCATCATGGCTTTCAACACGTTTACCGCCGTAGTAAGCGGTCTCGGAGCCATTGCATCGTAGTGGATTTCTGTTGATACCAGTGGCCAGGACCGTTTTTCGCAGTGTTCCCACTCAACTGTGAATTACCCTTGAATTTCCTCTACCTTGGAAAAACCTGGAATAGCCATGAATTTTGTCTTACTGATCACATTAAATCTCTCTCAAACTTTACTGTAGATCTGCTATTGGCATATCAAAAGAAGAATCGATATTTCGATCATACTTCAAGGGCGAGTCACGCGAAGACACTGTCCACCCATTTATACGCACACGTGTATTTGAAGCGCAATTATTGGACCGTGTGCCATTTCGACGCATTGACCGTAAGCCTGTGATTGGAAGACCAGTAACCGGTGAATTTTTCATTAACCCTGACGAATAATCAGACCCTTCCTTACTTCCTTGCCTCTGTGCTCCCTCCATTTTCCCACTGACAACGTTTAGCCTGACCTGAATTTTGCTATTAATAGGTGACGTCATGAAAGATAGCTCTTTCATTTCTGCCTTTGAAACCTCTGTTGGATTTGCTACATTTTCAATTAACGTGCGGCCAATGATTGTGAGGTGATCAATATTTCTGTCTAAAATGCCATATCTACGGACCGTGAATTTGACGTCATTAAGACCGTGTAAATCTGGAAAGAACAGCGAATTTTATAATTTAGTTTGAGTGGGAACCATATTTTGTCATGGATAATGACCGAAGATGTAAGCTTAAGCGTCATGGATCCATGACCACAGTACGTAAAAACAGATTAAAATTCAAGGTTTGTGAATGATTATCTAACTTACACCTATTCTATTTTAAAATAAAGCAACATGAATTTCAATTTATGATCATCGTCATCGTCCGGCGTACATTAGTAGCTATTATTTTATCATTGTAATCGTAGTTACGAAGCGGAGGATGATACGATTTTTTGATTAAAATTCATCTTACAAGGGAAGACCACGCAATACCTTGCTCCGCCTTTTTCAATGCCTTTTTTATGGCGTTGGGGATGGGCAACACATCTCAGAAGTGGTAAGGGTTCCATTGAATGGGCCTTAGTTAGACTGTAATTAATTAATTTTCATGCGGTACTATTGACAAGCGTTATATAACTCAAAATAGCGCGAATATCTGAAGATTGGTCTGTCTGTTGGTGTAATGGTTAGCGTTGTCGGCTCCCATCCAGGGGGCCGGGCTTCAGTCAGGGGGCGCTCAGGGCTTCGTCAAGGATGTACGTGGTCTCCCCTTGTTAGATTTATTTTCAGTGATATTTCTGCGTGTATTGAACCAGCAATACTCAAATAGTTTTAAATCACTGATGATCACAAGTCACAAGAAATACGTACTGACACACCGTGGCGGTTTATGTGATTGCGTAAGTAAATGCGTCAGCATTGGCACAGATGTTGGACCCAACCGTGTGAAGTGAGATGCGAAATCAGAACGAATCAATTCCTACGAAGCCTGGTGAGAAAGAGAGAGAAAAAGTCTTAACCAGTCAGTCAACCAGATTGAAATGATGAAAGCCCGACAACGCTTTCTGAAATACCGCCGCCCTCTACTGTGCATCGGAATGGAAGCTTTCTCTCTCTTTTCTCTGTGTTAGCGCGAGGGAAAAACGCTGGATGCAGATGTAGGCGGGAAAAGTGTGTGCGTGGGTGAGGCGAGAGGTGTTGGTGATAAGGGCCTTGGGTCGTGCTTCCATCAGCGAGAGTGTTCGGAGGATGCTTCGTCTCTCCACTGGATTGGGACGGCTGGAATGTTTAAAGGGTCCCCTCCAAACATTCGCCCACGCCCCCTTTCAACCGGCTTTTCGCGTCACCTGCGTCTCGAGGGAGGGCGTTTGAGGGTCGAGTGTGGCTCATAAGGTGGATTGTTCCATGTTCGGCAGATAAGAAAAGTTGGTTTCAGTCTAGCTTAGCAAAATCAGGTGTCACAACTGTCGGGGAAGTCAGCATAAATCATGAAAATGTCCAGGATGTTTGGTTATGGTCAGGGGCAACATTCAGAGGCGTAAATATAAGATGAAAAGAGTGGTTGAATTAACAGAGCGTTGCTTGGTTCAAGGGTGGTTTTATTGTCGTCCTGGCTCGGTAGTACGGTGTAGCGGCGACTTGCTGATTCTAGATTTTATTTCTAGTATAATGCTTCGTTTTTACAAAAATACCCTAATATGACTGCTTGGCCATTGATGTGGAATTGATGGTTTAAGGCGTAACTTTGTGAAAGCCATTCACTATGAATAATGTAAAGGAGAAACTTTGTGCTTTCACATGAAATAAATGAAATGATTAAGCATAAAGTTTTTTTTCTTTTTCATTCTTCACATTGATAGAGTCAGGGAAATTTATTGCACTCGGACTGGAAGTCAGGGAAAAGTCAGGTTTGAAAACAAAAATAGCAATCTGCTATAATTCGTGATCATAGGGTTCATACCAGCCTCTCATCTTTCCCATTCAGGCTCCGAATCTGTGAAAATAAATCGGTAAGTGACAGGAAATGGTAAGCGACAACCACGAATATTACCACATAGGATTCTCCAGCCGGCCACCAGATGTGTACAATCACCAAATGCGTGTTGAAATGCATTCGCAGAAGTCTCCACGCGTCGCTCTCTGCAGGGCGATCCCATATTAGCAAGAAAATCCTTTTGCTTTATTTAAAATTTATGTGCATGATGATGCTATAGTAGAAATTCACCAAATTTAATGCCATTCCTTGCGATAAGGAGTACAACATATTTACAAAAATATAAACTGGCTGTTCTGAAATAATGGCCGCGCATCGTAAACATTTTTAAAAACGGATTGAAATGCTCCACATGAATAAAGTTTCTACTGAATGGGTAGGGACCTCCTCCGGGTAGCCTCCTCGGTAATGACGAAAAAAGGCTTTCTCATTCAGCTTTTTTTTAAATTTAAATGCAACTTGCAACTCTAAATACTTACTAGATTTGAAATGAAAAAAAAACCTCGGAAGTTTCCGCCTTTTTTTCATGAGTTGGTGACATCATTTGAGTTTTGGCTCATTAACTCGTTCTTTAAGACTCGTTTTTTTTACGGAAAGAATCGCTCGCCTGAGTGTTTACAGCAACGAACTACGTAAGATGGCTGCGTGGGGCTGAAAATAATCAGATTTTTACGCAGTAGTTAACCAAGTACCTGTTAAAAGTGAAGGTCGTGGCGTTTACTGCTGCTCCTTTCGGATGCAGCCATACTTTGTGTATTCAAAACTTTTAATCTCGATCATGTTTTAGTTAACAATTGTTTTTATCATAGAAGAATTGTCCTCCACAACTTAGTTTGTCACTTTTCATTGGACTTGGAGAGGACATATTTGTGGTGCGTTTCGTGAGTATTGGATGAGGAAAGAACTTGGAAAAAAAGGTCTAGAATGATTGAGAAAGATGAGGACGCTTGTTTTACTTGAATAATTTATGCCGGTGAGTTATTGCGCGACCACGACCACTTGCATTATTTTTACCTAAGCATAAATTGCCAGTCTGATTTTTTTCGTACCCGTAACTTTTCCAATAAATCAAGAAATTCAATCTCCACTACCAGAAGGATTTGCATCCTGATTTTGGAGTGAGGTAGGCATTATTTTAGTCACCTCCCCAACTTGATCTACCGTCCTTCTTTCGCTATTCATTGCGGTATTGTGCCACCTGATCTGTGAATAAAATAATGGTAATTGTCTATAACAATTTACCAGGGCAGTGCTGTGTCGAGTTTAAGGATTAAAATAATTTTTAGTGACTTAAATAACATTAATTATCGTATTTTAAATATCGTATCGTGTGCAAAAAAGTTTTATAATATATTCCAGTAATTTAAGGTTAATTTTTACCAGTAATTTTGAAATAAAGTGTTACTCACAATGATTTGTTAGGTAAGTAAAATAAACTCTTTTCTCGACCATTTTATAACTTATTTGTGTAATTTTTTGCAAGCTTAATTCAACCATCAAATAACACAGGCATTTTCGATTGGAATATTTTGATAAAATTTGAACGTACTGCCACAAAATTAAGAAGAATTTTCCGCATTTTTTCCATATTGTTAAAACATTCATAAATCCCGCCCAAAAGGTAACAACCGAACGTTATGTAACGGCCTGCGGAAGGGTTATAGAGCGTACGGGAGCCAATGCTCCCTTCTCGTCAATATTGTAGTGTGCATAGGTATCGGCATGGACGTGTCTCCCATCCCTCTCCTCCTCCGCTGCTAACCTCCTTCGGGCGCCTGCTAGGACGGCTTCGCCCTCCGCATGGGTGCCCCTTCCATCACTGATTGGTATCGGCATGCCCTCTGTCAATGCACCATCGCGCCCTGTCTCGCGTGTATACACGCAGACGGTAGAATAGGACGTAGAAGTATCAGATACACCCTTTTCTCGAGGATTTTTTTAAAGTAAAGAGCTCTCGAGATTCTAGCCGAGTTAATTATTTTTGCGGCCAACGTTTCGGCAGAACACTCTGAGCAGTCACATTTTCCCGACTCTCTTCGTTCGCTTTTTTATTTTTAAATCCGGGTATCATTGTTGTCTCCTTGTTTTCGTTATGTTTTGAGTTAATGGTTTCTACTCTCTGCTGTGGATGTCGCGATTTACGTTGTATGTCACGACACAACGTCAACGGAAAATCTTGGCTGCAAACGATACACTTGAGAAAGGAACAACGGAACCTGTCGTCATTATCATCAGTAGTCAACAATCCTAATATTGGTTTGACGCAGCTCTCCATTCCTCTCTCTCCAATCCACTAACCTTTTCATAGTGACGTATTTCTTCCCTACTGCATATTTTATAACCTATCCTATGTAACTCATTTGGGGCCGTTCCTTGCCCTTCTTCCCTTTCACTATTTTTCACTTAAGCTCAATATTTTAACCACGTATGTCAAACGTAATGGGTCGAAACTATCCCCTGTTATCCACTCAACTTTTGGGATCGAAACTTAACTATAAGCAGCGGAGTTTCGATTAATTTCGTTTCGTTCCAGGGAGTAAAGTTCCGTCCCGGGTTGAAAATAAACTCCTTGATGATTTTAATTTCGTGCAGGAACGAAACTAAATCTAGGCCTCGTGTTTTCGTTTCCCTCCGGGTCGAAAGGAAACATTTTCGTTTCGTTTCACTTGTCACCCCTGCCACAAAGTGACGCCCGAAGTTGTATGCGTAACGAGTGGGTTTACCGTGGCCGCTGCTGCCCTATAGTCAATGGCGAGTCGCTGCTGCCAACCGTCGTCGCCTCTGTTGCCGGAGCCTCCGGGGATGGCGTGGGAGAAGTGGAGAGGGGGAGGGGGAAAGGAGAAGAAGGGGTTTTGGTGTGGGATCGATAATCTGTGTGGGCCCCGGCGGTGTGTCGAGGTGGCTTTGTTCACTCCCCCTGTAAAGGGGTCCGAAAAGGTGGGCTGCTGGGGATGCAAACGCAGCACTTGCGCCAAATGTTTGAGAATGAATGTGTAAGTTGTGTGCGGATAAATTTAATATTGATTCCGGTGAACTGCTACGTTTTTTTCTGTTCAAATATTCAGTACCTGTTAAAAAATCCCATTGGGAGAGGCCAGGGTGAAAGGATTTAAAGGTTGATAGAAGCAGAACTCTGTAAACTGCTGTATTATCTAAACAATAGTCCATCGCTTGATTCTGCAACTAAGATTTAACATATTTCTACATGTCTATTTTTTACCTAAAATTTCTCAAATTCACGATCAAGTTCCTTCTCTGGGGATGAAAAATATACCTGTCAAAGCGTTGGCTAACGACAAAATACTTTAATTGGCCGATTCGCAATATAGAGTAAAAAACAATTGTAATTAGTTTTAATGCATTCAATACCAGTGGACAGCAAATAATCGGGTAGTGTTTTGTGTCAGCTATATAATTTTTAGTATTTCCAAATTAAGCGTGTAGAAAAGCGGTTATGTGCTGTGGATTTTGCGGAAAACTCGGGATATGACGTTGGAGAGAGACCTTTTTCCCTCTAACGGCTACAATAAAGAAACATTCCCACGTAATCAAAAATTAGATGATCGTTGGAAACCTTCTACAACGGCTTTTATTCTGAGATATTAATCATCAATTCGAATGATGCAGCATCTTGTGAAATATGCTGGAGGAATCGTGGTAGCATTGTGGGTAAAATTCATTGCTTCTGCCGATGTGGTTCGGGGTCGTTGTTGGTATGCAGGCATGTAACCTATATTTGCTTTAAAATATAATGATATTGAATCAAAACTCTAGGGATGTTTTATAAGAGGTAATTTCCTTGTTCGGTGATGGTGGGGTATATGGCAGCTGAAATGGTTGGTTTTATGGAAGAAGGGTGAAGTATTCCGCTTCGCGCTCTCCTTGCACCTTGGGGAGGGTGATACTGTTGAGGGTTAGCTGGGTAGGAACAAATGTAGTGCAGTATTAATTGAAGTTAAGCTGGCATGAAGAATAAATATATATTTTTAGCTCTAATGCTTGTTTCTTTATTCTTAAAGATCTTACCTCTTGTTTCTCATCGTGCTTCCGTCTTTTTCTGATTAAAAGTATACATAAGGAATAGGAAAGAAGTTTTAAACACAAGGTGGTGTGGATTTTGGAAATTGACCGGTTCCAAATGAAAAAAAAACAGTTCTATTCGTTATCCATGTATCTTCTCTGCACCTTTCATTCCCATGTTTAATCATTCATTATTTCATTGTTACTACTGCTCATTGATGGATGCAAAATAATAGACACGGAGAACAAAAAAGACGTATACACTCTTTCATTTCTTCATAATTTTCTGCATCGTAATTTTTTCGGGACTATTATGGGATTATCTTGGTGGCTTTGCCTTGAACCAGTAAATCATTTTTCATCTTGGTTTAGAAATGTCTGAAGACAATGATTTATTAATTTTTGTCAATATTTAGTGGCGGTTTTATTTTTTATGTGCGCTGAATTTGTTTTATTCTTATTTATAAGTTTTGTTTTTTTAGAGACCGCATTAGGGACTGCTCAGTTATAAATTTTCGAATTTATAAGTAAATTTAGACCGTTTGCCCCTTTTTGAATTGCTATTTTAATACTTTACGAGCGTGATATACAAGTAAATATTCACTCATAATATGGTACCGTAGTGCACAACCTATGTAGTATTGTACTCAATCACGTGTGGCACGCAGTTTCGCCTTCCACAAATGTATAACAGATGCAAATTTTCCGTTGGATACCTGAGCATAGATCAGTTGCACTATTTTTCTTTGCTGTTTTAATACCTGATATACAGCAGAAGAGCATGATATACAAGGGGACAGTGGAGACGGATGATAAAGAATAGGCACTCTACCATTTACTTAGGTATTGCTAATGTATGTGCATTGCAATTTTTTTAGCATTTAATTGTAGAATTATCCTCACGGCTTCAACTGAAGCGAGTGAATCCATTTTAATCTTGGTTAAATAACTTTATAAGTAATTGATTCATTCACCTTTACCAGCCAATTTATTTTTTGAGTGCTGAATATGTTTTATTATTCTTATTTTCAGGTTTTGTATAAGAAACCGTATTAGGCCTGCAGAGCTGTAAATTTTCAGTTGAATGACTGAACATAGACCATTTACACTATTTTTCTTTGCTGTTTTAATACCTGATATACAGGAGAAGAGCCTGATATGCATGGAAACATTGGAGACGTTTAATAAAGAAAGGCATACGCACTCTTCCATTTTTTTCTTTGCTAATTTTTTTAGAATTATAATTGTAGAATTATCCTCATGGCTTTAAATAGAGCGAATGTATCCCTTTTAACCTTGGTTAAATAAATTGCAAAGTCATTGATTCATTCATCTTTGCTTGCCCATTTATTTTGTTAAGTGTGCTTAATTTTTTTATTCTTATTTTCATGTTTTATCTTATAAACAGTACAGGCTGTAAATTTTCAGTTGAATAACTAAGCATAGACCATTTACGCCATTTTTCATTGTTATATGAATACTTTATGAGCGTGATATACAAGTAAATATTCATTCATTCTATGACAACGCCCCTTGGTATCGTGGTACTCAACCACGTGTGGCACGCAGTCGCGCCTTCCGCAAATTGATAACCCGAACGGGCATAAATGCGGCTGCACACGCGAGTGTCGATGCCAGCGGAGCGAAGCAATCAATCCGTTGGTCGATACGCCGCACGCCTTTGTTTGGTTCGACTTCCCCTCGTCTGCATGTATATATATAACCCCTTCCATTTCTCCCCCACTTCCTTTTCGTCATCGTCACCAGTTCCAACCCCCCACCGCCGCAGAAGAGCCCGTTTTTCAAAAGGCTTCCCGTTTGTTATCCTTTGAAGCCGACTTTCGTGTGTGTGTGTTTGGAGGAACGTGTTCTCTCTCTCGAGTGTTGCCGGACGATCAATCGCGGTTTTTTCACCCCCTATCCCCTCCCAATCCCTCTTCTCCCTCGTCTCCCTTCTCGGTGGAAATCTGGAGATTTTTCCCTCTTCTTGCTTCCTCCTTTCCATCCAAAGTTTCCGCCTATAATTCTCTGGAGAAATTTGCGAAGGTTATTCTCATGCATCATGGGCACTTGTGTGAGATGCGCATCTCGGTACCTGTTGGTATTGATGTTCTAGGACCTAGTCCCACGGAGCTTATTAACACAATAAATCTCTTCCGGGAATATAAACCAGGAGGATAGCCTTATAAGACGGTTATAACATAGTGCAATGCATTTTTATATTAAAATCACTTTTGTAGTTATTAAGCTTTACTATAAGCAAAAAACGTTTATTTGAAACGGATTTTCATAGAGCAAATTGTCAATTTATCGGGTACGTCATTCTTTTATTTATTAGCTGAATCAATAAATAGAGACGCGACACCTATCAACTAGAAATAAATTCTTACGTTTAATTTTATTATTAACATAATTTAAAATAAACGTACAAGTTGATCATTTGGTTATATAAGCTGCTTTTGCCCAACCTATTTCTTAAAAAATAAAACCACATTGACTACTTTAAAATGAAAAGAAATTTAACTCAAAGCAAATGCAAAGAAAATAAAAGACCCTTGCTATTTAATTCAGTGAATGAAAGTCAATTCAATTTATATGAAAGTGTTAAAGTATTCATGGCTTTATGGCATGGTTGCTTTCGAATACTTAACTCTACAGACGAAACATGTCAAATCGAGATGTGCGAGATTGTCACCAAGTTACATGAATTTTCTGAGGCCAAGATAATTTTTCTATTTTACTTTGTTATCTTCTCTACTCATACCTCAGTTGTCTTTACTCAATCGTTATCATCTCTTCTCATTTCTGTCCAGAGGCGCTACTCATAAGTCCTTAAGGGCATTGAAACGTTTAATGGGAATAGCACATTGGGTGTAGATATTGAAATTTGAGAGCATAAACATTAATTTAATAGTATAACGAGGGACACCTCACTACCTAAGTCTTATTGCTATTGAATAGTATTTCCATCGTTTTCCATTACAGAAATAGAATTGAAATAACAAATGGTTTCTGATAAAGCAATTTCTCTTTTCAGGTTTGATGAGTATTTTCCCCCTCATTGACCAAGAAAAAATTCAGTGAATCCTATTTAATTTTTGCATGGTTTATTATTTTCGTTTTTTAATTTGAAACTGGGTTAAAAACAGTGGAAAAAGAGAACTACCACGGCATTACATTTGATATTGGTAATTTATTTCTCCTTTATATTCCTTTGAAATATATTTTCATATTTATTGGTTACATTCTGCATTTAGTAAAGAAATGATTGCGCGGGTAAAGTATTTTTGCTTATTTATTTGATTTTCTTGTCGCACCAAGTTGAATTCTTTTGTGTTTCTTTATTGCATTCCATTGATGTTCTTGCTGCGAACCGTGGTTTACTTTAATTGCAACTACCAGTCCTCTTTTTTCATGTTTCGTGATAAATACTGTTGTATCTGCGTGAGTACACGTAGATATTGTTTAACGCAGAAATACGGAAATTAAAAGAAATTATCGCTAGCTATTAGCCTTCGTTTGTTTTTTCCTTCCTGTTAGTCTTGAGTGTAAAGCCCATTGCTGTGTTCTTTTCATTCACGTTAGTTTAGTTTCCAGGTCTCCTATTTAAGTGTTATTCTCGAAATATCGAGAATTCCCTTCCTGTAAATTTTCCAAAATCACGTTAGCTGAGCAAATTTAAATGAAATCGAGGTCCTTCAATTGTGTCTTCGTTGTTTTAGCCCCCAAATATTATGAAACGAATGTGCTTTGATCGTTTGCCGAACGCCAATACTTATTCTTCGGTTGGCAATCACTCAATCTTCCGGGAGTACTTACTTATGGCTATGTAATATCCTATATATTTCCTATCAGATGTAGTGGTTGGTAATCACCGCTCCGAAAACTCCAGCTTAGAAATATGCGGGAGATCCAATCTCATGTTCGTGCTAGGAAACTGATATCTTGAAGTTCGATGGAAAGTCAATCCTGTCGACGGAATTTAAAAATATACTTTTTCAAAATATTCTCGGCCATTGACTTTTTGGATGTTATCCAAGTTCTTTCATGGTGAAAATCGTCGACGCGGATTTAAACCCATGAATGAAAAAAAATATATTCCCTTGAAAACGTGTTCCCGAGCACGCCTGACATCCAAAACCACGTAATGGAATGAATCCTTGAGTGCGTTATTGAAAAATGTGCCTTAATATCGTACATTGAAAAAATCGAAAGAAGAAAGAGTGCATTTTGTTGATGGAAGAAATGACGGAATCTATCATCAGTTTGCTAGTTCCAAAACATAGGAAAGCAGTCGCCTTCAAGGTCTCTCGGTTAGCTGCGTCAAGCTGTTTTCAAGATGGCGTTTCGTGGCCTACGCTGGCGAAATCTTCAGGTCAGATGGCCTGATAATGAGAATATATAACTTTATAATTTCACATAAAGTTAACACTGTACCCAGAGAAGCGGTAGGTACTTGGAATAATGTACAGTATTGAATTTTTTTTTAATTATATAGTTTTTTTTACATTTCACTATGTTAAATCGATCCCATGTAGTCACGCCTGAATCAACGTACTTATCTGAAGATGTGGTCAGCATAGGCCACGAAACGTCATTTTGAAAACAACTTCACTCGGCTAACTCGGAAACCATGGTGACAACTGCAATACAGCGCCACGAAAGCCTCATGCGGCAATGAAGGAAAACCTTGGAGCGGAACTGAAATCATGAATGAATCAACTCGTCCGTCCCGCGAGTAAAGAAACTGTCGACGGGTTCAGAGCACTCCCAATGTCGCTTGGACTGGAATTCACCATCAGTCATCACTTAAGACACCTCATCTTTCTACAGTCATCACTTGGATTTGTGCCTGTCGCCAATGGTGTCTACATAGTTACTCACTTTGAGATAACTCCAGTGGCTATTTATTGCTTGTTGAAGCCGTTTTCATAATACTTCCAATGTGATAAGTGATGTTGCAATTGTAGACATGAAGCACACACTAATATATCAATAGTGAACTAATTTTGATGACTTTAATTTTTTAATTGTGCTGTTCGAGTATCGATTTGCTGATACCATAATTTTCTTTATATTTAATTTACCACTTGAATTTGATTGATGTCACGTATAAATTCCTCTTTCTTGGCACAAATCGATCCCATGATGAATATGCGCGCCGTCCAAGTTTTCATCGGTAGAACACGTCACTCATTTGGCTGAGTTAAAATTAGCCACGCTGCGTCAGGTTTAGTTGCTGTGGAAGAGATTTTAGTGCCTCCCGTAGACACATTCTTCTCCTCTTCCTCATTCCTTATCTTTTCTCACTCTTTTGAATTCTTATCTCTTTTTTCGGCCATTACTGCTCATTTGGAGGTAAATCTCATTACATCAGCCTCTTATCTGCATGCTTGGTCCAGCTACCAGTATGCTTTTTCACAATGGACTAGGAAATAAGCAAATAGCTACTCTAAATTGAAAGCAATGTGCCATCGATGAGTAGGTTTGAGAGAATAATTATAGGCGGCTAAAATTCACGGACATGACTAAAATTCACAGACATGACTAACCGGCACGGACGTATACTGACTACTATATATATATAAGGTATCAATTCAGGCTTCAATACGTGTGGAAGTTATGCTTACTCGTAGTGAAAATAACATTTTTAATCCGCAGTTATTTTTCCTCTTTTCCATCCAAAGGTTCTGCTTATAATTCTCAGGAGAAATTTGTGATGGGTTTGGGTTTCTGAAATTTAGTTTTCAGTATAATTGTACGCTATCATCTCGGTACCATGTTAATCAGTTGGCCGTATGTATGTACATAAGGTTAGAAGTGGAAATGGCGTAGTGGATGTGGGTGATGTTGAAGGCTGCGTCAATATCATGGAGATCTATTGGTCGCGTCCCTCTTTCAACGTTCACGTAGCCGCGAACACTTACCCATCTCCATTCTGCTCCTTTCAACATTTTACCTTCTAATTCTGAATGTTACCCAGCGAGCCACCTCTAGGGTGTTTGGGGGAGGGAGGCTGATCACCGGTATGCAGATACTGTAGGACCCCCTACATGCACATCACACGGACATAAAAACACTCTAACAAAAACATTCATGTAGGCGGTGTAGGTGCCTTTTTTATACTCGACTGACTGAGAAAAATACTACCGATATGAGGCACGAGTATGTCAAATACGTATCAGGTTTCTACGTGTAAAGTGTGTATTTTAAATCAAATTACTTGTCATGCTTATTAACTTAGAGAATCTGGCTATAGTTGGAATTTGAGGCACCATGATTTGGGAAACGGGGAATGGCTACCCTCTGGTAGTAGTCCACTCAACCACTCACTTCCCACCCTCCATCGCCCGTCCTCTGGACCCTAACCGACACACACTCCCGACAGGAGAGTGGCGGACTGTAGTGCGGTCCCTTGGCCGTTGACATCCCTCGCGTTGCCCGGGAAACGGGCATTATGTCACGGTGGAGTTGAGGAGGCGGAGGAGATGATGATGAGGATGCAGGAGCCGCGGTCTGCTCTTCCAAGGGGTCGGCCGCCTATTAAAGCGGCTGGGAGGGTTGCATCCCACTCCCTCCCCGGTGGCTGTGCAATAACCGCCCACTCCCTCCCTTCACCTGTGGGCCACTCACGCCCTCATCAGTCTGCCTCTCGGACACACCGAAGTGCCCTCTCTCTCTCTCTCTTGGGTGGTGTAGGGGTTGTGGATGGAGGGGACGATGCGTCATTTTGAGGTGGGCAGAGGGGTGGAGTTATATTGCTTCCGCACAAGTTTATACCCCTTGGATGGCGCGCGGTCTACCTGTGTACCTCACTGCTTTTTCGCTACAGCTCTTCAGAAGGGCGAATCACTCATCTTCTATATTTTCATAATATATTACTTGTTTAGAACTCGCTCCGTCGTATTAAACATATAGTGGACCCCTGTCGACATTTATCTGGCTCTGAAATTTTAAAATTCTCTCTCTCGTCTCTTTCTCGGATGTAAAGATACAGTATCTTAATCTTATCTTATCTTATCAGTAAGTGAATTTAAGATTCTGTTTTTTCGCTGCAGCTCTTCAATAGGGCGAATCACTCACCCACTATATTTTCATGATATATTACTTGTTTGGAACTCACTCCATTGTTTAAAAAGTATTCGGCGTGCACATAGTGGACTCCTGCCAACATTTGTCTGGGTCTTAAATTTTAAAATTCTTTCTCTCGTCGCATTCTCGGATGTAAAGTTACTCAATTTAGGATTTTGTTTTTCGCCAAAGCCGCTCAAAAAAGCGAATCTCTCACTTTCTATAGTTTCATGATATATTCCTTGTTTAGAACTCATTCCATCGTTTTAAAAATATTCAGTGTGCATATAGTGGACCCCTGACAACATTTGTCTGGGTCTTAAATTGTAAAATTCGCTCTCTCGTCACATTCTCTGATGTAAAGTTACTCAATTTGAGATTCTGTTTTTTCGCCGTAGCCCTTCAAAAAGGCAAATAACTCCTCTTCTATCGGTATATTTTCGTGGAATATTACTCATATAGAACTCACGCCATAATCTTAAAATATTCGGGAAGGATAGAGTGGATCCCTGTTAATATTTGTTTGCATGTTAACTTTTAAATTCTCTGTCTTTACTTTCTCGTATGTTTAATGACCCTATTTGAGATGCAGGATAATGCCGTTCAGGGTCTACTAAGTACGCCCTGAAAATTGCAAGAGGATTATGTATATTTTAAGGCAGCGGTATTTCACGAAAAAGTCTATTTAGAAGGGACTGATGTGTCTATTTCCATCGTGACCGAGACATTGAAGCAAATACTGTTCGAATATTTTGTTAATAAATTTTTTCTTTCATTATTGAGATCGATTGATGATGACAGATGATATGATGGAAACAACTCCATGATTTTATCTTTTAGATGATGCGGCGGTATTTCCGATATACATACGTGATTTGAATTAATCAAATTGTTTATTTGTTTGCCATTACGATAAAAATGTAGATTACTCTTGTGTTATAGATGTTTGAAAAAAAATATTGAAGGTGCGTCATGACTTTTGATCATGGGAACCACACCCTTCATGGTGCCATTATTAGTATTTCAATGCTTCAAGTTTAAATAAAGTTATATGTAACTCATGAAAAGAGCGTGAAAGGATAAATGTATTTATTGGCCCTTTTTCTGCACTAAACATTCAAACAAATAAATTTTGAGAAAATTCTTTTCAAGGAAAATGTATTGCCTTTCGGAAGCCTTTGTTTTGAATTGTTAAATCGAATTTGCCAGAACTACTTTCTTTATTCATATACTGTACTATATTCATACACCTACCGTATTCATTATACTGTACAATGTGTTGAACTTAATCTTAGGCTCTAGAAATAGTATCTTATTGTTTTACATCACTGTTTCCTTGGATTTCTACTTAGAGTGCTCGTGTTTCCAATCCCATACGCATAAGTTTCGCCTTCCTTTCCTCTAATGTTTACGGCGCAGTCTGCTCCTTCCAATGACGCACTACTCCCACTCCTCTCGAGTCTCACGCGGCTTCAAGGTGCACCGCGCTCCTTATTCACTGGTCCACGAATAGACGGGGTGGGTCGGCGGCCGTGATGGATGGGTTTATTCGGCAGAGGGGCCGTAATTTATGGAGTTGCTGCAATGCTTTAGCCTTACCTGTGCCACCTTTTCCTGTAGGTAAATCCTCTCGAGCCTCACGTAGCCCTGGTAAGACGTACGTTTGGGATCTCCTTGGAATAAAATATCTCCTCGACCGTTTTCGCCTCTTGTTTTGCAAAGGACTGCATAATGGAGGCAATTTTTGCGAGTACGAAGACCGCAAGGAGGATGCAAAGATATGTTCGCCGAAGGATAAATGTGGGAGTAAAGTCATTTATGTCAAGTAGTTTATGCATCTCTGTCTTGAATATCTGTCGCCGGTGGTGAGATATTTATGCCTGTTGCGTGTTGTCTAATTTTATATCA
Organism: Ischnura elegans; assembly: GCF_921293095.1. NCBI lineage: Eukaryota > Metazoa > Arthropoda > Insecta > Odonata > Coenagrionidae > Ischnura > Ischnura elegans. The sequence continues at coordinate 89,044,108 of NC_060248.1, forward strand.
TAGGAGCATTTTCCTAGATTAGAATAATAAACGAAGAGTACTATCTTTTTCTGTATTTTAAACACCCATGACGTTTCGGTCTTCTCTCTCTAGCCTTACCATTCTTTTCGCAATTGCCCCTTTTTCTGAAATCAAATATGAAGTAATTCAAATACAATTTTTTTATTTATACTATACAATAATATTGGGTATGGCATCATGCTAAACTTCCGAATTCTTACCAAAATCATGGCAAATATTGGTAGCGAAGAATATTTCGGCATGCTGAATGTGGCCGCATTGAGGTGGAGTAATATCTTCTCATATTCATGGTTTAATGAAAGATAAATTTAATTTTTATTACCATTTAGTATTTGTGCTGGTGTCCATACGTCTGAATATTGTCGTCTTAAGACCAATGGAATGGCAGAACGACAAAGACGGACCACAGAAAATACATAGGACAGGCAATGAAAGGCATAAAGCAGAAGAATTATGCATCTGTTGAAAGTTTAGTTGACAGGAGCATTGGATGAAAAGCGGTTAACCAATCTTAGGATTGATTAATCTTGATGTTGACGTCTGGCAACAACAAAGAGTGGAGGTGTCTATGCGTGAATTACGTTTCAACACGTCCTAAATCATTCATCAGGCTCATTATTTTGTTACAATTTTGGTCACAAATAATGAAGTTTTCGTCCATTTAGGGGTTTTGGCCTTATCTGTCGTGAAGATATTAAATCTTAAATCGAATTTTATTGATTTTGTGCCGCTGCCTGCCAGTGTAGCTTAGTTTTCTTGATTTACTCGGCCTAGAATTAAATTTTGATGATAAATCGGTAGTATACCTTCTTTTTATACATTTTGTTGCTTCAATTAAAAATCAGTCGATCCTATGATCTCGGTCTGCGTTTTCTGTTGCCCTGCTGATTTTATAGACGTAGATATTATGATAGACGTAGATTAGGAATCGCATATATCAGTTAGTCATTCGTCTTAAATTTCAAATTTTAATCCATCATGAGACTAAAGTAAGACTTAGTTCTTTCGTGGTATCACCTGAAAGAAATTCTACGATTTGTAGCCTAATAATAGGGTCCATAATTTTGACCTGAAACTTCGATAAAAGTTCTTGCAGGTGTGTGCTGTGGGAATTAATGCCTTGCCTGAAACAGAAGTTGCGGTTGCAGGTCAGCAATGTAATCAATCGTGATTTTCATTGAACTTACTGAGCGATTTATATTATTGGCCACTACATTTTCTGAAACTTTTCCTCTAAAAGATGTTGATTCATTTCAAATGTGGATACAAAGTTAATTCCATATTTTCTATTTTACCTTAAAGGTTCATGCGAAGCATACTTAAGGTTTAACGATTGATCATACTCTTATGAAACCCTGGAGATATGAAGACAACGTAGTATCGGTGAATTTTCTATTAAAATTATAAGTCTTTGCCTTTAAAAATAAGTTATGCTCTCATGTGGAAAAGTAGTGCTTTCGTATTAACGTATATTGATCAATATCCTACGCATGTTCCACACTGTAAATTGTCTTTGAATCATTCGCATTTTTTTTCAGTTTTATTTTTACTTGCAGTGCATATTACATTTTTAAATAAAGAGGTTTTAGTGGATGTTTATAAAGGCTAAGGAGATAATAGCTCGGAAAGGTTGTGAATATTTAAATATGATGGCTATCTAAGATAATATACTGCGTATACGAATATCGTGGGGATCATTATATTTAAAAAACCTCATCTACTATTTTATGATGTATACCATTCATTATGCATACCATGTCTATGAAAGATGAAACACTGAAAATTTTCACAGCATTTTATCTTTCATAAACAGTTTTGGATGTTATAAGTTTCGCCCTTTGGATTCACGCAGTATATCAGTAAGTCTGGGGCAAAATGACAGAAAAGGAAACTAAATTGATGAATGTAATTTTGGATTACAGAAATATCTCTCTTCTGTGGACTCCTTAATGAAGCATGGCCAATCTATTTAATTTCCTCTGTAATTTATGAAAAAATTGGAGAGAGGTCATCCTCTCTGTGGTCCTTACTGCTAATTGATTTTATTTATTGCCTTTCCCATTCACGGCCCCTATCGTAGCGAAATGTAATATTTTTTATGGGAAAAATGTCTTTCATTGCTTATAGAATTTTAAAGCAATTTTTTTACATTTTTAGCAACATCCTTATTCCTCCGTATCGTCGAAAATTACTTATTAAGCGAATTTATTATTTAGAAAATAAAACAGAATGTTTTATTTTCTAAATAACTTCTAGTGCCTGTAGTTTCTATTTTTTGTTCTTAATTTGAACGTTTCTTTCAGCATTTCATCATCCATTTGACATTTGAATGATAGAATAAGAAACCAAATTGAATGGTAATGTTGGATTGCAAAAACATCTCCCATCTGTGGACTCCTAAATCAAGCACGGCAATTCCATTTAATTTCCACAGTAATTTATGAAAATATAATCAAGAGTGCCACTCGTCTCTCTGTGGTCCTTTGCTAATTGATCATATATTGCCTATCCAATCCGCAGCCACTATCAGAGAAAAAAATAAAGAGAACGCAAAAAATTAAAAGAGTCTCTCTCTTTGATTAAAGAGATCCAATTACTCACGACCATCATATTGCGACCTAATTCCTGACGCATTGACTTCCGCTGAATGGTGTTAACGACGCGAGGCGATCCCCATCCCTCTCTGAGCACTTAATAAGCAAATTACCGCCACCGCACTACTCCTCCTCCTCGCCGGCCGTCGACGCTTATTCCGCCCGTCTTCACATCCAACGCGTGATGCCTGCCTGCCTGCCCGCGTAATTTTGTGACCCCCCTTCCCCTCCCCTTCTGAGCGTCTTCCTGCCCCTCCTTCCACCACCGCTGTTAACTTCGATACCATCCTCTCCCCAAAAAGCTCCTCCCATTCCTTTCTCAACTCATTCCAGCCTCACATCTTTTTTTACGCCTCATTTCTCATAACCCTTTATTATCTTTTTTATTTATTAGACTTTAATCTCCCACTTAATCCTCCCCTACACCTCATCCCTCCAGTTGTTAGTCTCTCTCTCTCTCTTTTTGCTCATTTTTCACCTTTCCCGATTTTCTTGTCGTTTTTCACGACCAAAAGACGCCACCTTTTCCCCCTTTTCTTCATGCTCCTAATGATTTCTGTTTTCTTATGATCACTTCTGAAGTTTTGAAGGTGTGACTTCAACGGTTGTACTTTTTCTACGACTGCAGAAAACATTTTAAAGAAAGCATGCCTTTCACACTTGGGACAATTATTGAGGTTAAGTTATTTTTTGATGGAATTAATTTCTTACATTGCTCTTTGAGGCTTTGTCAGCAGTTCCGATACCTATGTAACAATATACTTACACCTCCATCTCTTTAAAAATTAATTCTTACGCGACACTATATTAATATTTTTATCCTGGTTAATGTTAATTTTGTAAATTACTTCTAATACCTGTAGTACATTTTGCTCTATATTGAACCTTTTCTCTAGATATTTCAAATTTAATTCTGCATTTGAATTTCTAACGCCTTTCGCCTCTATGTTCATGTTTTATTCATTGCCTTCTTGCATTCATTTAATCCTCTTTTTTCCTTACTCCGCTTAGTTACTACTCTCCGCACTCGTCTCTGTATATCCAATTGTCTTGCCATACACACCTTTTAAGAACGCTTGCATAGTTACCCTCGATGTTTCTTTCAGTTAATTTTCTTCTCGTATATTTTATGTCCATCTCGTATATATTTCCTTGTATGGAAGCGTTTTGCACTCACTAGTTCTTTGATATGCTGTTTTGATTTCTATGCAGTAAAAAAAGAACTTGAGCAATTGCGTTGTCTTATGCGAATAGATTGGAAGTTAATGCTGAATGTTATTCCATAATTATTGGGGTTAACTAAATTTAGCTTGATGCAACGAATATTTTAATTTCTCTAGCTAACATTGCATTTGGTAGCATTAGTTTTAATTTACTTGACCTCTCGATTAAGCTCCTGAATTTTTCATCGGGAATTCCAGAATATGGGACAGTGATAGAAATACTTAATAATTCATAGCGTAAATTATACTCATTAGACCGCGCAAAACATTATCACCGCCCGTAATAGCGGCATTTCACGTATCCAAGTATTCGCCATTGAAATTGGCTTGCGATGTGAGGGGACTGTGATCGTTCTCGCATTTGTTTTGCATAAGGTTTGCACGGATGGTCGCAAAGGAGAATTTATACGTTCTAGCTCCATTTCACTTTGAGCGTCGTTTTATTTTTACCGTGGGTAAAAGCAAGTGGAATGAGTTTGCTTTCTCATTGACTTAACCGGTTTCTCTTAATGCGGGTCTCCATGGAAGCAATCCAAATATTATCGGCTTCTCTTGCCAGCGACTCGAATTCCGTATCTAATTTTTTTCTTCTGAAAAATTTCTCATTTTACTCTCTTCAGGTGGCTAGGGTTTTGCTGGAGGACATGCGAGTCCAACTAAAAAAAGTTTGTGACATTGTTACTTTGCGGTAAAGAAATAGGCGTTTGAAATTCTGGACCAAGCGATTTTTTTCACGAGTAAAATTTGCTAGTCTACTGTGAAATCCTCAAAGGTTTTCTACGTTTACCCTTGAGATCGTTTAAGCTTTTACAGCATTGAATTGGTCAAGAAGAAGTTTGATAAAAATTGCCAGTGGAAATTAAATTTCGGAACTCACTCAGGGCACCCACTCAGCCGTGTAAACATTAAAACCGTGAATAAGCCGTGAATTTTGTCATAAAACCTTATAAAATCTCTCAAACTTGATTGATTAACTACTATTGACAGAAAAAAATTAATGTTTCGATTTTGCTTCAAAACTGAGTCACGTGCAGACACTGTCCATGCATCTACCTGCACACGCGTATTCGGAGCGCAATTATCGGCCCATGTGCCATGATGACACATTGATCTTAAGCCTGTGATTGGAAGACCGATAACCGGTAAATTTTCCATTAACCCTGACACTTCTTCACTTTCCTGAAAATCTGACACTCCTTCACTTCCCTGCCAACCTTCTCCCTCCATTTTCCCAATCCCAACCTTTAGCCGGACCTGAATTTTGATAACGATAGGTGATGTCACGAGAGATAGCACTTTCATTGCTGCATTGCATTTACAGCGTCTGTTGCGTTAGTTACATTTTTAATTAACCCGCGGCGTTACGCGATCAATATTTCTGCCTAAAATGGCTTATCAACAGACCGTTAATTTGACGACATTGAGATCGTGAAAACATGGAAAAAACAATTTTATAATTTGGTTAGGGTGGGAACCCTGTTTCTGCATCGTCTGACAATTAGTTATGTTAATGGATTTCTCGGAAGATCTAAGTATGAAACCGAATTATTTAAGAACAATCAATTTAGTTTATAGAAAATAAACTAAAGGACTTAGGTACATTTCAATTTTATTGCCTTTTGTAATTTTTACTACTTTAAAAATAATCGTATCTTTAACTTTTTCTTAGTTTTATCGTGAATTGTAGACGTTTCTAGATGTGAAGGAGTGTTTTTATAATCCAAAATACCTCGGAATTAGTCAATTTAATTTTTAAAAATATTATAAATATGAAAGTCATATCGCTAAGTTCTCTATAGACAGAAAATCATTCATACTTTCTGTTCCATTTATGTGAAACAATGGTGTATTTTCTTAGAAAAGAGATTAGCCAATCCCTTAAGCCAATGAAATGAAAATAATTGCCACAAAGTTTTGTTTTCTTAGTAAATAGATGTCCCAAAAGTGCCTGATTTTTGTTCCCCGGGTCAATCCCTCATTAATAACCTCAATGTGTTCAAAATTATGTACACATTGTTATGCCATGTATTTGAAGCAAGAAGGGGTGGCATTGGTAAATGACGAGCATACTCTAGTTTGAGGGTGTACGTGGTCACTTCAGTTGCTAATTGTTTCTTCTCTCCTATGACCCTGTCTGGCCTTATAGATGAGTCCTGAGGTGGGCATAATTTGTTTGGAGTGGCCCTCACGTCTAAGTTTTCCTTGGTACCTGCGCGGGAAATCCTACAGTGCAGAAGGAGGAAGGGTGGGACTGGCACAATCGCTTTTAGGATGCAAATAGCCATCACGTAAATGGAAGCAGGGATAGCTTGACTTCTCCCATTGCCTTTACACAGAAGGCCAGTCAGAGATGTTTTATCGTGATCCGCGCCTGAATATTCAACCGTATGACTTGTAAATTGTTTGTGAAATCGGCTAAATTTCTAATTTATTGCTTTTTACATTTTTTTATTTCTTTAAAAACCATCGTAGGTACTGCTAACTTTTTGCATATTTTTATGGTGAATCATAAGGGTTATTGAATGTGAACATGTGTTTTTATGATTAAAAATAGCTCGGAAATAGTGAGAATATTTTTGTTGTATATGTAACATATTTACTATGAGCTATATTTCATATCATAGAGAAGTTGCTTCGATTAATGGTTGTCCAAATATCTTCCATTAGCCTAATCTGACTGTAGTAATGCAACCTGATATGATCCTAATTTTTCTGAAGTGCAATAAGTTTTACACGTTGTGCGAGGAATCATATAACACTCGCTTAAAAAGAACATGTGGTCTTTTAAAAAAAATGTAAAGAGCAAATCTGATTACAAGAATGGAATGAATGCAGTAAAACCGTGGCAGCGGAAGGGGGTAGGATAACACTGGCGGATGCACTTCTAAAAATGCAAATCGCCATCTCGAAAATGGAAGCTGGGATAGTTTGACTCGGATAGCGTCCTCCCTCTCACAGTAGGTCAGGCGGAGATGCGTTATCGTGATCCGCGCTTGCAGACGAGGCCGGGTGACAAGTTAATCGCATCTCCGGCTTCCCGTGACGAGAGGTTGGAGGTACAGAGCGAGGGAGACAGACGCCTTGAGTGGTGGGGCTCTTGTGATGGGAGTGAATGGAACGGAGAGAGAGGGCGGACAGGTCCGCGAGAAATTGACATCGCCTCCATATTGCTAATTGCGCTCGGTGGTTGATTGGACGGCACTTTGACTTGAGGGGATATATGGAGAGGGAGATCAAAAGGTTCTTTTTTTTCCTTTCATTCCCTAAGTGAGAGACGGAGAGTGAAAGGCATGCTGATGCCCTCTCTGTCGCGTCCTCTCTCTTCAAGTATTTTTTGCTTTTGATTTTTCTGCGTCGGAAACGTCACCACTTATTTCGGACTGTCCCTTTACTCCCCTTATCGAGGAAGGACAGGTCGAGTACACTTTTTTTCCTAATTAGGGTAACAGAGACTGGCGTTTCAACGCATCGTTGTTTTAGCTATCCTACAAAAAATAGGTAATTTATTTTAGTTATTTTTTGGATATTTACTATAGAATATTTGTATTCTGGAATAAAACTGGACGTTGTAGTTGCTATGGAAGATAAATTGGTTACTTATCAAGGATATGGTTGTAATATCTCATCATAATTTTTTTTTATACCGAAAAAATCAATAGTTTAATTCGATAAAGCCGGTAAATAATTTTAATAGCGCCGTAACCTATTTTGTGGGAACTTTATTAGCTTTTGAGGACTGATTTTTAATAGGTTTAGTCGCTATTTTCTCCTTCCCTGATAGAACTGTTGGCAATATACTTGATAGGTACGGAGAAATGTGACATAAAGTTGCCTTAAGACCATACGTCTCCCTACTTCGACCGAAGTTTTGAAACAAATAAAACTTTCGCGCTTGAAGCATACCTAGTTCAGATGTTCATATGAAATTCCTTCTCATTTTCTCATATACATGAATATTTTGCAAGCTTGTAGTTATCAAAATAAACTCATTAGATATGCTAAGTTTTCTTTTTCTGCATTAATTTCCATTTGAGTGGGTGGTGACATTTCCTCGAAGAAATTTATCTTATAATTCACTTTTCGTTTCTAAGATCCCTGCTTAACTATCCCCGATTTTTTGGAATGAGGAGGAAATTGCATTTCTATGCTTTGAAGCAACTGGGAACGATTGAGTGGAGAAGAATTCCAATTGGGAAGAATTGAACCGTTACAAAAGAAAGAATTTTTTTCTGTGACTGGGAGACAAATGTAGTACTATTCGTCATTATTGAGCCAACAGAGACATTGGTTTTCCTTGGTATCCTTCTTGTTGAATTGTCTAGTGGAGCGAGTGAGTGAGAAAGATTTAAATCCTGTCGATCGACTGAAGTAAATGGTGGATGAAGGAGTTGAGTGGCGAAGGAATGCAGGAGCAGTGAGGAAACTAAAAGAGCAATCGTAGATGTACGTGTGGGAGTGAGGAGGAGTGGGTTGAGGCGAAGGAAAAAATATGTGCGTGATAGATTGAGGTGGGGATGTGTAAGCTAAATGGCGGAGGCGGCGGAGTAGGCACTCCACAGAGTGCGAGGGCGAAGCTCCTTCCATGTAAACTGATGGCATTTCAGAGGAGTAAAGTTTTTCAGATAATTGGGGCAAAATGAAGGAAGCATTCCTTTTTTATCAAAAGAATGTTGTCGCGCGTGCTTTTTCTCAGGAATCCCTTCAAGTGATATTTGTTCGTTAATTTTCTTCAGTTAATTTCCTATTTTCATATGACTAACGTTCAACTTACATTTTGTGCTGATGCATAAACCGAGGCAAACGAGGAAAACGTATTTCTTTAGATGCATTCGTAAATTTTACTGAGTAAATCTGAGAATGCCCAATTTTAATACCGAAGAGAACGAAAATATTGAGAGGGTTTTTATTTGAAAACGAAAAAAGCTCTATTAACTTCAGCCAAAAATTGTATGCATTTAAAGTTTAGGGATGTTGATTTTTCTCATCAAATTTTGACCCCTTTCGTTTAAATTAATGTCGAGTGTAATTCCTCAAATTTATTATGAAAGGGAGTTTTCAAAGCTCGGTTAAGTTTCATAGATTCTTCAGTTTATGGACGAGCAATTTCAGTTGACCAGAAAAAAGTTACCATTTACACATTGTGCTGAAAGAATTAAGTATGTGGTGACGTATTGCCTAGTTAATTTTTACCTTTACTGAAAGCTCCTACACCAATCTCCACCCCTGTTGAACAGTTTCGTTCTGCGGCATGGCGTCCAAAAATGTGTTACTCTCTAAGTAAGGAAGACGGCATCCATTAACTACGCGAGGTGATATTTCTCAATTCCCCCGCCCTCCCGGCTCCTAATCTCACATGAGATTGTTCAAAACGCGTATTTTACGTGAAAATACGTTAACATTTGCTCCAATGCGTTGGATTAATAAAAAAAACAATTATTTCAATTATTTTTTCAAGCCAATTCAGTTTTCTCGCAACTTCACACTGTTTCCTGCGGAATGAAATGACGTGATAGTTGCCCTCACTCCCACGTGAGATTGGGTGAGAATTGGCTTGACCTTCTTCACCCTTCTTAACGGTTAACGTAACAAAACGGATGACCCCGAAGGTTGACTACTATACGCATAAAGGGGAAATAAAATTTCTGGCCCACGTGATGCCTATATTTTCTCTCTCACAAAATTTTGTCACAGGCTCGAATCTTATTTTAAATTGCGCATTGTCCCTTACACTCGAGTCTGGTCTCATCTAATCCTTTACCGCTTAACTTGTGAAAGAATGTCACCTGAATTATATGAGGGGGTGAGAAGCCAAGGAGTACAAGGGATTTTTTTTCTAAACAGAGTTAGGTACAGAAATTCAAAGAAGAAGTATACAAAACCTGAATTCCAGGGATACGACTTAGTGCCTCTTTGGTTTGACATCGAGTGGAAAATAAAGTGCCGTAATAAATATCTAGTTGATCTCGTTTATTTTCTTAAGGTCGCTATACACGGCGAATGATCATGCAAATGGTCATGCTGAATGATCACATGATCATTCACAGGTTCATGCGAGCAAAATAGAACATGTTCTAATTTTCACTGAATGATCACGCGTATGACGGTTCATTCGCAAAATTTTCCGATATACACGGCGAATGATTTCATTCGCATGATAATGCGCCGTGTATAGCGGCCTTTAGAATAATTTCTCTGGCTAAATGTTTTTACAAAAAAAAATCGCTTGTATCCCTTGGCCTCTCAACCCCTCATATGAAGTCAGGCTGTCACCTAAATTATATGAAGCTCTTACCATGAAAATACATAAAGCGGCGAAAGTATTAATTACTGCCTTTTTCCCTTGCGTGGTTGGTACCTTGGCAAGTGATACTCACCTACGCATTAACACCTCGCACTTGATGATGATGCTGAGTCTGACCTTGGCGTCGCCACGGTCTGCGATAAATTTGAGCTTGGGGAGCTTAAAGCCCCTGCGGGCAACACCTCTCACCGCCGGATATGCGTGAGCGCATTCCGAGCTATTCGTGATGCGAACTGGCCCGCAGCGAAATGCCCAAAGGTGTCCGTCCGCAGCTGAATAAATTTTCGCCAGGGTGAACGGACGGTAGACTGCGAATTCTTTGTGGATATCGTTCAAAGCAGCGTTTTTTCCCAACGTTTTTTGTGTTCATCGTTGGTTTCCTTCATGTAAAGTTTATTTTTAAAGATTCATGCAAAAATGTGTAGGTAATGCTGCATTTTTTTTATACTGTGTGAAATGCTGTTGTCCCGTATTGTTAATGTTGTGAAACTGTTGCTCCGTTAATCTAGTAAGTCTCTGAATCGAATGACGCCCTGTGATTGAATTATTTTGTTGAATCTTGCATGCATATTTTTTACTTTCGTTGTTTGTAAATTTTGGTTACGAGTATAATTCAATGAGAGGATAAAAAAACTTTGAAAACGTTAGTTTTGGCCTTATAAAGTAATATTTTGTTCATTTTCCTTTGCAGGTAAGCCTTGCTCGAATGTTGACGTTCATGATCGAGTTTGTCTACTCAGCTACATTTACAGGGGTAAGTCAATGCTATTGGATCATTTGCACATTTGGATCCCGAATATTTTTTGCTCTTTCGTTTTAAATGAACCTTCGCGACGATGCATAATATGGTGCCAAATTCTCCTTCAATATACCATCAGAATGAAGCAATTAGCGTTTTGGCTCGCACGTTGGGAAGAAGCCAGAGGTAGATTGTCTATTAAAATTCTAGATTGCAAAATGAATTGATTTTGGTCGCCGATATGTTAATGGTATTTATTATCACTGATAAAATTGGAATGCCCTATATTCAACTATTACCATCGCCATCAAAATATTTTCATAAGAAGTCAGTATTTTCCTTTATTTTTGCTATTTTCATGTCAAAGGCATTCGTATGTTTCAGAAGCCGTTTTTCTATAATTTTGTCAACCCTTCATGACAGGTACTGTGAATTCAAATGCGGCCGAATTATTCCTCCTTAAGTAAAAGGCCGTTGAGCATGTTGTTGAGCTGTGAGTGATGAAACACGTAGGGACTTGCCGATATGCTTTATTTTATTACTTGTTTACTTTGTTTGGTACTTACGATGTAAAAACTGTGTGCATTCACAGTTAGCAACGCATTTGCCTTTGAATGTTAAAATTTTTGACTTTAAGATTTAATGTTCATTTAATGCTGTTTTCTGTATTAATTTTTAGAGAAATTTCACGTCAATGGTAAATATTTATGGAAACGTAAAAGTTCACCTGTTTTTGGAAATTATAAAATTTATTTCAACCCATTATAACCCAATGCACCTGAATTACAGCAAAAATGTGTACATTTTCGGCTCTATTTGGAAAAGATATAAATTACGTGGTCTTTTTTGCTGTTAAGTTTAATTGGCGAAATATGTAGCTGCCACAATAATTATGAATGAGTAGAAAATTTTCACATTTAAAAAATGAAAAGTCTTGGTATCTAACTTCTCCCAGAAGCAGCTCAGGGTTAGAGAGGGTTAACATTATATTGTGGCTTTTACTGGCTCATGACAGCCCCCAGTGGCACGGTGACATAAATATGGCCGTAATCTTCTGTCGAATGATCCAGCCAAGAAAGAAAGGTCAAACGGAAGAGGGTGGTGGCTGTGAGGGAAATGTCCGGCCTTGATATTTTGTCTTATTCTTATTTTTAGATGAGCGCTGCTCGCAGTTTTAATCCCTTGGAATTACTGAAGCATTCGTTTATTTATAGAACCATTGCTAACAACGCGTTGAATGGACTTGGCGCACTACCTTCCACATTTAAATAAGCTAATAAGTTTAGCATCTGGGGTCTTCAATTTGAGTTTCGGTGGCAGCTGAAAAAAAATTTGCCTTCGTTTAAATTAAAACCATTATCTCCCAGCATCATCATATCATTTACCTCGAATATAAACGTCCTTGTGTCGTAACTGAATCATATGAAGCTCTTGGCGCGAAATCTTCGGGGATGCTGATTTGCACCAGGGCTGGGGTAACAATGTTTATCCGCAGTTTTTTTAATAGAAGTTTTGTGGTTTAGTTGGTAGTTACAGAATTGCTAGATTTTCGCATTATGTAGAGATGAGTGTTGGTCAAGAGCTAATCTGAAATCCGTAAGAGGTAGTCATGGAACCAATTACTTGACCTGCGAAAATACGCTTGTCGCGTGGGAAAGTTGGATAACAAAGTTACTTAATATGAAATGACGGTATAGGTACTTAAAGCTTTACTATCCAGTTTGTTATCATACAAAAATTGGGTGGATCTCCTCACCCTTTTTCTGCGTGGACATTAACATTCATGTAGGGCTACTGAATTTTTGACGGTTCATATATGCTTGCAGTTTTTAATATGATTTCTTTTGTATCTACCGTTGACGCAACGACATTTTTTTGCGATTTAGCAAGGTTTTTAGGCAATACAATATCAAGTTACTACTGAAAAAATAATTAGGTTCTGAATTTTCGCATTTGTAATCACCAAGGAGACGCTTTATGCACGACTTTTGAGAGAGTATGCGGGAATAGTGTTAATTTAAGTACACAGGGACTAGGCACGACCTGATAGTTGTACGAGAATCACCCGTTGTGCGCAAGTTGTGCGGAAAATCTACAGAGAAAAAAATCATTCCCCTTGACCGGAATAGCTTGACTGGCTAAAGAACTCGACTCGATATCGGGGGATCCGGGTTCAAATCCCGGCGAATGATTTTTTTCTCGGTGGATTTTTCGCACAAGAGAATAGCGTTGGTTGATGGCGTCTTAAACCGAATTCATCCCGTTGCTGCCAAATGAACTTGTGATAATGGACCAGATTGGTTGTTGGAGTCCTGGAATGATGTGGTGAATGAGGCACGAAATGTTGAGGTGAAGATTCGGTCGAATGCCAAACCAGAATAGGGTGGATTACTTAGGTGGGAAGGATACCTACTTGATAAGGAGGCTGTACTCAGAGGAGTGCAAGAAAAAAGGAGTCTTTTTAAAACCCTTTCGAAGGTGACAGGGAAACTGAATTGGCCACGCTTTGAGGTACGATAATATCATAGCAAGTGAAAAGGGAGAAAGGCTAAGGGCCCCAAACGAGTTGTAGAGGAGAAGTTTTTAAGGTTGCAAAAGAGAAGAAATTCGTCACTACGGGAATTTTTCCACATGTGAGGGTGGAGTGGAGAGCTACGTCAAATGAATCATATAATTGATGACGTGTGATGTTGATGTTCGTGGTATACGGCTTAGAGTTGAGCTGCAAATTGGCCAATGATTTGAATGGAATTATACCTAATTAAGTAATCCTTAAGTTTTTTTCCTCTCATTTTCACGTGTCAGATATGAACGCTGATTGGTTTATGCCGTCAATAGCAATTGGACGCACATCATTCATAGCAATTTACAGATCAAAGTCTCAGTCTGAGGATCAATATCAAAATTCTAATCAAATTATTTATAAATATTTCCTGAGCTAACATTTACCATTTCCTTACATATATTCCATATATACTGTACACATTCCATAATTCAGATAATACTGGAGTGGGGTTTCAATATTGACGTCAGGTTTTGATTATTCTGCTACGATCAATCCCCCCGAGTGCCGTCGTGTATATTTTCTCTGTCATATTTATTGTCTGGTTAAGAGGGGATATTTTTTGGGAGTCAGTGTTCTCAGAAATTTATGATAATAGTTGGGCAGTCCAAAAATACCCTTTGGAAAACTTAGTACTTAGTATTCAAAGAAGATTTCCTAGGCTGCATGAGGCATTTTCGTATGATGTAATTAATTTATCTTCACCGCCTGTAGGTTTTCTTCAGCTAGGATGTTTACCGAAGTAAAATTTTATATGAAGAAAATGTTTAACAGAAGGTAGGTTTTGCATCTAGAAAGAAGTTTAATGCTTGGACAAATAAGGCCCAAAACACACTCTCGAAATAAGATATTGAGACTTTGTGAAGTCAGACCTTTGAGTTTGGTAGGCTATCGTCATATTTGTGTGGATACCAGTCTGGTGGAAGATGAGGAGAGCATCAAGAGAGGGAGGTTAGGGAGAGGTTCTTATATCCCATCTCGTCCCAGGACTAAGATTCACAAAGAGACTAGTGCTTCTTCGACTTCTTTGTGTCCCTATCCATGTGGAGCATCACGCTCTCTGGCAATAATAGAATCTCAGTGTTAAAGGAACGTTTTTTTTTCTTCGCATTTTTTATTTTTACCCGCTCGCCCGCACCAAAGGGGTTCTGAGAATAATTAGCCGCCATTGTTCTCATATCTTTGCGGCGGGTACTGCAAGGTTCTTGTAAGGGCCCAACTTTTTCTATTGTCTTGCTTTGTGCTCGTTTCTGGTGTAAATTAAAGTATATTTCAATGTTTTCTCAGCAACTCTCTTGAGCAAACTCGTCCTCACGTCTAGCATTGCCTCTCTTTCAGCGCCCTTTCAGGTGTATAGTGCCATTAATTTAGCAGAAATAGAAGTATAAGGAAGTGTAAAGAACTATTATTTTGTTTGAATACTAGCAAACAAAAATATAACCGCAATTCAATGAAACAGCGCTCTTTGTTGCCTGGAGTATTTAATTATTGAATGGGATCACTACTATCGGCAATACGTGGCATTTTATTTCTAATTTGGTTGATTTTAGATCATTCGTGAAGGGTGATGGTGAGTGCTTTTTCAAGCATAAACACTTAACACATTTTTATATTACGGATCTCTCCATGTCAAACAATCTATATAAACTGGAAAACAATTCTCCTCCACAAAAAGAAATCATAAGTGCATTGGACCCGTAATACGTCAGTACGGTATTGCTGAGGAAGTCGTAGAACTTCAATTAAAATAAAGATTCGGGTTTGACCGCGAGTTTGGAGTTTGAGAGAGTCCATCCTCCAAGTATTTGATTAAAAACGAGCCGACTCTGGGTAAATACACGTACGTACACATTTTATTCCAGAATAAAGAAAAGTGGCTGATATGCTTGAAAATTTTGGGAAAATAATGACTTTTTTTCCTCCGAAGCTCATTATAAAAATTGGCAAGTTGAATTTGAAATTTACCTATTTGATATTCTCGTTAATAAAAGAACCTTTATTTCATTGAATTTTTTATTCGCAGTTCAGTTACAAAGCTCTTCTTAGAGGTAAGTATAAAGTTAAATTACTCGAACTGAAATTAGAGGAAGTCTTATTTGGGTTTCCATCGTTCTTCATCGGCAGACACGCCTTTCCAAGGGAAAATAGCCCTTTCGAGTTGACTCGGTGTTTTTATTGGGTTTCCATGGGGACGTTGAGAGTGGCTCACGAGCCAGCTGTGAGTACTTTCGGGTTGCCTCATCCGCCGTTACGGCTCGATTGGCCGATCCGAGTGGAAATGAGGGCTCGAGAGGAAATAAGATGGAGGTGCTTGCCGCTTGCCTTTTGTTTACCAGACTCTTCACTTCTGTTCCCTCGCCTAAATAATGTCTTTTCCTTTCGCTATGGAACACGAATGCCCGATGCATCACTAGATTGTCCAAGGTAGGACTTCATGTGTCCTTATTTCACTCTTTCCGTTCATCCATTCCCTTATCGAATTTTTTCATCGGATAACCTTTATAATGAAGCCTTTAGCCTACAATTAGCCTACATATGCCTGTATTAGCTTATAATTTTCGATGATGCAGTAGGAGACATTTTACTGGAAAAATCGGTAAATACTAGTTTGACCCTATTTTATGAAAAACGCATTAAGTACCACTAACTTCAGCCTTAAAAAAAATAAATTATTCCCAAATTTTGTCGTAGATAAGTTAAAAAAAGCAAAGGGAAAGACAATATATCAAGTTAATGCGTGGTTAAAAACTTTATCCTATGAGATTTCTCTTATTGACGTTATTTTCGCACAAATCAAGTCAAATCAGTTCATATAGTATCAATGATAAAAAAATGTTACTATGTCCAAAATAAGTTTCGTTGACAAACAAGGTATGTTATCACATAACTGATTACAAATTGTGCAATATTCATCATAATCAATGGTCAACAATCCCAGTATTGGTTTGACGCAGCTCTCCACTCAATTCTCCTATTAGCTAATCATCATACACCAACGTATTTCTTCTCTTTCACATACTATTCCATATATTTCATTTGAGGTCTTTCTTTTCCGTTCTTGCCATCTACTTGTCCCTCGACGATTGTCTTCATCAGGCAATATTGTCTCAAGATAAGGCCGATTCCGATAGTACCGCCATTTCATTAAGGTTTACATGAGGCTTCTTTACTACCGTGCTCTTCTTAGGACTTCCTCGTTACTATCTCGGTTGATCCGTTAGATCCTATTTATTCTGCAGTGGTTCTATATTTCGAAGGTCCTTACCTTTGATTTCTCTCATGCTGTCATTGTCCATACTTCACTTCCGTAGAGAAGTAGGTATACTTAAAATGCAAGTTGTGATAAATTGCTTCCTTACTCCATATTCAAGTTTCTGCTGTTAGATGGTCTCTCTTTTGATGGAATGCTCTTTGCTTGGGCTATTTTGCTGATAATTTCTGTCCTGCTTCTCCCATTTCTAGATATCCTGCTTCCCAAATAAAAGAATTCATCCAGGCAAGTGGGAACAAAATCGACGCAATTTCGTAATTTATTAAGTGCGCGCAAAATCAGCCCAGTTCATGTACCGAATCCATTGTAAGTCGAACCTATGTAAATGTGGAATTCTTCTGTATAATCGCAGTGGAGCTATATGTACCACAAATAACTTAATTTTAACCCGATTTTAATTAAATACCATGTAAGATTTTGAACTGATCGTGCGCCGGACATTTGAATTCCTTTCGATGTATTTTATTGGCACTAGACCAATCTGTTGGACTGGACGTGGTGACAAGATGACATCACAGGTACGTGGACACTGCCATACCTCATGCAGTATTATCAAGTTTGAAGCTTGCTCCACCCTTTGAAGCTGTTGACTTCGTACCTCCTTGGAAGTGAAGCGAAGCCTTTCATTCACCCCCGCGCTCACCTCCCATGTTGCACAGAGTATGCGATCGCGAGCGTAGGTGTATCTTCGTCATTTAGGAGCCGTCTTCTAATTAAGTTACCTTTGTGCGCGGGATTAGAGGATGCTTAATTAACCGGGAAGGAATGATGCACGGTGACACGGCTACAAGATGGTATTAGGTAAATCTTGCGCCCTCAATTTGATGGAAGGGTGTAATTTCTAGGAAGACCTTTGTCGGCTTCCTGATTCCCGAATCCTATACCGTGATGTAAATATTAGGTAGTCAACACATGTTCCCCTAGTACGGTAAAAGTTTAGAATCATCACCTCTCTGTAAGGAATTTTTTCCTCTGGTATATTTTCCTCGAGTTCTTATGTACTTATACATGACAATTAGTAGAGTTTGAATCACAATATAAGCTCTTGGTGCTTCTAACTTTGACAGTTTATATATTTATTTCCATTATTGCCCTGGAGTTGGCGCTGTGATCAAAGCGAATGCAGATGCGCACGGATCGTCAAAGGAAATGGTGTGTGTCCTTATAGTAAACCCAGTTTTATGGTGAGTTACTTTTCAGCTCCCTTTGTGCGTTTAAAATAACAAGTACCTTACTGGAAGAGCTCTCTATGTTTATCAAAGAGCTTTTGTAGGTATATGTGCTAATTTTTAGTGCTGATCTGTGTACTTGCTAATTATCTCCATGTTGGTTAGATCCTAGTTCTTTTCAAAGCTGTCTCTGAGACTGAACATGCCACGAATGGAAACCTTCGCTCTGAGGATCTTTATCTTTGTAGCAAATAGAGTTCATAGACAGGGATTTATTCTGGCAGTCTCCGAGAGAAAAGATGCGAAACTCGCGTCGTAATTAAACAATATTTTTAAACCTGTCTTTTGTGAGCGAGTAAGAATAAGGTTTAAAACATGCGCTAAGCATTTCAAGAGTACCTTTAACTTTGTTTGTGTAGTATGACCATGTTTCGTGAGAACCGCAATATTAAAAAAAATCTGCTCCATTATTTAATTCATGAAGACTATTATTCTACTTTTTACTATGCATATTTAATTAGAGTTGACAGCGATAGGGATTGATAATTTTATGAACATGATCAAACACCATGAAAAAATATAAAACACAATGTCCATACTTTTATATACATCTCCACTACCGACCAAGGATTCGACTCCCTCATGTCATTCTCAACAAATCGAGAATCACCCTGTAAAACGTAGGAAAATTAGAGGAAAATTGCTTAAAACATTCTTTCTTGTATTCAGTACTGCGGAGTTTTATTTACAATCCCTCTTATGGATACACGTAATTTGAAAAAATTAAGGGCCTATCGCCTCAGTTCTAGCCAGTTCGGCAGTTACCTGGTAATCTTCAATATATTTAAGTAAATTTTCTGACAGTCTGTTCGGGATGGAAAAAGTTTTAGGGAACAGGTAAAAAAAGTATTTCATTTTTGCCGTCCATCAACCGTAAAATAGAAAGCGTTTTCCTAGGCCTAAGCAAGTCTTTCATATTTACAAAATATGTAACCATGATAAAATATAAACAAGAAATGGTAATTTCCACGTATTAAAATGTAACTCTTCTACCCACAATGGTTTCGACCATTCTAAATGTCATCCTCGAATTTCTTTTATTAAAAAATAGGTTTACCTTGAAATTGACCTAGTTCGTAGAAACCATGGTTGGTAGTGGAATTATATTTAACGTGTGAAAATAACTATTTGTGTTTTATATTTTATTATTTATATATCGTATTTCCACCATGTCCAGCCTGAAACGATTTCATATAAGTGACGACATCTAACGGAGCAAATACAAGGAAAACCATTGCTGGGTTTTAACCAGGTAATATCCTCCTTGGCTGCCTATTTGGCAACATTGAACGCGGCGAAAAACGGAAAAGCATGAAAACATAATTGGGCATACGTTTTTTAATTCGTAGGATTCCCTTGTCTTGACAGACGGTTTCTACAGGAACTTTTTTCTCTAACTCTATTTCTTCTCCTACTCTATGAGAATAATTTAAATGGTCTCGGCTGAGATTTTTCCGAATGTACCGTCGAAACTTCCGACATTGGAGTATGATTCCTTATAAATAGTGGTAGACAGTAATATTCTTATTACGGTGCCTCTTTGGTAGCCATGGAGGAGATTACCCGATGGAGCACCCGAGCAGCATACGCCGTGAAAGCATCAGGAGCCCTATCCAATAACTACATCTCCTCGTTTTTGAGTTTTCGGAATCGAACTTTCCGTTTCCGAAGCGCTTTTATGCTCTCTATTATGCTAAAGTTACTGCATTGCTGAAAAGCGTTAATGCCTTTCAAGGCTGTGACTTTACTTGATTCCTAATTCCGTACATAACCATCCATTTCCCATAATTTTTAGTACACATACCATGCCAGTATTTTAACCCTTATCCGGGCACCTCAAATTTCTAACGTAACCGGGCAAGCAGGGCCCAATGGACCCTCCTTGTTAATTTTTTCTTTTTGCTCATGTGGGCCAACCTGCTAGAATAAATATCATTGTTTTTTGTCAAATAGTGCAAATTTATACAAAATAAATGATTTCAAAATATTTTTTAATGTTCATAAATGAATATATATATATATATATATATATATATATATAATAATTTTCATGTTAATTATGTTGCTGGTGGTTTTCGGGTATTGCTGTGTGGAAAACATTTTAACTCGACGTTTCACTCCTCCTACTGGGAGCGTTATCATTCTCTTGATAACGCTCCCAGTAGGAGGAGTGAAACGTCGAGTTAAAATGTTTTCCACACAGCAATACCCGAAAACCACCAGCAACATAGATAAAAGAAGCTGTGAAAGTCTTCAGACGAAAATTTCATGTTAATTAGTAACAAAAATTTGAAATCTAAATAAATTATGATTCATCCTTCATAAAATCGATCTCTGGTGGAAATAATTTAAATTTAGAATCAACTAACATAAGGGATAATTGAATATCATTTACTTATCAAACGAGACACTGTACAACATCAAAACTTATTGTTTGGGAGAAAACACAAAATTTTATCAACGAGTCCAGGATAGGCTACCCCTCAAAGCTTTTTTCACTTTTGATTTACACGTTTACGTCACTATGTTCATTGCACACCGATTGCTCACAGTTGTTACACAGTTGTTTTTCTTCATAATGTTTTTTATCATGGGCATATATATTATCTCATTTTTTGTTATACTATAATTTGATGAATGTCTTAGCTCAGAAATTCCTTCATCAAAAAATCCTTAGCCTGTGTTCCAAGGCAAACCCAAGTTGGATCGTCTTTCAATGTGGACATCAACCAGAATATCGGATGCACTTAAAATAAATAGTCTTCTTGAAAAATGTCTACCAACATTTCAATTTAGATCAGTATTCATCCACACCACATACGCTGGTACTCTACTCACGTCCAAGTCACTCATGAAAAACGCAAAAGGCCAACTATTTGTGCGTCTTTTACTCATGTGCGTCTTTACCAACTGGTCAAGGAAATCGACTTCACCTTTGGTGCAGTTGTAGTGACAGATAATTTCAGGTTTAGCATTGACGTCTTCCATAATTTTATTATGATGCATGAATCATAGAAGAACAACGGTCAACTCTTTATCTTGGGCAATGACACAAACATACCATTTTTGGTGAAACCAAACAATGAAGAAACGACTTTACCACTTTTATTGGCTTGAAATTTTCCTGGAATAAATCGTTAATACTTTCCTATAGTTCCAACATAACTCTATGCAAACTTTATATCAGAGAAAGTTTTGTCACTCGTTTCATTTCTGTTCGTATTTTGGTATGGTTCAGTGAGGTGCTGTACAACTCTTCGATCCAAACCAGGCAATGCTCTTTATGTCAATGTCATCTTCATTGGAACTCTCCTCTCCGATTGGCTGGTAATCCAAATCATCGTCACTAGTTTCTTCAATGTTAGCAGTTTTTGTGTGCCATCTTGAGACAAAAGCTTTTGTCTAGCCATGATCTAATAATTATAAAAAAATATGTTATTTCATAGAATTTTTCTAAAACTACGGATTACTTCCTTAGTACTCATCTATTAGAACTTACCTGGGTATTTGATGTCTTAGTGAAGGAAACTTGTAAATATTTGCCATCACTCCGATGGCTGTGTTACTTTTACCCAAAGAGAATTGCATATTGAGGCGGTAGTTCCGTATAAAAGCCCATATTTTCGGAATCAGTTATGTGCAACATCTTATATGCCTTCATCTACGTTGCTCAGTAGCACTTTGCTAGCACTCTACTCTTTTGTCATACATGCTGTAGTTTATATGGAAAAGAAGGATGGAGGATGTAGAGGTGAAAGGTGGTGGAAAGATAGGCAAGGAGTGCAGGAGAAGGAGAAAACAGGGAAGGATGGACTGTCAATGCGTTAGGGATTTTTAGGAGAATGATAATGAACAGGAACGTTCAAATTCGAAGCGACATCATCTGCATGCTTTCCGTATGGCAGGATATATGCTTTCCTTTATCACTAATGTCGTTGGATGGACGCTGCAAATAAATTCCGAGGATCAGTGTTTTTTTTGGAAACAACTGGATCGTTTCAGTGATCATTCTCTAGGGTTTCCCGGTGACTCAACCCAACTGTAGGAAAATTTCTCTTAGCATATGCCCTTAGCGACCGCCACGGTACAATAGCAATAAGCGAAAGAATGAAAAAACTGTCCCCATCCTTCATTTATGGATACAGATAATGATGTTTGTTGCGAATTGTTCATTCCTCTCCCATCTCACTCTACTTCACCAGGATTTTCCAACCATAATGCACCGGTGACTCTCCAGTGACCACCCTACTCTATATTCCCTTTTCACCTTCCCCGGTATCTGCCCCCATCTTACCACCCATGCTACCTAGAATAACATTCTGCGTACATAATCTAGTTATTTAATTTACACTAATTACATTTTCCAGCCGTGATAGCTAAAATAAACTTCGTGATTGAAGCTAATACAAACTGGATATATATGATCGTAAACATCCAAGTGCAGCGTGTTGCATAACTGGTGAACACTCACCTCCTGCCATACGCCACTGAGTTAGGGGGTATTTAGATGTGTATGTGAAGATTCCCAAATAATACTTGAAAAATTACAACATAATACCTTTTATATTAACCATCTAATGATGTGCAACTGATCGCGTATGTGAAGGGTCCATTGGACCCAGCTTGCCCGGTTACGTTAGGAAAGGTTTAAATTTACCATAAACAAAAAAGAAATATTTATTTTTATTTAAAAATATTTTTTTCTTACTCCATTTGTCCGTATGAACAAAGTCACAGAAGTTCACAGCACTGGGATATTTTGTTCTCATGTTATAACCTGAAATAAACGCTGTAGGGCCCGTTGGACCCTCCTTGCCCGGATAAGGGTTAAATTACTTGTGACTTATTACCAGCTTCTTCAGCACCACTTTCGCAGTAAAAATATTCTATAACTTACCAGCTGGCACATCACTTTCCCATTCCGAGAAACGGAAAGTCATTTTCCGAGACCCTTCGTCGATTCGGCCGCTCTCGGACGAGTTTCCGTGACGGAAAGTTCGGGTAGACCTTAGTGTATAACTCATTCCGAAATTATGACGTCTTTACGAGAACCAACCACGGACTATCCGTGAGATTGCCTTAGTGGATAGGGCCCCAGATGTTTTTGATTGCTGGGTTTTATTTAAATACTTAATAGTTTCACCTTCACTTCTCCTTGCCTTCTTTTCCTCACTTTGAATAAGATTTCATAGCTGTCGTTTACTTCCTCTAATTTCCACACCATACAATCATATATTCTCTGGTTTCCGTTTTTCCAAACCGTGGGATTCCGTATACAGCATTACAGGATTACCGTGGGATGTGTTCTGCAGGAAATTGGTTCCTTGCCTATGCTCTCTTTGGCAGAGATGGCTTCCAATGGCCTCGTATGAGGGATTCCCGTTTTGTGACGTAGAAACCTCATAGCTGGAGTGTTGGGGTGGCTTTTCATCTTCGGCGTGGAGCGAGGAACTGCGTGACGGTGCTAGGACAGGAGCATTGATGCGTCGGAGAAGGCTTTCAATCGGTAGGAGACGCGTATAAATAGACGCCGGTTTGGTAGCGGACGAGGGAACTAGCAACGGATGTCTTCTGCAGGAAATGGTGCCATCCCCGTAGCCCAAGATAGCTTTAAATATCTTTAATTTACGGCGTGTTAATTTCAACGCCGGGTATACGTTGACCCTTACTTCCCTAACTAACAGGTGATTTTTCTGATGGACAGTTCCATAAATTATCATACTATCCATATACCTAGGTTTACCCTCTGGCGCAGAAATCTGCTGTCCATGGAAAATGTAATGTAGCGATAGGCTTTTTGCTGTACAAGCAACAGGGCGACCAACGGAAAAGCATGAAAACATAATTGTGCGTATGTTTTGTGAAATCGTACCTGATACTAAATTTTACCTGATGACGACGCTATGTGAAAAGAAAGAGTCCAAGTTAAAAAAGTTTAACTTACTGCAATTTAATATGTTGTTTCACCCAAGTTCAATATAATATGTTGTTCCACCTAGATTTTTAATAATTAATTTCTAGTTATTTCTGTGGCATGACATGTTTCGGTAATCAGTGTCATATCAGGTACGAAGGTTTGTAAATTTTGTCCTTGTATTTTTATGTTGAAGGGACTTTTTATGAGGAGGTGAGGTTGTTCAAGAGTGAAAAAGGAGCGGTGGGGTGAGAGATAGCCGTATAATGTATCTCGTTAAATACATTCAAAGGAAAATAAAATGGCTCACGTACAGCAATACTTGAATTGGTAGCATTGAAAATTTAGTTTCATATCTTCCACCCGGTGCACGGACCAGGGATAGGGCGGGGCATTGATGCGAGAAGGGGAGCTTTTAATCGGTAGGCGGTGCTTATAAATAGCTGTCGGATTGATAGCGTGCAAGGGAACGGGCAAGAGCGGACTCCCCTCTCATCATTCCTTCAAGGAACGGACGGATGCGTCGGAGTAGCATCCTGGCAGCTGCTCCTCACCAACACCTTCTTCTTTTTATCTTCTCGTTCTCTCACTCCGGTGGAGAGTGAGGGTACAGCGTCGCTCCCACCCATACCTCCAGCATCTACGTCACCTCCGCGTTGACGGGGTGGTGGAGACCGTTATTAGAAGTCTCTCCAGGATCCTTGGCGACCACTAGGAGTCTTCCTCTACGTATAATAGGGGTCACTTTCTTCGCAGAACGTGGAATAGTGGCGAAGATTTGATTCAATCGACGGTAGCTTAAAAGTTGAGTTCCTTCCTTAGTTGAAACAAATATCATTCACTGGAATATATATTTGTTTTAATGTTTCAGCCTTGTCATTTTCTTCCCTTATTTTTTTAATGATGCTGGAGTTGTTAGGACGACCCCAATATAAAGTATGAAATACATATTTGACTGCCGTAAAGAAAAGGTGATCATCTGATGAAACGTAATATTTTCGTTATACTTAAGCTCAACCTACCTTGTTTGGCATCGTTAAGTGAAGTTTTTCAGAGATGATTTTGAATATTACTCTGCGTGAAATTTATTGCGAACCTACTAATTTTTGTAAGACCGCAATATTTATTTATTTTGTAAGACCGCAGGCTGGAAAAAAGCGAAAATCTTTCATTCGTTAGTCGAAAATATTTTTGCTATTAGTATAAACAGTTGCTTTTAGGAGAATTCAGTTAAGCGTTAGATGTATCACTTTCACAAGGGAGACGTGACGTGTATTTGTGGTGAGGCGCAGTAAAATATTTATTCTTCCTCTATGAAGAATTTGAATAATTTTTTGTTGTGTCCCAGGATCAGTTAAAGTGAAAGAATGATCAGCATTTGGCGTGCTAAAATCACATTGAAGGTTAAATTGAGGTGAAAGGCTGCCCAAAAAGACGACAATTCTCTAAAAAGAGTTTTAAAATATATTTACATGCGGGCAGGGCAAGGGCTACTAATTAGGTTTTTTACTCCCACATAAACTGAAATTAGAACCCAAAAATTAACAACTTTAAATGTACAAACTCGTACATGCCCCGAATCGAGGTAATTTACCTAGTCGGGTCTCGAACCCGCGACCATTCGGATTAGCAAGCGAGGACTGTACCCCACCACCGCCGAGGCTGGCAACTTCATGCTTCAGTTTGTCTTGTGATTTAGTTTTTTCAACAATTAGTAGTTACATGCTACGTGAATATCAGATGAAAACAGATGGATTAAAACCATAAAGTCAAATCTTGTGTCCATGAGCGGTTGCTTAATGTCATTAGAAAATAAAATTTGGCTAATTATAGTAAGCGATCTATCGATAATTTTTTTTAATCACAGGATTGCTTCGAATACCTACTGTCAGAAGTGCTCATAATTTACGACGAGAAACGGCTCTGAAAATAAAACGTTGCGTAGGCCGTAAAACCACATCCGGCAGCTGTGGCCACTGGGAGCTCCCATTGGACGGCCCGGAGAATGCAGTTGAAAGGGATGTGTGTGTATATCTGCGCAATTGGCACACACCAATGACATCACCGCCGCCGGGTTAATGCTCCAAACGAATTGAAGCGGCCGCTTTTAGCTTGGAAAAGCTTCTTCCATCTTATCGTGCTGCTTAATGCGTCATCATTCGCATTTCCCGTTTCACATACGTGGTACAAGCGAATCTGCTGTGAGGCGAGAATTCTAATTTTAACTTCTGGTTCCACTCTATACGTAAATATTTTACCTGACTAATTATCGCTATAAATGTCAGGCACGGCCAAAAGAAGAAAAAAAAAACTCGATTTCCGATACTGTTTCTCCACTGCTAAATACCCACTTTTTTCTTCTCTATGGGCGTATAAAATTGGTGCAATCAGAGTCTGGTAAATCATGGTAGTGTAAGCGCGAGGTTTATGTCAGGTTGAAAATTATTTTTAATGATTTAAAAGAAGAATAATCCGCGCTATTTAAAATAAGCAACTATTTTTGCTCTGAAAATAAAACGTCTTATTATTTAAACGCCCTATTTTTTGCATTGCTATAAATCTTACATTTCTGACTACTTCGACATTGTAAAACTTTGTTTGCTATTGCTAATATTCAAAGTGCAATGTAATGTAAGTATAACCAGTCTTGGATCTTAAACGTGAATCATATTTCCCAGAATTAAAGCGGGTATGGAGTTATTTGCTAAATTTGTTTTTTTTTTTATTGGTCTGATCAGCATTGCGAACTCATTGGATGGATGATGAAAATAGTATAATTTTTTAAAATATTATTTTACAAGTTGCCGTTCTAATACTCAACTATACTTATGTATTCTAGTGGAGACTGAATTCATTCTAACCACTATTGCCTAACGCTGATCCTCGCAGGCTTGTGAAATAGTCGCAAATCGCTTCATTAATTACGTATCAAAGGGTAATGCACGGAACAATTGCAGTTCACTTCCGGTTGGGGATTTGGTTGATTTTCCATGGCTTTGGAGAATGACCTGGGGAGGGTATATACGAGGAAAGGCCGTAAAGCAAAGAAAAAGTCGAGAGGGTGAATGTGTGAGAATGGGGGTCGCTCAGTGCATTGGGAGACTGCATTGTTCCAGCCGAGGAGGTGAAGGAGAGAGCCAGGGAAAATAAAGGAAGACAGAAGCGTGTGTTTGTGTGAGAATTTTCCACCTTTCGTCGCCTTGCTACCCCTTCCCCATCGCCACCCTCTCTCTCTCCCGCTGGCACTTCAGTGTCAGCATTCTAGTCTTTTAAGCAGATTTCTGATTAATTTATAATGGACGATAGATTTGAGAAAAGAAACTCAATAGTAATGTAAATATAACATTATTGGATCTTAAACTCGAATCGTATGTCCCTGAGTTAAAGCGGGTATGGAGTTTTTTTTGCTGAATTTTGATTTTGTATTGGTCTGATCGTCATTTTGAACTAATTGGATAGATAATAAAAATGGTTTAATTTATTTTAATAATATTTTACAAGTTGCCGTTCAAATATTCAATTAATTCATGTATTCTAGTAGAGACTAAATTCATTCTTACCACTTTTGCCTAACGCTGATCCTCGTAGCCTTGTGAAATAGTCGCAATTCGCTTCATGATGATTGATGATGATTGATTCTTCAGATGTCTGATTAATTTGTAATGGACCTTAGATTTGAGAAAAGAAAGTACAGTCTATTTAAAACACCCTGGTCCCGTCACGCACGCCAAGATTTTGGGCTGAGTGATTTTATTTTGAAGAAGTATCGTATTTAAAGGAAATTAACAGTATTGCTTAGGACTTGAACAGTCTGAAGCACAACGCCTCAGTAATGTCCACACTACTTAGAAGCACATTCCTTTACACCCACTGCAGTCCTGCACATCCAGGGTACTCGAAGTTTTAACCGAACTGTGTGCATCAATGGTTGAGAAGTTTAGGCAAATTCATTGTGACACGTCTCAATTCTTTAAAGGGGTCTTTTTTCCCCTTTTCCATTCGGATAAATCGTTTTGAATTTACATCATCAAGTTGAAATTTTCATAGTATAGCGTAGAATTTGTTCTAAATTTGGTTTTCTCAATCATCCTGATTTAAAATACAAATTAATACAGAGGCCGTGTTTTCAAATTTAAGATGAAGTTACATATTTACAAGGGTCTAAAATATTTAGATTAAACATTTTAATTTCATTCTTAAACATTTTATAAACTGTGCATATTTTTGGGTTCCCCATCAAGTTCTCTTTACAAGTAAGCTCATGATTCTATAATTCATCAAAGAATATTTGCATGAGGCTAAGTAAGAGTGAAGGAAGCACTTGTAGCATAGTGTGTTTTCCAAACGTATGTTCATGATCTTTTATTTTATCACCACTGTATATTGTTGTACACTTTTCGCTAAATCAGTTCAGGAAGTGGCACATCCGTTTCTTTTCTCATTCCATTGAGAGCGTTGTAAATTTTGGGTATGGTTTTGGTATTCTAGGCTCTGTTTGTGGAATTAGAATTTTGCATTCTTCTTCCATGACTGGAATCCATTTCCCAACTTAGCTTTGTATTTCTACCGCTCTATTTTCTCACTCAGAGAGTGAAGCGTTTCCCATCGTGAACAATTTTTCTCCTCGGCAGCACCACTGCTTTCAATTGATGCTCTCTTAGTTTTTTCCTCGACTTCTATTTAATTATACGCCATTCGAGGCATTCGTGTGGAATATTTTCATCTTAATTGAGTGCGTTGTTTTTTGTGTGCTAATTTATTTTATAGTATTCCGGAAGGAGTTTAGTTATGCCTTTCTGTTCCCCTGGGGTTTACTTGCCTTTCCCCTAACCCCTAGTTTCTCCCTTCTCTTGTTTCTTGTGCCTCCTCCCAGGGAACGCCACGAGTGCTTCTGTTGTTTCCTTAAAAATAAACCACGAACAAGTGGCTCTTGCTAATAATAATATGTGCTCCTTTTTTCATCCCCATACCATGCCTTTCTCTTACCCTTTCCATGCTTCCCCAAACTCTTCTCGCATCCGTGTGTACCCTGGCTGTACCCCCGCCCCCTCCCAGCGACCTGCCCCTTCCCCCTTTTCCTGCCTGAAGGGTCTACTCGTCCGCAACAATGAGTCCTTTTCCTTCGACACGGGCGCGCCTGCTCTTTACCCTCGCGGCACTATCCAGGGTTTTTTCCCCTTGTACCCTTCCCCTACGTCCCCGTACCAACTTATCCTACCCCTTCTGCCCCTGTTTCGCACTCCCATGAGCGCCCTTTTCACATCCCTTGCCCCTGGAGCACGCCTCGGCCCCTCACCCTTAACCTCCTTCAATTCCCTCGTCTCCAACCCTTCCACTCACACTCCCTCTATAGCCATCGCCATAGAGACCAACCTGATAGCGGTACACCGATGCAATGCGATGCAAATTGTTTGGTAGTCGATGTTTTGGCATCTATGGGCACATTAAAATTATTTACTGTTACAAAATTTGACAAACCTTATGTATAGAAAGCCTTATATAAAATTATTTTAATTCCATCTTGTATAAGTGTATGCCTATGCGTTTATATTTCACGAAAAATTAGTGAGTGGTTGACCGAAAACATCTTTCTCATATTTTAGTGGTGCACGATAAACTTACTGTCGAATGACACGCATTAATGTGAAAACAGGGTTATCAACGTCTCAGTAAGCTTCAGGTGATATGTAATATATCATATACATGGCGAAGGAGAATACTTTCCAAGCCTTAAAATATGTGAAACCTACCCGACGAAGGAATGTGAAATAACAAGTGTCACAGATTTGTGAGTAAAAAATATTAAATTATCATTGTATATAAATGAATGGAATCATTTCCTTGCTGCGACAGAAGAAACCTACCAGCCTAAGGCATAAAAAATATAAACTAAAAAATATATAGTAAAGGAATTCAATTATATACATACTGGAGGAACTTTGTTAGCCATTGAGGAGAACTTGTTTTATGGCGACCATCATTTATAAAAAGGTCATGCGCACATAGAAAAATGTTTGGATACAGCATTTGAATTTACTCTACTTAAATGTATTGCATGTAAGGAATATATCCTCCATGTCTTGTAAACAACCAAGAAAGTACATACTTCATAATTGAGTTATGGTTTTCCAATATGTGACATGAATCCGGTTATGCATAGTAACAGTTTTGGCCTATAAACAAAATACATCGTTTGCATAGCGTAAGGCTAGGCTTAGGTAAAAATACGAAAATAATTAAGATTATTTTCACCTAGCAATTGCGTCTGATAAACAAACCCAAACCTATCTTTGAAAATCTTTTATGTCGGTTGGCTTAAAAGTTTGCGTGTCAGTCTTGTGAGTCGTCGATAAGGCGGAGTATGCTCCGATATATCAGCTAGCATCGGATCGGACGATATAAAAAGCTATCAGCATAATAAGAATCGGGCAACATGAATCGAACGAGCCTCACCTCGTCCTTTGCCCCCAACTCTCTGACCTCCCGAACCCAGTCTCCTTCCTCAACAACCTTCTACTTCCTTGCCCTTTTTTGCCTCTCCTTTGCATGACTGCCTGTTCCTCTTATTTCTTTAATTTTTGAGGAAAAAAATAGAACCAAAAAAATATATTCAAGCGTATACATGCATGCACTCCTGAGGTTGTTAAAACTCGGACCGTTACCTAATTAAAGATAAGGGTGGTCTTGCCTCTCCTTCATCTGGATTTTTCTTTTTTCATTTTCCTCTCGTGCTCTCGTGAAAATATTCCCTCTTGGCCCCTGCTAGGAAAAAGAAATTTCTGGTTTTTCGATTGGCTGTGCTTCCCGCCTGGCTGTGGCTTTGTACTTCTCCCCGGCTGCATGCGAGGTGGGTGAGGTTTTGTTTTCCGGATTCATTTCCCCATGCGAATGCAGATTCGGACGTTTCAATTTTTGGTTTCCGCAGGCCTTATGTGGTTCTTGAAAGGACCACGCAAAAGTGCTTCTTCCGAATGCGTTGGTTAGTGGTTGAAAGTTTACATTCTCCATATTAAAAAAAATCCTTATGGCCTCGGAGAGGTTAACCTCTGATATATTAAAGGTTAAAAAATAAAATTAGCTTTTCAAATTCGTATGAGCATAACGGTTAGTATCAGGCTCGGTTTACAGTCATCGGTCCATTGGTCAGCGAATGAGTTTATTACATTTTGATTCATGTTGAAAAAGGTGTTATTACTCATGCTTGGATGAGGGCTATAGTTCACTGGCTTAGAATATAATGGCAACTGATTGGCTCATAATTCATAAAGTCTGCAATAGGAAATTTTGCTCACGATAATACCTGTATTTTGTTTACTAAGGGCTTTTTTTTTGCAAGATTGGAAAATCCGTGGAAAAATATACAAGATTCGAGTAAATAAAATGCTGTGTAATTTAGTATGCAACCTGAATGATATATCAGCCTATGGTAAAATTCCTTAAATAACATGCAACTGAAAAAACTGTCCGTTGAGGGTGAATAATTTTGATATATCGTTATTAAGGTTTAGTAACATTGAGTAATTGGTTATATCTTCAAATAAAAAGGAGTTTTTCATCTTGGGCCCTTCGACCTAGTTGCCACCAAATCTGTTAGGCAACCACTCCACTCCTGACGGATTAAAATAGCAAGATAAATTTAAAAGAATCTGAGTGTTAGAAATTATAAAATATGGTGAACTATGGATATTTCATGTTTTCAGTACATGCTTAGGGTTCGCTTCATTGAGGTAACTGTTTCCAAAAACAATTTTTCGGAAGCCCAATGTGTTTCAATATTCTATGATGATTCATCTCAAAATAATAACTGTAACTCGAAGATTGAAGCCGTGTTATAACATTTCATTGCATTAGCTTGGACTGTGCAAAATTGTTAGTAGTGTTGTTTGTAGATAAGTTGCTTGTCTTATAACCCTACGTGTTTAAACACTAAGAGTATTTACACGTGCTGAAATATTGCATATTAATTGAGTGATACAAGTTTTTATGCTTTAGGCTTTGCTTCAGCGAGCGTTTTCCAATTTCAGCTCGACGCTTACGGGACTTTTGTCGACGAGATATCTACTTTAATATGATTCATATCACTGGCGTGCTCTACGTTAAACGTAGATGGTTCTGAGTTGTGGCCTCAGACTAATAAATGAGTGCCTTTGGATAAGAAATTAATTCGTGCCTCAGATTTTGGTGGGTGTGCTTTCATTGCCGCAATCGAAAATTTAAAGCGGAGGTAAGAATGACTGCTGGAGGGAAAGTAAGAAAGAGATTATCTCTAGGATTGGGGACGACGAGAGGAAACATTCAACTCCATAAATCCATGGCCACATAAAATGGTCGCCTCCTCACCTCTATCCTCCTTTCCCGTCCTCCTATTCAAACGCCCCCCCCCCCCCACACCCCCGAACCCTCGCCAAAATCAACGTTCCCATCAGCCACCGCGGCGCGGGAAATCTTTCGCGCCCGGTGTGAGCGTATTGGGGAGCCATATTCTGGTGGAAATTTGTGGCTTCTCCTTTTATGCCTTTATTAATGTGTGCCGTGATTAATATGATTCCTTCGCGTGTTCGTATCTGCAATGATGTTTTGTTGCCGTGATATATTTCCTGATATGATATGATTGTCTTAAAAAAATCACCTTAAGAACAATTTAAAGGTAGGTTCTCCATCTCTCTTCTTAAGTATTTGTTTCTTTCTAAAGTAAAATGCTCACTTTACTGTGAAGTTTCTTAACTTTTAACTTGGAAATCTAATGCTAATGATTGAGTTATTATTGCGCACGTTTTTAATGTATTTAATATTTATGGGATTTTTTAATGATTATTTGGGAGGGTTTGCTTATTATTACGATTTATTTTTTATCATGTTTGTCTTATCTGTAATTCTTTATGGTTATAAATTTCCTGTTTTATGGTATTGCTATGGTCCTGGTCAATAAATCTTCACTGTTCCTATCGCCTTATAAATTCGTCGTCAAAGTCGATGGTACCTACAGGACTTTGTTGTTCGTGTGTCTGTATAAATATAGCTATGCTTCATTTGCTGGAAATACATAGTCAGAACCATAAATAATAAATTTTTCTTATTAGGAATTTCCTACCTACGTCAATTACTGAATCACTTCACCGTTTTACTTAATTTTTTCTGATACTGGGTCAAATTGTCACTTCATCTGTATATTTGGCTTAATATCTATACCTGGTGTCTAGTATCTGGTTATTAGCATGATTTTCTCATTCACAAGTTTCATTTTCATGAAGTGTTGTGCAACAGTTAAAACAGATGGAGATAATTTGCGATTCCTATTCTTTCAACATTAGAAAATTGCCTCTAGTGCAACGCGTGTAGTAATTCACATTTTTAAGTGAGACACTGAGGAATTAATTCTTACGTGGAACCCTCACTAACGGCGAAAAGTTTTATCAATTGTTGTTGGGAGAAACATTTTCGACTAGGTGGAGTTCCTGTGTAATCCTTACGAACTTCTCTGCGGTGTTTCATTGCGGTGTCTTCGTCCTTGTGTTTTATTATATTTTTATTTCTTAATTTTTGTCCACATTGCGTGTTCAGGCACATGCCTTTTCAAAAGAGGAATAAAGACAGCAGAGTCCGGTGTAAAAGTGGTGGAAAATTAATCTTTTTTTTATTAACCAGATTTTAACTGGAGAAAGTGAGCATACGTGTAATTTTTTTCGGAAGTAGCATGACGTGAGTGCAGTTAAAAAGCAACGAGAGTTTTGTGGCCGGGCAGAGTGTGGCATTTGACGCATTGCAACGACTGCATGGAGCTTAAATAGCCACCCAAAAAGCAATAAACACCACGCCACGCCAGGTGGAAGTTAAACTTTTTTTTCGGTTGCGGCCATAGGTCTGTTGTTTCGACTGGGGTTGGCGTGCAGCCCTTCGGTTAATTGCTTGCCGTGAAACTCGCGCGAGTGCTGATTAGGGGGTAAATAGGGAAACACGTAATCAATAGTCGATTGCCGAAGCTATCTTATCTCGTTGGAGACAAATGGGGGTGCCTATGGGATAATTGCTTCATTCCTTAGTGAATTGCTTATTCCGGTAAGGGAATGTCGTGAAGTAAATTTCAGGAAATATATTGGTGTTGTAGTGAACATAGATATTGTGAAAAACACCTGCAGAAGAAATAATAGAATGAACCCGGAAACATATATGCCTTATTTTACAGAGTTCCTTGCTTTCAATTAAGCATTATATGTACTCATTTAGAAAATTATTATGCTTATCCTAACTTGAATTTAACGGTAGATATGATTATATTCTACCATGGTGCATTACTTATTCATTTAGCCAAAATTAGAGTAAAACATGTCGTATTCCTTTCAAAAGTGTGGTTATATTGATCGCTTCCGGACTGCCAACCATTCTGAATTGCTTTACTGATTTCGTGTGATTTCGTAAATTTTTATGATCATGTTTTGTGTGTTCCTATCAGTTTGTTTGTGTAGTTCCGAAATCGTTTGTAAGATTTTATGGTGAATTGAATCCAGTTATTGTTTTTGATTATTTTGTGCTGAGGGATTCTGAAGCTTCGGTAACGACAATAATAGAATTATTAGCTTGTTGCTTCTATGGGTAATCTTTCGAACTCTGCGGTTGACGAGATATGCAACAAATCATGAAAATTACCATGGCACGCATGAACAAACATACTGATCAATGTTGTGGAGCGGGGTATAAGCTGATCCCGTGCGCGGTATAAGGAAATCATTTTTTTTCATTGTTTGCTGTTACGTATGTATGTCATCATAAAACCTACTTTGTTTCTTTACCTAAAAATCGTGCAATGTGACCTTGTAATCCAAGTTCCAAGTTTTCCACTTCTCTGGATGCTATCCTTTCCGAGCAACGCCAGGTGGCCTGCTAGTGTATGTCAAAACTGACACTTTTCTGCTACTTCTAAATCATAAATATTGATCTCTACGCCACTGAAGAAGTAATTTGAGCCATAGCAATCATCATGGATCTTTCTCTCCTGACTGCGATGTACGCCCTAGGGGTTGAAAGAGGAAGAAATATCACGCACTCGGTACATCATGGCGCTCGTAGATTCTTAGAGATGATAGAGATGTTAGACGTGATATAAAGAGAATAAAGCATATTAGAAGCCAAATGCCTGTAAATTTGTCCAAATAAAGGCTTAATTTAATAAATCCACTCTTGGAAAATAGTCACTGTGGCAATTTAGATGAAAAGGTTACAGATTTTTGCGTTAATTTGCATTTGAAGAGCAGTTAGCTACTGAATAACATAAATTCATATTCTTCACCATGTAGATTTTTCATCAGCAAACGAATTTTTTTTCTCATTTCTCCGGATTACCAAGTGAGTTAAAAACGTAATTTGTAAAAATTAGCTGAAAAAAGGGTGTGGTGATTGGCTGGAGAATTAATTTTGAAGACTAGAATATATTTCGGTTCGTATAGTCTTATCAAAAGCCGACTTTATGCCACCGTTGGATATTCAGTTGTTGAAAATCATTCATTTCGTTCCAGCTGTTCGGTTTGCTACGCATTGCATTATATCAAATTATTATAGTATGAAAATTAGTTTTACCCACCACCCCAGCTACTCCTGTTAGTAAATTCAATAAAAAGTGGGTTTTGACACATTGACTGATAAAATCAAACATTGTTTATAATCGACAAAATACTTCCCATTGAGGTTTGCGGTTGAGGCTACATTACTCAGTTTTTCCTAATGCTCCTGGCGTTGTCATATGATATGATGCATGTGATCTTCGTCCCTTCAAGATGGGTACTTTAAACATAGAAATAATCGTCTGATGAGGTAACCCGCTTCCCACGCACAAATTAATGGGGCATCTGGGTTAGAAAAAGCGCTGAAGCCAGTAAATTTCTCGTCGGTGACAGCCTCACAGCCAACTAAGCTGCGAGATGAATTGCGTCATAAATTAAGGAAGAAACTCCCTTATTCCCTGCTCCTCTCGCTTTTATTGTGAGAAATCACCTCGCAGACGTTTTGTTTTACTTATCACAGGTAAATGCGGTTGGCGTAGGTCGGAGAGCTTTCTTTTTGGTGTCGACGTATCTATAAAGGAAGGTGCATCTGTAAACAATGCAGACCAGGTTTTCATATAAATTGCAAGTTGAGTTATTTTATAAATGCCGTAAATTGCAGTGTTTGCTTGTACACATTGGCTGGTATTGTTGTTCTGAATTAAATGTGCCTTGAAAAAATTCGTTCCTTAAACGAAATTTTAGACTAAAGTCTTATCATTAAGTACTGTCATTTACTATGCATAGATATCAACTAGAAGAGCATTGTTATGATGCGTGAAAACTATTTCGATAATTTAATGATGGTATTATCATTCGCCTAGCCGATAGAAATCTCATTTGAGGAGGCGATAAGACAAAGGGTTAAAAGTGATTTTTTTTCTAAACTAAGTTGGCACAGAAATCAGTAAAAGAAATATACAAAACTTGTTGGCCAAGGGATACGAGTGAGTCTCTGTTCCATGCTGACATCGAGTGAAAAATCAAATGCACAACTAAATATCTAGTTGATCTTGTTTTTTTCTTCATTAAATTTCAGTTATTAACTTTGTTTAGAACAAAAAATCACTGACACCCCTTGGCTCTCACCCTCTCATTTGAAATATTTTACATGGTTCCATAGATTTGTTTACCAACTATCGTAATGAATGCTATAGCTGGTAACTACTTTTCTATGCATTTTGATACCCTGTTTCTACGAAATGAAAATGCTTTAATCATTTCGGATTTTTGTTTGGTGTATTGCTATTCCCAATCAGTTAACATCTTCTTTGCGGAATATAAGCGAGAGGTTTGAAAATTCGGCGAGGCTCTTTTGCCATATTCTCTTTCCCTATTTTTTAATACCTAATTTGTGAGCTATGCATGGCATTTTGACGGGTTAAGATCCTCAAAATGCTCGTAGTTCCTAGGTTTTGTGCACATTGATTTTTCATCATTATTTCATTTTTATAATGGTTTTGTTCCATTTTGTTTTCATTTGTATTCCACGCTTAGTTTGGCTACCCTGGAGGAAAAAAATACACATTTAATTTCATTTTTTATTCATTCATGTCATTGATTTTTTAATTTATACTTGTGCCATTTCCAGTTTGCTTGACATGAATTCTTGGATCCATCTTTATTCGATTTACTATGAATTATTACTATGCCTTTATATTGATAGGCTATGGTAGGCTATTTCCATGGTATTTCATCTTTTCATTCGTACCATCCTGTGCTACCGCTGACGACTTCTCTCTTTTTCACGAGCGAGTCATGCACCAGTTTCCTGACGAGAAAAATCCGCAGTAAAAAAAACTTCCCCAAAGAAATACAGTGCTCCATCCTAGACGCTTCCGTCGTTCTTCGGGTCGTTAAACACGCACCAAACGAGGGACAAGGACTAATGCGTTTCGGTGCTATGGGAGCGAAATTTAGGGGAAGCTCCTTAGCCGGGTACGCGATCCCCAATTACTCCGCCATATGCAGCCATTCACTGCACAGTTGGTGCAGTTTTGCAAAGGTCTGTCCGTCTATCGCAGTGTTTCACGTCAAGTAAGTAAAAAACCACGTAACGTGTAATGGATCGTGATTAAGTACTTAAGCGGACTGGCGGTTCCAGGAGTCCGAATCGGCCATTAGCGAGTCTTTGGACGCTAAATGTTTCCCATGCCGAGCTTTCAATTGACTGTTCAGTGAGGGTGCTGCCTCAAATCCGTCGGTGGCTTCCATCGTAGATAGTGCCTATTAATGTACATTCCAACGTTTTCATGACCATTAAAGCTACACTTCATCAGTCTCACTAATTCCCGCGTGTGAAGCAGTTCTAGTTGGAGCATTTTAAACGTTGGACATTTTATGCGTCGATGCAACGCAATTTACTCGATGAGGTCGTTTTGTCGAACATTTTAGCTGTGTCATCTCCACGTGTAGGCAGTTTTCCTGTATGGATGGATGGTGAAAGATGTTTTGCACGATCGTTAAAATTAGCTAATAGCACTTAGAAATTTCACGTTTTGCCATTGAATGGGATTCATTAAGCTAACAGGGTAGTATTGCGTGTTGTGAATATTTTGCATGTTTTTTTTATCATGCTATTTTTTAATGTCATTATCAGGGAACGAAATGTGTAAATTCATTTATATATATATTCTCTAAAAACTATTTTTATATTATTTTCTAAAGTAAGTCATAGTAGCGTCATTGGCGAGGCGTAAGCCATTTTGGCGGATAATCCTTTAACATTTTTAAAATGTATTTCCCTGCATACTTCCTCTTTTGTCGCTGAATGGAGTCATCGTGGAAAAAATTAATATAAACATGGCAAACATTTTCTTTTAGGCTTTGCTACTCTAAATTATAAATTTGACTGATATGATACATTTGTGTACCCAACATTAAATTTTTGTCACTGATTGGAATATACATTCCTTGCGCAGGAGATTAAGTAAATAATGTATGGATATCAGGAGGAAAGTTATACGCTATCTATATGTATGAGCAAATTTATACGCCTTCTATTTTATGCTTAACATTGAGATTTGCTTTTCTCATCTCTGAAAATTCTTAGATACCGTTTGAACGAAAGTCATGAAAAAATCCCGCTGAGTTTCATGAAAACTTACCGTCCAATATTGTTCAATCATGTTTTTAGAAAATGCTCAGACTCACTCTTTTTGCACAATAGCTTAATGGAGTAATGACTTGTGATATATATGGAATGCTATAATCGTTGTGTCTTCAATCTAAAGGTTTGCTTCCCTCATGAATATATTTTCCCGTGAGTTGCCAATATGCCGAATAGGGTATTTTGGGAATCATGCGACCTAGGGATTACGAGAAGGTCTACCTAGCCTCAACAATGACTCTTAGGCCTACATTAGCGTTAACAACCCTGATATTCACCGCATCTCCATGCAAGGTCCTTCTATAAGCTGCTCCTAATTGGACCCTATCTTCAAATTCCAATGCAATCAACCGTAATCGATACCACATGCGACCAGGTTCGTACCCCTACTCCATGTCCCTCGTTAAAGTTTCTCCACCCCCACGCGCTGATTATCCAACCTCCTTCGCTATCCAACCATCAAGTTTTTAGATGTTTATTACCCATTCTACAATCCTTTGACCTCTTGAAAGGAGCAGTAAGAAATTGTGTACCCCATAACTGCAGCAACCCCGTACCCTCTCTCAGTATTAGTCCAGGGAGCCAGGCAAAGAGAACTCCGTTCAGAGCAGACCATTAGGCTCTGCTTGGAATGTTTTGGGTGCAGGACGCCCAAATATTACGAAATCTGAGGCTTTTGGCTCATTAGCCTATTTGATACTACTACTTGAGCTGCAACCAAAATGGTTCGATTTCGTGGAATGGAATTATTGCTGCCTGAGTAGCGAGCTACAAGTAAAATGAAAAGTTCCTTTTTCATTATTTTTAAAAAATGTTTTTTGCCAATGCCGGTGATATGAGGTACGATTTTTGTCTATTGCCTAAAGTCGTATGAATACATAATTAATACTTATGTTGACAATAGTTCGAATAGGGGTTAGGTGGAAGATGGGACTTCCTAGTCTCAATCTCGCCCGAATAAAGACATTTTATTATTATTATTATATTTTAGACATTGAGCACGTGTCAAAGCTAGCTATTGGGCATTTAGATATGTTTCATCGTCGTCCTAAGTCGTTGTTGATTGGTTTCACGAGGCTCTCCACTCAATTCTCTTATAATCTTATCTTTTCACATCAACATAATTCTAGTGTCTTACATCCTTATCACCTGCTCCATATATCTAACCCTTGGTCTCCCTTTGCCGTTTTTTCCTTCTACTTATATTTCCACGATTGTTTTCATCAGGCTGTCGTGGCTGGTGATGTGGACGGCACTGTCTTCTTATAAACTTTTTCAAGAGACTTCGCTCTTATTTTTATTTAAACTACCGCATTACTTATACGATCTTTACATATGATATTCGTCAATCTTTGATCGTAACACAGTTTGGACGCTTCCATTCTTGAATTTTTTGTTGATTTTATTGTCCACTGCCTCATATGTCTCACTACCATTTCGATGGCCAAGTTCTAACAACACATATCTCAAAAATAGCAACTTTTCAGGAGAGCAAAAAACGATTTTTTTTAATTATATACAATTTTAATTGAAATTAAAAACAAAAAAATACACTAAACTGAAAAAGAAGCATACATTTTTAAACAAAGAGATATTTTTTCCTGAATTTTATTTTTAATTGACACTATTAGCAGTATTAACTTAGACCGGTCAAATTTTGAGAAACGTGTTGTTAGAACTAAGCCTAAAGCACTTCCAAATGAATAGCTCTTTACCTGTATAATTAATGTAAGGAGACTTCTCTTATTGATTTATGCCCTCTTCGTTTTGGCAATACTACTTAATATTTCCTCCTCACTTCGTTTAAATTCTCTTTGGTGTTCCCACACATCTATGGAGGGCGTAAAGGCCCCGCTGTCAACGCTCATGGCCGCCAACTCGGAAATTCCAGTAATGTCTCTCCGGTCCTAGACGAGATTAATGTTTGGAGAGTGATGTGGCGCCCATGGATGGATGAATGCTGCGGCTTTGTCCTGGACATAGTGCGGAGTCCTTGTCTTCGGCGAGAATAATGCGCGTATTATATCAAATAATCGTCATTTCCCCTCCTCGGAGACGGGGGTCAGTTTCGTACCCTTACCCCTACTACCCTGTTTCTAATTCTTGTCATTCATCCCTTTGGGGGTCTCACCCTATCTCTAATTCTTTTCACTTTCACCCTCCTCCCTGCCTCCTATCCTTTCCCTTTTCATTGTCCTTGCCTCTGTTTGACCCCTTGACCCTCTCTTCGTATATATATATGACTTTCCCGTCTCCCGTCCACTGCCCCTGGCGGGTCCTCCACCTCTCCACTTTTCCCCTTTGCGTTGCGAAAAACTTTTCCCATTAAGCCTGCCGTAAACCCTTTACGCTCACTCGCTGTCCTTCCACCCTGCCCCTTGTCCTCGTGTCTTTTCATACCTCCCTCCCTCGCATGAGCCCTGATCTCTTATCCGTTCCTCAACCCTATCTGCAGTCCCGAGCCGATGTGTTTTTAGCACGCTCGGCCTGTGTTTCTATCGTAAGGAAGTGTGTTGTCGGCTGACGATCTGGTGCGCAGGCTCGACGAATGTGCACTGCAATTGAGGACCAAATCCAAGTGGTGCAAGTGCAATTTGTATTATTTTGGTGAGGAGTGCGAATAATGGTTGGTGTGGTACACAATATTTCTGTGAGAAAGGGCTACAAGTAAATCACTGATTCATACAAGTAACTTATTATCATCGAATCACTTGTATCCCTTACCCACAGCAATATTGTGTACCTCACCAACCATAATTCGCATCATCTCAAAAATTATAAAAAATTGCACTTGTACCCCTTGGATTCTACGACCCTTGATTGTTTTCGGAGATTTATATTCATCGTGAAATATTCTCGGGATGGCCACCGGGTCAGGAACTGCATATCTACCGACGTTTCGATGTCCAACTCGGTCATCGTCCTCAGGGCTGTGAGTGTCGACTGAGATTTTTCCTTACCTGCTTTTTCTCGACCCTCACAGCCCGGAGGAAGATGGACAAGTCGGTTATCGAAACGTCGGCGGTTATGCAGCTCCAGACGCAGAGGCGATCCCGAGAACATTTCACGAAGTCATTTCGCTGGGAAAGCACGAAACATTTCTATTCAATTTTGTGCGTACTATATATCATCTCATTCCCAAGGTACTATCAGGAGAATAAAAATTAAAATGGGATTAAAGGTGATGAAGGGATTGCCAATACATGTGCAAATTTATAACCTTAAAGTAAGAACTGAGGGGAAATTGTTTTTCATTCAGTTTTGTTGATTCTTCAAACAGTGCTCATCGATTATTTATCGAGGTAATATTTACGAAACCTTAAAATACTTTAGTTGATATTGGGCGTAAATATGCGTCACATTTACAGTTCTTTTCCGTGGTAGTGATGAAATAGGGATGGTTTTTATGGCCAAATAGAATCCCTTTGAAACATACGTTTGACATTAATGAAAGGCTTATCCTGGTGGTTCTGCTACTCACAAGACGAGTTTCTACTATGATAGGGTCATCCACTCAGACCCGAAATCGCGATTTATTAAAGGAATCCGGCAGGTTGATGACGATGATAAGTGTTGAATAAAACTGAATCGTCATCTTTCAGCCATTCTTTCATTAATTTAGAAATGAAAGATACGGAAAAGTTACCTTCCTCTTTTCATGAGTTAAAAAATCTTTAAAAAAGTTCCAGGTCATTAATTGCTACGAATGACCCACTTACTGAAGGAAGTCATCGTAAATGAACAGGTAAACATGAATCCGCTACGTTAAGTCAATGCACCAGATGAAAGATGAACGAAGAGGCCTTGACCCACTCGGCAGACGTTCCTTGTATCATCAACTTTTCGGCGAAAAGATATAAAATTGTCGATTTATTTCCGAGATTAGCATCAGTAGTCGCCAGCATATGACACAAAAAACATATTCTCTTCTTTATGTAAGCTGTAATTCAATCGAAAATTAAATTGGTGAACTGAGCCCACCGTAATTGGTGGGGCTCTTCACCTTGCCACCTAATGTCATCACCTACTGCAGGCTGTTCCCGGAGAATTAAATTCGCTATTATGGGTCTCTACAACCATAACTTAATTTTTCGTATCCCACTTCCTGCACGTAAGTCAATTCTGGTATAGATCGACTAGCTATCTTCATTTACATATATGTTTTGGGTGGTGTCAGCATTTGCTTTTGGATGATACTGTTTTGCCTGAGAATTGAACCTCATGTTTACGGGCACTCGCTGTTATAGACACTGGGACGTTTTTGATCATATGTTTATCTTTAACGGGCACAATTGGCATAGGTTAATTGGAAAATATCTCAGATATTAAATTATTTTCTCTAAATGGAAAGTCTATGAAAATCTAGGGGAAACAAGACACCGAAAAAGGCCGAATTAGCGTTGATTAACGGTATACCTAGATGAAATGCGTGCTGATTTTTTGGTATCACCATGTGTGATAATAAGCTTCTTCCGGTGCCCAATATCACATGCACTGTTTGCCTTGATCGCTTTTGCAACATGAATAAATTGAAGAGCTACGTTAGATCTACGATTCTTGAGTTTTTGTTTACAAATCCTGGAAGTACAGTAAAAATCGCATTTTCCTGGTTTACTGTTTTGATCGATTATTCAGGTTTCACTCTTAAAAAAGTATTTATTTCTGCGTTTTTTAATTGCTACTCAAGAACATTTCAACGGTACATGCAAAATGAGAGAATGGCGTTTTCTTCGGTTAACCTGTTCTGAAGGACACATTTTCCGTGGACCTTTCTGTCGAAGGTTTGTGTGGGTATGGCGGCAATAGTTTTGGCTTCCCACTCTGTGGTTTCACGTTCAAATCCTGACGAGGGCGAAAACTTTTCAGAGACTACCTGATCCCTTATTTAGTGTTTTATGGGGGATACATTAAGTGCAGTACCCCGTCCGTCAGATGGGACGCTAAGGTGTGGTACTCTAGGCGTCTTTCGTTACAAGCAGGCTAATGCGTACGTTGATTACCTGATACCTAATTGAGTGATATTTGGAGAATACCATAGATGCAACGCTCCGTCCGTCGGATGGTACGTTAATGTGGTACCCTGGGCGTCTTTCGTTACGAGCAGACCGATGCCGACGCTGGATTTATCTCCAGCCTTTTCTACATACCCCTCCCTCACGGCGCAGATGACCTCAGTTTTCCGTCGCCTCCAACAAACACAATACCATGAGCCTAGCAACGTTTCTGTCCGTAAGGGAGAGGTGGTCCAGTACATTCGTATTTTATGCGTTTAAATTGATTGATCACTTCCCCCTCTGAGACTGATTCTGGGTATGGCCGTAATCCTCCCGACCCCTCTCTTGCGTCTCTTAACCTCTTTCTGCCGAGTCTGCAACCTCTCGCTCTCAATCCCCCACAGCTCTTCGCTTTTCTCTGGCGCCAATCCCCCTTCTTTTGTTTTTTCCTTTATTCTTCCTGTCGCCCCAGTGGTGACTCGGTCGACTTCGGCTTCTCTTTTTGTCTTTATCTCTCTCTTTCCCCTGTAACCCATCCCCGTCCCTGCTTCCTATCGTGCCCTGACGTAAAAACAAAGCGTTTTCACCTGCTACTACGATGGTTGGATAAGACCCAGAATTATTTCGTTGTCAATGGCGCGGTGGCGTTGTTGGCTGTCTAAATAGTTTTGGTTTTTGTTTTTGAGGTGCTGGGACTGAAGGTAAGGGAAGAATTTTTTTGAGTTGACGGACGAGATATGCGCGCGCATAAATGAAATATTATAAAAAGTAAGCCAAGGTCCAGATCAATCCTAGTTTTTTTAGATCCATCACTAACGTAAAGAGTGAGTTAACGAAGGTTTAAGGCAGACTTTTTTCCATAAAAATTTAAATTAAAAAACATTAATGGTACCAAAGGTACTTACTTCGACAACTAAGCTATGAGAGATTTATTTCGTATTTTGATGCGCATAACTTCTTGAAATTTCAGTCATGCGTTTTTTTCCCGTTTATTCCGTCAATTTTTGTTTCATCAGAAATATTTTGTGCGTACAACTCTTTAATTTAAAAGTATTCTTGAAAATGTATGCGGAGGTAAGTTCAGTCTTGTCTACAGCCAAGAAAATTTCACGTTCGACTGTATTGTGATCAAAAATCTCTCTTGAAGTTGGGCGTTTTCTTATTGATCTATCGAAAGACATTGTAAACCATGTTCTGAAAGTTCCTTCGCTCAAATGCGGATTGGTCAAATTATTCTCAATTTTTTATTGTTAGTGATCGTGTGGTCAACTTATGAGTAGTCATGTTTCATCTCTAAGAAGCGTTTTCAGAAATCACTGATGATAAAATGCAGTTTAGTGAGCTATCACGTAAAAAGTAAATACCAAAATTAGTTATCGAAGGTTAGAATTGGGTATTTCATAGCCTACGAGTTATCGTTTCTTTTTTATTTTCGAAACATAGAATGAACATCTTCATCCACTAGGTGACCATTAGGTTGGAGAGGTTTATTTA
Organism: Ischnura elegans; assembly: GCF_921293095.1. NCBI lineage: Eukaryota > Metazoa > Arthropoda > Insecta > Odonata > Coenagrionidae > Ischnura > Ischnura elegans. Next base: position 89,089,094 of record NC_060248.1, read on the forward strand.
TACCAACTTTTTTATCGGGGAATAGCTCATTCATTGTCACACTCAGCACCATGGCTATCTTAACCCTTTAAGTGCCAGCTGGCCGTTCCATCGGCCCGGGGAACGTGCGAATGTGCGAAGAGTGCCACGGGCCCATCTATCGGCCAGGTTTCTTTTACACTCACGCCTTTTATTTTTTGTGCTTCATGTAGATTTGGTAACTATTTTTTTAGTATCTGTCATGCTTTAACATACATATAAGTTTTGGGAGCAAATAAAAGAAAATAATTTCTAAAAATACATTTTAAGTTTTATGTAAATTTTTAAGCGCAAACCTACAAATTCGCCGAAAAAAGCCCTGTCATTCTTCGGGAAATATAGGCTGGCACTAAAAGGGTTAGAGAAATAATTGGCTCATCTGAGTGTCCCCTGCAATGAAAGCGAAAAATGAGAGAACCAATAGGTTTGGGTGCCGTGTGTCCTGGACTGAAATGAATGGGGGCAGGAAGCTGAGTCGGACGCCGACAGTTGTGCGGATCGACAATAAACTTTTGGGAGTCAAAGAGTGCGAGGGGACGAAGTTGCAAAGTCGGCGTCGCCGGTAGGCCTGGTGACAAGATCCTCGAGTCGAGAAATCTTTGCTGTCCCCGAATGAACCGCAATACATAAAAGATATATGGAGTCAGTGAGAGGGAGAGGTGTAGTATGGAGAGGAAAGGAAAGGAATCGACTGTGGGGAGTTTATTATCATTAATGCGGATTAGGGACCTCCGAGCTGAGAGGATTACTTACCGAGAGAAGGAGAGAAGGCTGCCGTTGGCCCTTTTGAGCGGCGGAATTCCCATTTCGTGGGTGTGGTGGGTAGGGAAGAAGTCCTTGGAATGGTTGCATGGGGGAGGGTGGAGAAGTGAGTTCGGAAGCAGAGCTGGTCAGCTTGTTGGAGGAGAGGTGGTATGAGGAAGATGTGAAATGGTGTGGGTGGTTAAAGGAAGGTTATGGGAGGGTGGGAGGGGGCGAAAGTTTTACCGGATGGGCGATGGGTGGGTATGTTTGGGGAGAGCGTCAGTTTTCCTTCTTGGGAGTTGTGCGGCTGTGGCGGATGTTTGGAGTTTTGAGCTCCAGTGGAGAGAGAGAGATAGAGGGCGTGTGTGTCTGTCTCCCTTACCTCTTTTACTCTCTCTCTCTCTCATCCTCACCATATATCCCTCTCTCCCATCCAATCCCCTTATAAATAAGTGCGCCATCAATGCTTAATGAGACTCCTTCTGATCTGCGACGAAGAGATTGCAAAGTCGCGTCCTCGGATTACTAGCGCATCAAATGAGACCTTCCCTTCCAAAAAGGTACTTACGGATCTAAAGAAAATCAAGCCTGATGGTGAATGTTGTGGTAGTATCCCGATTGTACTAACCCTATTAGTGAACAGAAACTTAAATATTGCAAAAAATATACAAAAAAATCATAATTATCAAACTACCATTTAAATAATTTATGAGTTTGGTTACATTCTTTGAGTGGTCATTTCTCAGCTAGTCGTCATTTTCTATATATTGTATATTCAATAATTTTGTTTTAATTCAGCTGAAATTGAGTTAGTTAAACTATATCAATAAATGGAATATGAGAAATATGTCATTTAACGAGTGTGAGATACGCAAGCAAAGAGTAAGAAACTTATATTGTAATTAATAGGTGTTAGAAAGAAATATCTTTGTTTCAAATTTCTCAGTTCACTTCTTGGAAACTAAATACGTCTTGATTAAAAACTCTCAATTGGCGAAACCGGCCAAAATGTTGGCATTTTCTCGTGGAAAATGATTTCATACTTGTGATTCTATTTGTTTTTATGTGGCCTTCGACTTTCTCTTACAATTTTGGGTGAATTGTGAGGACATAATTCTAATTAATATATGAATTTCTTAGAATGGGATTTGAAATGTTTCGAATGTTGTAAACTCAGCATTTCAAAGATTATTTTGAAATATCTCCAATCATAAATATCGGTTATCCTTTTTTTAAGGTAACCATGAGTAATGCCCTTGATTTTCTTGATGAAGCTTTAAGTTTAGTGTGAGCGTAAATGATGAAAATATTAAAATTATGTAACTCTACGGAAAGGATGGGGATTTATAGGTGTTCAGAATGTCGATAGACGAATAATATAGGTCTGTTCGTGTGGGCCCAAGCGAAAAATTTGACAGTTATCGTAAAGGATGTTCTTTATCTCAGACTGATCCAACATACTGGCTATTTTTCGTGCTTACATCATCTATGTTTTAATACATAGGGAAATAATAACATCACCTTCAACACCAAAATTATCAGTACCTTACTCGATGTCGCGTAGGTAAATGCAAATTCAACATTCCAATGAGTGTGTCGGACGAAGAATGGAAAAATAAAAAAGCAAAAACAAGCATTCTTGTGGAATGAAGAAATTGCTTTGCATTTCGAAGGCAGGGGAGAGGAAAGTGGGAAATTGGACTTGGAATTCTTTATTTTTGGACACGAGTTGCGGGTACCTCTGATTGGATTAAAAAGGAGTGCCGGGTCGTCATGGGAAGAGGGAAGTAGAGAGAGAAAAAGAGGGAGAGACAATGGTAAAATATGGTGCGGGATGAAAATTCACGCAGCCTCCGATGGTCAAGTTTGGAAGGGGAGAAGTGGAGGCAGGCGCAGAGAATATTGAGAATGGCGGCGTCGAATGGGGTGGCATCGAATGGGGCCGGTCCGTCGTTGCTGTGTACGAACGAGATTAAAGATGGGTGGCGTGGGAGACGACGTAAAAAATAACTGATGTGGCATCGGAGCTCTCCTCTCCCTCCCACACATCGCCGATCTGAATTGGGACCATCTGACGTCGTCGGCGGTTGTGGTGGGAAGCGCGTACCATTTCGATTTATCGATCCGGAATTGTCCTGTTCCCCACTTTCGATAGATCGGCCGACGGCCGGGGGCGTTATCTCCCGAGGTGAGAAACTGGCAGTGAATGCATCGCGATTTATCGATCCGAAAACGGCCTTTTCCTCTCATTCGATAGATTGATCGGTGACTCGAGGTGTCGCTCGAGAGTAGACGGTTTAGCAAAGTGGTGGCGAATTTAGGGAAGTGAAAGGCAATATGGGTAACTGGTAGTTTTGATGTTTTCTTTCGATGAGACATCTTCCTACCCCTATCCCATCGTATTCTTTCTTTTCCTCTCCCCTGGATATTCGTGGACAATGCTGGAGCAGCCTTGATTGATGAATCGTAATACTTTTCCGTGGTGAGACAACAGTGGGGACTTTTCACGTGGTAGACCTATTCACGGAATTAGTGTGGATGCGGCAAAGATTAGCAAGACACGTTAACGATGGATGTACTGATTGCTACGGATTGTTATGGATATTTAATGGATACATATATTATGAATACTTCAATCACAGTAACTAACGTTAGAGATCTATCCTTCTCTCCTGGTGCTAAATTTTCCGCTAGAGGAGAATGTTTTAGTAAAATATAAAATTTACAACTGATCTGAATTCCTACCCCATGGAAAAATATACCTGTAAATTGAGGTAACATGTTTTCAATGGCAGGATATGGTGGCGAATTGTAGCTGACGGCGTAAATGTGGATGTAAATGTCTTACAACGGCGCTATCTCTAAAAATTAAATAAGACGGAATGCATTTCATTGTGAGATGGTATCTCATTCAAATCTAATGATTAAATCTTTGGTATTAGCTTTGGGAAGAAATGCTACGTTATGGTATTGCATGTGTGGAAGCATACAGAATTTTTTCCTCCGCTGATTACAATGATGCCTATGTCGTTCAGGTGCTAGAACCTGGCGCGGATTAAGGGATACGGGTTGGAATCTTGGACAAGGCAAATGATTTTTCCTCTGAGGATTTTATACAGTTAAAGTGCTCTTTAAGGTAACTCCTTCAGATAGTCCGCGGTTGTTTCCTATTATATTACGCGATTATTTCCACAGTTATATTTGAAAAAAATGTAATGAAAGCCTTTACGGAGTTAATTATGTCAATAGTGTCCACCCTGAGTGATTGATACATTTTTTTCGAACTCTAGTTGATATTGCATGTGCATCTAGTGGACTCAACGCAGCAAAACTCTGTAATAATTACAAGATTTTCTCTAGTGTAGGGGAAGCGGGCAAAAATTGAACGTTATGGCGCAGACTGTGTCCGTAGCCACCGGTAGTTTGCCCCTAATGGAATTTTCGCAGCGTAGACACGGCATCGGTTGGGGACGTTGGCTGATCAGGCGGATGAGGCCTAGATGGGTGTGCTTAAAGGAGTATCAGGTCATCACTGGAAGGCGTGGGAGGGCGGACTGGGTCGTGAACATCCTTGGCACGTACATTACGCTAGAAAATCTTCCAGTCGTCGCTCACGTCGCTGACGTAAGTCGTATCCGAGCTTTATGGAGAAATAAGCACTAAATAGGGTCGTCTACCACAATTTATATTCGTGATGACTTTTCTTTATTTTTATTTATTTAAGTATCGCCGACAACAGCTTTATATTTTAAGCCTTTTACAGCGGGGTTGATGACATGTCAACAATTTAACGTACACAAACAATTATGCGTTGGAGTAGGGGTAGTTACCCAGGTGGGACTCGAACCCGCGACCTCCTGTTTCGAAATTTTTACCCCACCACCACCGAGGCCAGCAAATTTGATCTCTCAAATTCACGGCTCTTGGTAAACTTGTTTATTCGGAATATTGAGTCCGAAATAATGAAACCCCGCTTTTCGCCCCGCTGCTGAGGACAGTAACATTTGGTAACATGAATCAATTCGGTACGGTGTGCACTGCGGCCTCCTCTGCAGGGTGGATAAAAATCGTGTCACGAAATTTTAACCCAGGAGAGCAGATACCAGTATGAGCCAAAATTTTCAGTAATGCTTTTGTCGAAAGCCCACCATTTTTAAACAACAGAAAATTTGAGTCAACCGCTCTGATTGGCCTCGAGTTTCTTATGTTTCCGTATTGTCTGGACTACTAGTGACTTCGAGTGCTTTTCCTGCCGGAAATCGCGTTGTATCCATGGCTAATGGCAACGGGGCAAACTGCCGGCCAGTCGAAGAGCTTGGCTCAAAGTTTCTGTGGTTTAAAAATTGTGCGTTTTCGACTCAAACATTATCTGTAATTTTAGTTACTGTATTTACACGTGCAAGCCCGTGTATCCCGTGCACCCCCAATTTTAGGGGCCGGCTCGTGAGGAAAAAAAACTTCGTAATGCTTTTTGTTAGTTAATTTACGTTTTTATGATTAATAAGGTTATATACTGTCAGAAATGTAATTCCTCCGAAGGTTTCATAGTTTCAATACTAAACTCTGGAAAAATAAACGATAAGAATTTGAGGGAAAATGGAAAGCGGCTTACATTAAAATTTGGAAGATTCGTGTAAACCGCGCACCCCCATTTTTTCACCGGCCTTTCCGGAAAAAAAGTGCGTGGCTTCAGCGGGTAAATACGGTAGTACTGGCATAACCTTTTAAGGGCTAAAATTTCTCGACACAATTTTTCTCCACCCTGTATGTGATTTCCTTAGTCCTGGGCATTTACATGGGCTTCCCAAGTCCACCGAGGGCACGTGCAAAGACAATGGTGTCCGTCTTGTCGTGCCCTCCTCTCGCTTGTCTAGCGTCGCGGGGCTCCCATCACTCACCGCTCGCCAACTTAGTCCGACCCTGTTCAATTAGGCGCAGGACCGCCCTTCATCTGTATTCGGGTCCCGCAGCTGTCAGTCGGGGGGGCTCGGAGATCGTCGCCTAATGCGAGTACACGGTTGCCGGGCACATTTGGAGTGAGGGGGCCGGAGGAATTTTAGGCGATACGAGGTGGCGTTAAGTGGTGGGTAACATGTGTTTCTCTTCACCAAGGTTACATCGATTCCATCGCCCACTTGCTATTTATTTTGGACTATATCCAATTTAATCGGAATTCTTGTCAGAAAAAGTCTCACAAATAGCGTATGGACATATTTTTTAATGTTCTCCTTTTTGTTTCGCATACAGCCAATCAATTCTTTCTCATGAGGTTAGCAGTTGAGCTAAGTCTGCTGTGTACTAATTAGTTAAATAGGCAAATCATATACACTAAATGCAAATAAGAAAATTTGTCATTTTAAAGTATTATGTTGGTTATACTTTCATTCTCCTTAAAAGTGGACAACTAATGCTCACTAATGCTAGAATTTTTTCCTCTACATCTGTTTTCTACCCTAAATATTAAGAATGAAGTAATAAGATACTATAGTTTTTTCTCTTTACTTCTTTTATTGTTAAATATTATCATAATTTGATCAGTAAAGAAGTAAAGCTGCTTCATGCAATTACTCGTAAAAGCCAAAGCTTGTTGGTTTGATTTCCATATCTCTTTTAGCTTGACTCACACTTGTCTCTTTCATTACAGGTAATTATCAATGCTGAAGCGTGTTGGCGAGTTAATGGGAAGCTCAATTTCCTCCAGGATCTTTCCCCTTGGTGCCGATTTAGTGATACGGCAGGATAATATACCATCACTGTGAGTAAAGAGTTTGTTATGCTTTAAGTAGGTATGGCATGCATCTGTAACCGAAAATTATTTTCCCCTCAGGGTTGGTTCAATAATCTCTATGATAACGAATGTTATAATAATTTTCGGTGATTAAAATGTCCTATGCTAACTATAGCTAAACTTTCTAATGGCATTTTTGGAAAAATAACTCCTGGAAAAATTGTAAACTTACGTATTTGCTTTGCATTACATCGTGCTCTCTCAATCTAGTTTCACCTCTCTGGCCGCTTTCGAAAATTAATTTTTGCACTATTATCTTCATCTCATATGTCCTGCGCCGTATTGGGAGTAATCTGTATATTCACTAATGCACAATATGTTGAATTATAATGATCAACTTCAATTAAGCCACATTATTTTCAGTTGTAGTAGTTTTTTGCAGCTGAAATCTTTCATCTAGGGCGCACAGTGCTCCTGATGGATTCAATACCTTTGTTGGTTCTGAATAAGCGTTTTTAGTTTTAATGATTGATATATTTCGTTGAAGTTTTCGCTCATTAGGGATAAAAAAACACTAAATTTTAAATTAATTGGGGACTACTGCAAAGTTTAATGAGGCTCATTATGGGGAATGGAGTTGATTATGATGGAGTCGAAAAAAATTATTATTATTATTATATAATCAAATCGTATTCATTTTATCCCAATGCTACGTATTCCTATGTGTTTTTATTGCTGTAAATCATTCAAATTACTCAAAATCGCGAATTATACCTGCAATCACAGGTGAAGTATTGGATTATTTCAGTATTTTTTAATGCTAGTATTATAGATTGTTTAATTAATTTTTATCAGCAATATTTTTCCCGAGCATAGAACGGTGTATGTGCACGTAATGGTTATTTGATACTCGCATGAAAATCTTATCCATTTCCCGGAAGCGGTCCATTCTACAATCTCTAAGGAAAAGCCAATAGCAAGGAAATAATAAAATGAAATGTCTATATTTCCTCTGGAAGCATCCTCTCAGGAATGCGAATGGAATTTCCGAGGATGAGACCCAGACAGGTCCCCTAATGTCATCGGTAGCACCCGCGTAATCTCCCGCCCAGGCGCCGCTGAAGTATGAAGACGTTAAGCCAGCTATTCCCTTCTCACACTCCCCGGTCACCACTGTCTCCTTCCTCCCGTCTTTCGCTGCAAAACTTCGTGTCACCCTTACCCCTACCCTCCTCCCAACCTGCAGCAGCCTTATCCTTATTCCTTCCTTCACTCCTTCAGCTCCCTCTCTTTCCTTCTGCCCATTCGCCTGCCGAACTACCCCGCACCAGCTCCGAACTTCCTGAGCTCCACTGGGATCGGTTTCTGCGAGGAGGAAGAGGTCCTTAACTCGATTACGTAGTTGGACGCTCGCACAGATTTCAATTACTACGAGGTCGCCCCATGGTGGTGGCTCAGCTCCTTCTTGGGGTGTTTTTAGGGGTGCGGAGGCACGGCGCCAGGGTTTTAAGGGTAAGGGAGTGTCTTGGGGACGGGGTAGACCAGGGTTTTGGGTGTAGACTGAAAAATAGTGGGGAGATAAGATCGGGGAAGTGAGTGGGATGTCGGCCACTAAGGTGCAGGGTGTGGAAGGTGGGGAGGTCTTACTGTTCGCATCCCACGCTATTGGCTTTCCCCCTTGAGCCGATTAAAAGTTAACTGGAACGGAATTAAGAAGGCAACGTCGTCGATTTGGGCATAACCGCATAGTCCCCGTTACTCTTCCGCCGACCGCCTGCCTACATCAGCCCGCCAGCCTCAGATTTCTCTGCAAGAGGGGGTAAAACTGTTAAGAAATGTCTTTTCTCGGTTTTTCAACGACGGGGGAGATTCTCGGCTCTAGTTCCCGGGTAGTTTAAGTGGTTTCCTTACCGAAGAAGACTGAAGGTGTGGGCGCGTTGGTCTTTCGTTGTGATACCGCAGGAAACTTTTTAGGCCGCAGTGTGTGCAAAGTTGATCTCTTGTGTTCCTACTGTTGGAGAGTATTCTTGAAAAATTGTTTCCTCGCACAGTCAATCCATCTTATCTCTTATTCCCCTTCCCGCTGAGTTCCTAGGTTGTGTCGACACTCACGACTCGTTTCCCGGTCAATCTATTCTAGAACCTCCTACTTTGGCGTGAATAATGCTTTCCCTCTTGAAAATAGATTATTGCATCCTTAGAGACGTATCTTTGAGCAGTATTTTTATAAACCTCTCTTCAGTTTGTGCAGTGCCCACTCAATTTAAAAAAATGGAAAACCATAAATGAGAAATGATGGGTTGGACATGAGAATAAGCCTGGGAATAAGTCCCTCTAATCCAACTAGAGTGTTACTCTTAGAGATTTGTTGCAAGGAGAGAATCTTGAGTAATCATTTCTCTAGCCGTTTCTTCTCTACCCTATTATTACAAAATTCGTTTTCATGATCATCGTAACGATTACTAAATGTTCTTAGAAATCATTCGTAAGAAGTTTATCCTTATCCTTAGGTCCACGTTTGAGCAAGGAAAAAATAATATCATCCAGTATGATAAGAAACTTGAAAAATCCGAATTTGATATTTCTGATAAATGACTTCATGCTTGACTGATAGCTTTATTTCATGTCGTTTCTCATGCCCGGGAAATCGTTTCTTAGAAATACTTTACACCTGAATAACATCTACACCCAAGTCTTTCACATAGTAATAATTTTTGACATATTTAGCTCAACCCATGTTTGGGTACATTTTTTGCAGCCAAATAATGCGTAGGAGATACGCGGTAACTTTGTCTCGTCGATTAAGGAAGCGATGCTTAAGTAAAGATGTGGATAAATTGTATTGCTCTGATTTTTAAAATTCCTGTTTTCCCTGTAGCCATTCCCTTTCATTATTTCAATGTATCAATGCATCTTATTCACTTCCTTCCTCTAATTTACTTCCCTAACTTTCCTCATTTTAAGTCCTTGTATTTTTACGTCTTCTATCCACTCAACACTCCCTCTATCCAAACATTTTGTCTGCTCCCTATATCATCATAAAGCTTCCTGTCCACTGCAAAATATTCTAGTATTATCCTCATTATTTATGCATGACCGCTTAGTCAATCACGTTAACAATATTTTTTTACATGTTCACAAATATGTTAGTAATTAGCAATCAATTTAACAATAAAAAGGAAAATTATTATAAAATAAACAATTACACCATAATTTTTTTGAATAAAAGTGACTTCTCTGTTTAAAAGCGCAAGCAAACGGAATGTGCTAAGGGGATGGGGAAGTAACGGATGGAGGAAGATGAGGGAAACGGCTGTACTGGGTATATGTGTGTGTTGGTGAATGGTTTTCAACGCCCCCACTCCTCCGCCCCTCTAGGGTCTCTTCCTTCGGGCTTTTATTGTTCGCCAGCGCCCTCTCCATCCACCCCGAGGCCACCGAGTGACTTCGTGGATGGAGCAGGAGAGAAAGAAAGGAAGAAAGATGTGTATATAGCGGAGGAGATTGTGCACGTCTGTTTGTGTTGGTCGGTTAGCTGATAGTTCCGAACTCCTCCTCCTATTCTTCCTCATCCTCCTTTATATACTACCATCGGGAGAATGGCTGGAGAGAGGACACAATGGCCGGACGGAATCGCGAGAGAAGAGAGGAATGAAGAAGCCATTCAAAATGCGAGCGCTTCGGGAAGAAGACGGAAAGAACCGGTGGAGAAGATGCTCGCGGAGACTATTTACAAAGTGGAAAAACTTGAAGTATAAAGGCGAAAGAATCTCGAGATACCCCTCAAGCGGCAACCCTGCGGAAATACAAGCGAGCCTTTTGCGGGAAGGGTAGGACAGGAGTAGAAAATATGCTTCGGGCGGTGTTAAAGAGAGCTCGTAGGTATGGAAAAAATGGAGTGCATAGTAGTACTTGTGTTGCAAAATATCTTACGTGCGAGGAACATAATTTTTCTTCGTCCTGGTAACGCAACAACTTTCCACAAAGTACTACGGAATGAGACATGTGGGGAGGAAAAAATAAGTATTTATTACGCCACTCTTAAAAAGTGGTGCGGAAAATGGGGGGAGTGAGACCTCGCTGGTATTTCCTTCATGTGAGTTCATCGAAAAAAATAAAGAGCCGTCTTCTTTTATACCTCCGGGGCCAAAACGGAGCAGGCACATGCTTCAACCTGGGGTGATAAGTGCGCGCTTTATTGTTTAATTATTCCACCGCGATCTTTCGCGGAAGAGAAGTTTTCATCCTTGGATCGTCACGCGGACGAAAACGCGTCTTACGAGATTAAGTTTTTATCGGCGCCCTCCTTTAGCTCGTAGTGAGTTTTCCTTTTTTTATCCGCTGCTTCCCGTAGTGTAGGGCAATACGAGCGGGCGGGAAAGGCTGGCTCCTTTCGCGTAAGGTCTTCTTTCTCTCCTCCCAGCTGATTTATGCAGACCGGGTGGACCGTATTTCCCCTTATTTATTTTTTCCTCTCTCCCTCTCTCTCTGCTCGAGTTTTTCGCGCGGTGTACTTAGTTCCGGCGAGAGGCGGCCCTCGTCCTATTCGCGGGGGAACTGATGACTCCGTCCGGGAGCTGATTTTTTCATGAAACGAGGGGCAATTCTCCCTCGCCATCTTTTTCTCTTGCCCACGTGCACATAGTTGTCCTCCTTCTCATCCAGCCGCTGGACTTTACCTACACCTTGGTCTTCATTTTAGGTGTATCACCTACCAACCTTTCCCACCTTTTTTTCAACGAACTGCTGCTCCATTCCCGCTCACATTTTCGCCCATGGCCTTTATGTGTGTTTGCTTCAGCAATTTGACTATAGTTTCCTATTTTTATCCAATTTAACTTTCATCCCTCGACATTTTTCCTTTTCCGGGTAAATTTTTGAAACCGTTAAAATTTTGTTTTTTTTACAGTTTTCTCTGTTGCATCGTTAATTGCATTTTTAATTTTCAATTTTTTTCATAAAAATTGGCGTTTGTTGCCCCATTTAAATCTTCTTCTCATTTCACCTTGATTTATATATTTTATATCCATGTGATAGAAATTCATTCTCAACAATTATGATTTTGCCCGTATATTTTTACAAACATCCATTTTAAATTTACCTTTAACAAATTTTACTCTCGTCGTCATCATTGGCCTTATGTTTTGTACGTTACAGTATCGTATACTTGGAACATTTTTTAACTCTAAATAGGCTTGTTTTCATTCTCGAAAGAATCTTTTCGTCGTATATTTCACTCATCATATTTATCGATCTTGTTTTCAGTACAATATATCGTTATCATATGGAATCCTAAATGGAAACGATCGGTGCATTAATGTGCGAAATGTGCGAAGAAAAATTCGTTTCGGCAACATTCTACTAATTGAAGAATAGCAGCGAAGTTACATTTTGTATTTTACTTCCCTTTATCACATATTTTACGTCAGTTTCATATGGTCATTGTTTAGCCAATACCAGCCTCAATATAAATTTATATTTCGCTCCGAATCTTTGCACCCATTTTCGCCAAGTCCAGCTCCATAGTCAAACTTGTTAGCCATTCTTGTTATCCGGCTGTAGGCGAGGAAACAAAAGTTTTCTAGCACTTTGGCTCCGTCGTTATACCTTTCCTCTTTTTTACGGATTCCCGCCGTGAGAACGCCTTACGAAAGGGAAGATTGACTTGTTTCCCTTCCACGAAAAACGCTACGTCGGCACTCACTTCTTTTTGGCACTTTTTTTCATCCTCAACTTCCCTCTGGTAGGTTCCGAACTCACCCATTCGCTCTTTCTCCATACACTCCGTATCCCTACCGTCCCCGCTCTAGAGTCAATTAACTCCGTACCGGTACAGAAGTCGCCACCCGTGTGTGCCGCCGCCTTTATTGCATTTTGCAATTAACTGGAACGCGAAGGCTTAGAGCAGTTTAATACGTTAATTTGTTTTAAGACGTACGGCCCTCTCCCTGCCGTGCGATAAAGGTGCGCGTCGCTTGATTAACCCACCGTAAAAACACACGGTTCCCAACGGCCCATCTTATATCCCTCCTACTTTTCTTTCCTTTCTCCTCTCTCTCTCTTTTTGCTATCCTCGGAAATCCAATGTCGTGTAATTTTAACGCCGGCCGGCAGTTGCCGTGAAATATCCTGCCAACGAGATGTGTCCGCTATCCGGAGGTTCGATGCCGGGTTAAGGGTTGAGAAACGGAAAAATTAATTTAGCGCAAAATCTGTTCTGGGGCGATACCGTATCCGTAGTAAATTGCGCTCGGCTTCAATAGTTTTCACGACCTCCCTTAACCTCCCCCTCCACCTCCCTCAATCCTTCCTCGTCCTCGGAAATGACTTTATTTGTGAAGGCTGTCTCTCTAATTTCCGCCGGAGATGAAAGCTCCCAATATTTTCCACATGGCGAGCGAGGATAGATGTTAACATCGTATTTTGGTCTCGTTTGCAGCTACCTCTAGCGTAGTCGACGAGGTAAACAGTTGAGAAACTTAACGAATCTTTGTTTAAGACTATCGTAGTGTGAAGGATTGGGGATATTCTCAAGGATCATTAATTTTTTCATCGTGTATTTTCTTAGCGTCTGAGCAGGTGCATTTGGGAGTAAGAAATATTAACACGAATGAAGAAGAAACTTTTGGGTTTTGGGAAATGGCTTCTTGAAATGGATATTATGCTTTATTTTTTTATTTTACTTGAAGTCGTTGGCGTTTCTCTTTCCGAATAATGTTTCAGGTGGAATGAACGTGGAAAAATATTTAGAATGAGTTTAAATTAAATTTAAGAATGTGCTTTAATGAAGAATAACTACTTTTGCGTTCATCTTCTTATTACTTCCATTAAAATAGTAAGATGTTAATCAATTTTAGAAGCTTCATATCGATTGCCCTCAGAGTTTCCTCATGTCCCTTTATTTATGAGAAAGTATGGGAAAACCGATGTATAGTGAAATGGGAAGAAAGGGTCAGAAACTAGAATTTGAGACTATTTATTCACTCGTGATATATTTTGCTTAATTTCAATGGTATACCCTGTTATCACATTTATATTTGCAAATATTTCCGTTAATCCTTTTTATCGTCTTAAAAGTATCACGTCAAGATTTCTATAATTAAATTTCGTTAACCTATGGCATAGTTGATGTCTCTTCATTGAAAAGCCAGCTGTATAAAAAGCGCGAATTGTATTGGTTATAACGACAATGTTATCGAATGCTATTCATTATTCAAGGGCTGAACTAACGAATACGATGACTAATTTACTTGCTCATATTTTCGGTTCCAGTTCCACTAAATCAAGCTTGAATGCTTGACTCATATTGATGATGAAAGTAATCCTTCGGAACAGAGATTATTTTCGTATTATCACGGTGTACTTACACTGTCGCTATACTTACTTTGAGCAAAGGGCTTTCTCGAGAAAGGAACCGAGCTTAAAAAATTACGAAAGGATGGGAGGTGAGAAACTCGGCGATGAGTATTTAACGCTCTTTCCTTCTTTTTAAAATTTTTTTCGAGACCCCCGCATGAAAGCTACCGCTCAAACTCCTTGGCGTTTTAATGAGGGCGCATGTGTTTCTCCTCGGCTAAAGTCTGCGAAAATGTCGTGGAACTTCTTATCTCGTCGTTCAAAGGGCTATGCGAGTCTTACCACCGGAAGTAGACGAAGCATGCCGCCTAATTTTTTTTACCTTCAGAAAATGCAAACGTTAATCTGCGCCATGCCAGAACGCTCCATATAGCCGGAGTTGTGCAAGAATAAGAACAACTGAGTTCAACGGAAGACGAAGAGTTACGTATTACGTGCTTCGTCATATTTTTGGAGACTGATGTTGCACCCACCTAGGTCTTTATGATTAAGGATTGTCTCCCTTCCAAATGGATGAGATATACAGTTCTCATTTGCTGAAACGTTCATAGTTCGCTACTTTTCTTGAGTGCCCAGCTCCGAGTTATTTATTTTTAATAAAAAAAGACGACCATAAAATTCGTTTTAGCCATAAAATGTGTCTTTGTGTTCACTAATGAGTACTTTATGAACAAATGGCTTCCTTAAAATTAACAAGGAGGAAGAAAGTCGCGACTGAAGCAAAATGATATCGTGGTTGGTAACGTAGTTTTCATTTGAGACGTGCATGTTGCTGAATCATTTTAATGCATAAATGCTAAGATATTTTTAGAGAATAATTTTAAAATTCCACGGATACATTGTAAAATTTTCTTAAAGTACAGGTTAAATGTTTAGTAATGAAATGTATTACAATTAATGGAACATTTTTAATAGGTTACATCAGGTGAATCTATTTTTATCGTAGTTCCAGCATAAGAAAATTGCCAGAAAACAATTACAACAATCCTTTTTCAATAGTTGGAAGCTATTCGGGATTTTAAGGATAAGTCAATTATAATGAAAATATCAATAGGTAAACGTATCATTTAATTAAAAACTTTATGCTGTATCGGATGATAAGGTGGTAGGTCCTACTCAGTGAAATGAACTATTGAGCTTAATTTAATATAATAATTGCGTGTTCTGTTTTCTAATCGAACATAATGGAATAACACAGAGATAAAAGATAAAACTAAATGAGTGCATGAATTCATTTAGTGACACTCATGAAATTTATCTGACGTCAAATATGTAGAAAAATTCTCCGCTTCTGCTTTTCGATAGTCGGGAAAAAGTTTCATTTCAAATGGGACACCTTTTAGTTGACCTTACTAATTAATGCGTGATTACGTGAATTTCCGACTTTTAAAAACATTGTTCGAATTCCAGTTTTATTCACCTTTTCGGACCCATTCTCTTTTTTTCGCAAATTAAGTCAACTTTGCCCCATTCAGAAAATATTCCACGTGAGTTTGTCACGTGATTACCTCCGTAAAGTCTATTACCATTCACACATACTCGAGTTGGGAGAAGCATACACCGTAGGATAATTACCCTGGTCAGACCGGAAGTTCATTAACTTCATGTTATGTATTGCCTATCACATGGTAACTCTAGACATATAATGATAAATAGACGTTCAAATAAGAGAAAAAAAACTTAGCCTTGCATTAATAACCAGATGCAGGTGTCATAATACTCCTTCTGGGCGTTCATGTAATAATTACCCATATCGAATCGGTGACGGTTACCATGGTGAATCCAAATATTGGGAACTTGTCTACTTTCGCGGTCTTCACCTTGCTTTTCGGGCCGAATTTCCCAGTCCCAGGACTAATTACGAGTTAGCAAGAGCCGTGGGAGTAAATTGGATGGGCAAGGGACGTCAAGTGTCCTAACCGTCTGGGACACAAACAAGTCAACGCAGACAGGATAATGGGTCGGTCGGCGCTTTCTGGATTGACTTGTGTGCATTCAGCAGCGTTGTTCGCCGCGAGTCCTATTCTTAGTTAGAACCTTTGGGTACATACAGCCGAGTACGGTCGTTGGTGCATCTTTGCCTCTCGTGGGAGACAGTGTCTTCACTCAAGTTCTCTTCCCTTGATCCATTCTTACACGCAGTGGGACGACCCAATTTCACGAAATTTCGTTTGAGTACTAGGATATTTAAAGGATTACCTCTGTTGAGTGAGGTAAGATTGTATTATGATGATTTCTCCGGGTAATATAATTGGTATATAAATATTAATCGGTATATTTGTATTTGTGTAGGGTGGAAAAAACCCACAGCAACGATCCTATGCGAATCACTCACCGTTTAATGAGAGTGTGAAATGAAAGCTAATCATTCAATGGCATTATTTTTTTGCTGCGGTGAGATAAGTGATATTATTAGGCAAGCAGTATGGGATTTGTTTAATGTCAGCGGTGGACAGAAAAAGGAATCAATGAAGTACAATAAGAAATGAATACCTACCAAATTTGTGCCGTACAAGTACAGCAGTGGAGTTGATGTGTAGAACTCTCCATATTCAAACGCAAAATAGAAGTCTTGTGTTGTATTTTAAGTAAGGTCGTCACCATTTTGCTAACGGAAGTAGATGTTTTAGAATTTACTCATTTTATTTCAATTTGTGGAGAAGGAAAAAAAAATCCATCATTATTTCTGTCCATGCAGCTCATTTACTTACATTAATATGGAAAATATTATCCATTATGCTTATTTTTAAACTCCATACATTTTAAAATATCTGTCGTCGGCCTTACCGTCTCAAATATTCTATTGCTCAAGTATTCTATGATTTTATTTTATCCTGATCCAAACCATTTTCATGCTAGATGAATCTTATTTACATCAATATCTTTTATTTTTTGCAGTATTGACCAATGTTTTTCAAGACATTTCAAGAAAATTCTTGCGTTGTGACATGGTTTGGTTTAATTTTTTCATGTTCATGCTTCTCTACTTCATTAAGCTACTCTGGGTCCAATCTCGTTTTCTAGAAAATTAATTGCGCTTACGTATGTAAAGCTCTATTTTGTCCAGTTCAGTGTTTTGATATTGGTTAATTATTATTATCGTCTTGTTGCTATGTGTCACGAGTTTGATTCCTTTCCTAAATACGAAATTTCTTTATTCCACGTCATCTGTTTATTAAATTCGTCGCGTATAGGATGAAAAATATTCTCAGTTACGTAATTTTATTAAAATGTGCTCTATATTAATCTTCCTTTGTAGGTGGATGATGGATTCGTATTACAAATTTTAATGCATCTACTCTTCAAATACTCTACCGTTTCTACCACTGTTCAATTTTCCGAAATGTAATTTTGATGTTTGGGAATGTTTCCCTCTTGCAGAATCCGCTAATATTTTTATCAAACCTGTTGTTTCACTTAGAACGGGCAGTTTCAGACGCCACAGTCCAATCATTGGCTCGCGCATCCATTAAATTGAGAAAAAAAAACTTAATAAGAAAGTGACTCCCTTTGGTCGATAATTTTTCATCCTTCCCATGGCTTCAACCAATCTAGCGAAATGTTGACTTAGCTCCCGCTTTTCTCCCGCCGCCGTCAAATGGAGTTCCCTTTCCCACTTTCCCGTTCCATTCGCTTTACGTGGCTGTCGATTGATCGAATGCCGTCAGGTGTGAGGGAATTTCGGGCGGCGCCTCCCGCCGGGATGCGTTAGATAGAAGCCTGGCGGCATGACGGCAGTAGTGTGGGACGAAGATTGTACGGCATGGATTAATAGCGTCGGTGTGGAGCCTAAGTGAAATATCCGATCGCTTCATCGAGTGAGCTTGGAAATTTTTTGAAATGATGAATAAAAGAATCGTAAGTGAATCAAATTATTGTGTTAAATCTTGATTGTATTAATACTCATTGGCCAATAATATTATTATATTATTAGCCAATTGGTATTATCTGGAATTATTGGTATTGGTATTAATACCAATTGGTATTATTTGGTATTAGCTAATTATACTCATCGGCTAATTAGCCAGTAAAAGAATTAATAGCATCTAGATTGCGATCCGCTTTCGAGATCTTAACTTCAGCTAGGAAAGCATCCATACTAACACTGGCTATGCACACAATTGAAAATGAGTTTCCATGGCTGAAAATCGTTGGAATCGTTGGTAATGATTTATTAAATGGGAAATTATTCTCTATGCGAGAATAATTTTAATATTTTATTTTGAGCGTTTACGTAACCAAAACGTGTAAAGTATAAAAATCAACTGATCGTAGCAATGGATCGTATTGAGTATTTTAATTTCTGTAACATCATATACGTACCATAAATACTTGATAAAACTATGTCATATTTATTCTTCGAAGGCTATAATATTTCGACTCCTTCTGATTTAAACATGATCAAATATAAATCCGTATGAACCCCAAATACCAATTTTGTGCGAATTTTTATCCACACAAATGAATTAGGAGAGTCACATTAATTTTCAGAATGCTGAGTACGGTAAAATATTACAAAGATAAATTTTTTGAGCAAATTTAATACAAGTTTTTTCAAGTAGGATAAATATTCATGTTTTCTCTATTTTTGTCAAAATATGTATTTTGCACGTTTTTGACTGTGATCAACCAAGTAGGTATCTTTTTTCCAATTCAGGACATTCAATTTTTCGCGTAATGTTTTCTAAGACAAGGAACTAATTACCTGTCTTCATGAAATTTCTTCTAAATTATTCAAAACTTCCATTTATTGATTAAAAAGCAAGGCATCAATTGGATAGTCTGATAAACGGTTTTAAGTCACTTTTATTTTGTTTTCTCAGTATCAAGCGTTATGAAATTTCAGTTATTGATCTTTGCCGGCAGTCCATTTTAATAGAAACACTCGATCTAATTCTTAAGAAATGATGAATTATTTATTAACTGCCACTCCGTTTTGAAGCTGATTACTAGGTAGCATTAAATTCAAGGTCGCAATATTTGGCGCTTCTGGAAAAAAAATATTTTTAGCTTCCTATTATCTCTAAGTGTCCTTGAAGAATCGTATCAATGAAAAAAAGAAAATAGAGCAAAAATTATGAAGATTTGCCTCTTGATAAAAGTTTGACAAGTGAAAGCATGCTTTTTTCAGCGATGTCAGATACCTAACCGTCGTTGATGGGTTTTGTCTTATAAATCGATTTTTAATAACTCCCCATTTTTTATCTTATCTAAAGATTTATAGAAAATGTATCTAAACATTTTCTTGATGACTTAAAAATTCTGTGATGAATTTAGAAAGAAGTTTTTTTATATTTAAAAGCTCAGAATTCTTACCGAAGCAAATTAAATATTTATGATTTTTTTGAAGATTCACAAATTAAAGTTAAACATATGAAATACCTATTGGTAATTTTTTTGGAAACTTTTATTTAATGCATAGGAAAACTTACAATTTATTCTGTGAGCTGCTCTTGTTTAATTTCGTTTCAGTTTACATTTTGTCGCTCCTTCCTAAAGGAAATTGTAAAAAACGAATTGTAAAAAAATCGTACTTTAAATTATATTATTTCTTAATTATACTATAGAAGTATAGGCAGTAGTATATCAGTATTGGTATTCGGTGGCAAAATGAAAGAGACAGCCTTTTTAAGCAATTGCTTTTACTATAACCTGAGATAATTGGATTTTTTCCTGTCTATAAGTCTTCTACTGGTTAATACAAAGTTAAATGGGCATTTTGCGAATCCCTCTCCCCTTAACGTGTTTGAAATAAAATCTATGATTCAAAATCTATTACCTCTCTTTATCTTAATTCCCATCCTTTTCCTTCCCCGCTTATCCAAACTTCTTACCCCTTACTTGGTTTTTAGCAATCCCTGATCATTTATTGCTTGTTCCTCTGAAACTCATCTCTCTCCTCCTTATCTCATCTTGAATTTTACTCTCGTCGCCCACCATTTCTAGCACTTCGTAGGTCCTTTTATCTACTTACACTTCAACTTTTCTAATTTCTTCCACTTAGTGTTTTATCGTCCCCATTTTTTCACTCCGTTAAGCGCTACACCCCAAATCAGACTCTTCACTTGCCAGGCTTTAGACTATATATGCTTTTTCATCAACCTTACGGAGGCATTGTGTGTTGACACGATACCAGGTGGTACATAATATTAAAGGGTGGATAGAAAGAGTGTACTATTAATCGTATTTGAAGTATAGATTCTCATTAAATTCGTAATAATGCCAGTGAACTGTCAAGTAGATTCATTACACATATTTGACTCCGTTTTATTTAAACATAATGCAATACTAAGACCGTGTGAGCCCCAAATGTCCAATATTGGGCGAAAGATTTCCATACAATAGAATTAGGATAGCCATATTAATTTTCAGAATGCTGAATACCGTAACACACGCCCTAATGCACTATTTCATAATGCGCTATTTATCGTATTAGACATATGGAATCTCCTTATCTCCATAATAATGCCAGTGAACTGTTCAATAGATCCATTTCACATATTTTACTCGCACGACTCTATTTGAAAGTGAAAGTTTGCGGATAGTAAAATTTGATGGTGATAATCCAATCCTATTGATTCTATTTATTTTATTTTAAAGTTCTTTCTTTAGTTTATTTAAAAAAGTATTCCATTGAACTTTTTACGTTTGATTTTTCCCTCACTCGTAACCTCACGACACTTGCTATATGCTGTTAGTATTAGATATTATATTGATATTGTAGGAGTGAGTGGGAAAATTACATTCTTTCTTCCCGACATGGATACATCCTAACAGATATCCGAGCCTGAAAAGATAAGCTGTACTTTTCCCCTCTTTCATTCTCCTCTCTGCCTCCATAATAGTATGCTTTCCGTGTCGGTCGTGTGGTTTGCTCTGCGATTGTTCTCCCAGCCCGTCGTCATTCCCAGAAATATTTTCGAGCAATCGGGGTTATGGTGGAGTCCCTCGCCGCAACAGCAGCAGCACCCTTTACCCGTGGCCAATCCCCTCTCCTTCCCTCTCGCCAGCAGCCCTCCGAAAAAAAGCCGCTGCCTACTCCGCCGCAGGCCCGGGATATCCATCCTTCTTTATCCACCATTCATGCAGCTGCCCTCATCCACCCTAATGTCTCCCAATTCGCCTCTTTTTTTCCTCCACATCCACCCCGAACAGAGCCTATATATCTCCCTTTCTCATCTCCTTCCCTCCCCCCCCCCACATCATCCAACCTCCCACGCAATGTGAAAAATAAATGTGAAATCTCCGAGGCATCAATATCGCTTAAAAAAGATGGCGAAGGTACATGCGACCCTTCTCTTCCTCCTCCTCCTCCTCTTTTGCACCCTTCTCCTCGTCCTCCATTTTCCGTGTTCCCTGTCTCCTTCGCACTCCCTTCATCCCTTGCCCTTGCTATTCCCAGAGCAATGTACTGCAAGTAACAAGTAACTCTGACCGCAGTCTCGCGCAGGGGTGAAAATGTACACCGACGATGTAATATACCATGAAAATATCAGTTACCTTTTTTGGAATTTGAACCCAGATGTCGTGATTGACTTTCAGGTATGCTGCCAGTACACCACCTTACCTCTGTATTTCATCTAATATCGCCACAAAAATTGTAGAACAATGAACTTTAAACATTTGCACGAAATATTTCCGAAGCTCCATAGGGTCGTGTCATAGGTATAATCGTTCTAATCATTGTTTATTCGGCTACAATAATAAATCATTGAACATTGTTTAAACCTTCTACGGTCGAAAGAGTGAAGAAGAACACGCGAAAAAACCATGAAAACGGCGAAATGGTCGTCTTCTTCATCTCGCCGCGGACAAAATGTTTGTTTGTTGCATTTCCTTT
The DNA here is from genome assembly GCF_921293095.1 of Ischnura elegans. NCBI lineage: Eukaryota > Metazoa > Arthropoda > Insecta > Odonata > Coenagrionidae > Ischnura > Ischnura elegans. The sequence continues at coordinate 89,110,780 of NC_060248.1, forward strand.
TTTTGCGGAGAGAACGACATCTTCGCATTACAAAGAGCTTTTTAAAATTAAATTTCCATTCATTGAATTTTACAAAGGCCGAAAGGTAGATTTCAATTTCCGAGGTGTAGAAAAAGTACATGGATATCGAAGTTTCGTATGCTATGTGGAAAAAATATTTTCAAACTTTTCATGCAAGGACATTTTGGTACTGTTCCTCTTACTTAAAATAAACTACAAGACGAAAATTGTCCCGAGGAAATGCACACTACCATTTTATGCAGTTGGCAATGGTGAAAATCCATTGTCTCGCACGCCTCGAATCCCTCAGTCGAGAGCTATGTGAGAAAAGCGCAAATGTAAACTATATAAACATTCAATACATGTACTCAGTTAACATTTAATTTTAAATCATTTATCCATTGAAATTATTTTCATTAGTAACAAATACATGATGAATCGAAAGAAAATAACTCTGAATTTGTATGAAAACGTCTACAATCAGCATGTCTGCATTTTTTTAATGTCACATAAAACGAGAAGAAACAATCATCATGAATAGCAAATAAATTAATTATCGTTAGAACTTGTAGCATACCTGACCTGCGATCGGGAGATCTAGTTTCAAATCCCGACTAAGACAATTGATTTTTTTGGGAAATTTTCCATTTCCTGAAAGGAGATTTAATTGCATCTTATGGCACCCCACCTCTAACTTAGCCATTGGTTTCGAGGTACTCCGATGATTTGAGTCGTCAAGAAAACTTATTTAACTTTAGCGGCGTAAAAGATTTGGTTTTTGCAGGTAGCCATAGATGTGGCTCCCTTGCGTTGAAGTTACAGAAACTAAATCAATGGGAATATGAAGCCCTCAAATTTGGCGATCGTTTGTACGCCATGGAAACGGACATTTCCTCACGAAAAAAAATTAGTACAAGAAATACTATGGGGCATAACTTTTTTTTACGAACAGAACACTTCCGTACTACTCCGCAAGTCACATAAATAAACGTGTGGCAGGAGGTGTTAGGACATTGATATGGGATTTTATGCAAAAAATATGTGTGTTTCCTATTCAAAGGAAGAGCGTGAGAGCCAACTGAGTATAGGGCTTAGCTGTTAATGAAAGTGTCAATGACACTAGCCCTGGTTGAAGCCTTTGGACTACCTAAATCAAAGCCCTCTTGTGCAAGTTTTCCCTGATAAAGTAAAGGCTTGATATCCTGAATGTATGGAATACTCACTCCCATGCACGAGTCTAGGCTGAACTTCACCCCCAGTCATCCAAATCAGCCCACGGGTGGTAAAACTCACCATGGGATCGCATTTGGGACTGACTCTTCCTTCATGAATATTCATTATATCACAAAATAGCGTTATTTTTTCACGAAGCCATGCCATTTTTTTCAATGCACAATCCATCCCGAATCCGTCACGTTTGACAGCCTCCTCAAATTTTTGTCATTAATTACCCGTGGGTGTTTTGCGGGTCGCTCACATAGGCTGCATCCGCTGCACTTCCCTCCGTTCCCTTTGGACGGTTCCCATTGCGGCAGCGGACGAGATAGAGCAAACCCAATCCATCGCGGCGGTAGTACTTGCTTCCTCCCTCTCTCTCTCGCGCGCACAACCGCGGGATCGTTTTTATGGCACTGCATTTTCCGGCCGACTGGGGCGCGTCCCGCTGGGGGCCACTTGGCCACCGCGATCGTAATTCTATCCACCGACAATTTTATGCCTTTGCACCCTTTGCATGCCTGCCAGATTTTGAATACCATTTGTTTCTTTTCACCGCCTACCGTAACCCTATTTTGCACACTCCTGGCGCATCTGACTCTTTTTCAAAATAAAAAAAATATATTTTCAAATTACTCTTCGCAGTCCCTCTCATCTGTGGCTTGAAACCAATAAACTGGATTAGGATCGTAAAATTGTGATATAAATTACGCTGCCGATGGTAATTGGGCGAAATGAATGTGGATCACCGTAAGATGCTCCTTCTGTTATTCTGTCATTGGGTTGCTTTTTTATGGCAGCATTAAGATCAAAAATGGAAAATTTAATGGGTTCGACTAGTGACTCTGCGGTTCCAATGCTGTTCGTGAGAATCACGAGAAAATATTCCCCTATTTCCAATTACGTGCTTCCTTTCATTTCATTCAAAGGAAAGGTATAATAACCTATTGAGTAAAGTAGTTAATATGTCCTGCAACAGTTAATCTGTAATCAGCAGTAAACTGTTAATCAAGTGGTCGTTGGATGGGTGAAGCCTTTCGATATTATTTCGGCTCAATGTCCATTTTGAGCTGAATTACATCTTCTTGCATGGAGAGATATAATTTAGTACGAAATTATTGATGAAATATATGTTGCGGAGTGGATATCATATGTCACTTTAAATACCCGAGGAAAATATAGCGAATAGTCTCAATTTGAGACGTACTTTCCTGAGGATAAATATTGACAAGGAGTTATTTGGTGTTTTGCGGTATATATCTTAATGCAAGAGGACGGCCAGTGTAACGAGAAAATCCTCAGACGGGAAAATGACGGAGAAATTTTATAATGCAGATCAGTGGCGTAGCCAGGAATTTCGTTTGGGGGGGCGGGGGCAATAACAGGGGCAATTTTTTTTTAAACAGGGTACTAAGTAGAGGGTTTTAAACTAATTTTAACGCTTTTCATAATCGAAAAAACTTCATTTGTTAAAGAAATTTTTTTCTAAATTCATGATTTTTCAATATTTTGTTTTCTTTTATGTATGAAAATAATTTTGTTTTTATATTTCACGGGGGTCCGGACCCCTGGACCCCCCTGACAAGGATCACCTCAACAAGGAAATTAATGGTTTAAGAATTACAATAGAGAAACAGCTTACCTAATTACATGATAGATTGTGCAATGCTTATAAGAGGGGAGAGAAAGGGAAATAGGGACTTAAATAGATTGTGTAATGTATAGTGAAACTTAAAATGGACTACAGCCTAGGGAAATGAAATGGAGGAGAAAAGTCGCGTATTCCATGATAAGAAGGTAATCATTTTAGAAGGATTAGGACCGAAGATTAGCTCCTAAGTCGTGGAAAATCTGTGAAATATATTAAAATTTATCAAGCACGTTATTGAGCTTTTATATTTAGTTTTGCACGTCATTTTGATTACTCTATAAACATTCTTCGAGATATTTAACATTTTTTCATTTGCTTCACAATTGTGGTAGATAGTATGGAGTAGGTACTTGTCTATATTGTTCATTAGTCAGAGTAATGCCTAAACTCGAACCATTCGAACGAGTTACTTAAATATGTCATTATGTGGATTTTACAACATCGTGTATATGATGAATTCTTGAGTTTCCCGATTATTTTTTACTAACAGTAAAATTCATTCTTTTTAATTCTAGCTCAACATTCTACTCCACTTTTTGTTTAATATGAGGTAGAGGATCCAATAATGGGGCCTTACTTGTGCAGCGCGAGGAAAATTACCGTAGTTTTCATAGCTAGAAGTTTTCCTTCAAAGATTTAGTTTGCCGAGCCTTAGGATCGGGTCTTTCCACAGCCATCTTTTTCATTTCTTCCCTCAACTTCTCTCAGCTATCCCTTTAAGGTCGCGTCTTCCCTCCTTGTACCCTTTCCCTCGTTCATTCCTTTCCAATCCCTTATTGTCCTCGGGAGACTCCTTATGCCTGAAACAAAAAGAATTCTTGTGTGTTTTAGAGCGCGCCTAGTCCCTCAGTTTATTTTTTTCACATCTTTTGTGTTTCTTCCTCGTTTTGCGGTCTCAATCGTGCTTAAGGAAATCTCCTTCCCCAAATTACTTCCCTGCAGCAAGTCTCAACCTCTTCTCTATCTCTCCTATTCGAATGTTTCCGACCTTTCTTCCTCTTTACGCGAACGTTTCCCTCCACTATCTTCCCTTGTCCCTCACCGATATTGTCTTCCGTCTTCTTCTCCTCTTTGCCACATACCTCCACCGATTGCCTCCGTTACATACACAAGCCATACCTCTCCTACCCTCTGTGATGGTTTCTGTAGATATCCGCCTCCTCCCGTATCCGCATTCTCTTTCCATCGCGCTACCCTTGTCTTCCACGGAACCAAAAGGCCCTCTTCTTTCGATCTCTCTCAAAAATGCCTCGCAGGCCGTGAAACGTTCCATCTTTCGATGTACATTTGGCCGCGAAAGGGTAATCCGGAGCTGGAACAATGGTTTCTACGTCATCCCTTTTGACTCCTCTTCAGCTATGGGTCCCCCACTCCAACCCCTATATATATGTATAATAGTCAACCACCTCTTAATTTGTGTCCTCAAGAAGACGCATACCTTCTTTTACCGACCGGTCCTTTTTAACGGATCATTTATTTAAGCTTATTCTATCATTGTTACTCCTTTATTTTCAGCTATAGTATTTCTATTGGGTCAATTTGAATGAAAATTAGTAATTCAAATAGACTGAAAGAAATAAAAATTTGATAGATAGGAAAAATACCGCAATAGTAGCAAATTCGCACAAGTCCGAAATAACTTTAAAAATGACTTAACGACGTTACTCATCTTCATTGGAAATATCAAAATTCTATGATGTTTATTAAGATTTAATAATTTTACCTAGACGAATTAATGTAGATGAGATTTAAGCAATGACTAGATAACAAGATGCTATCTAGCGCTGTAAAAGAGTGCGAGGTTCGTGGACGATTGGTCTGACCCGCTGCTATCTCTACATATCAAGCGTAAACATGCACGAAATGGATGGTCGCTCACTCTGTATGGAATCTTCGCTGAATGTGAAAAATCCGGTTTGACTGCGTTGATATTGTTTTTTTTATTTCACCACCTAATTTTATGTTCACGGAGAATGAGTAGTAGGAGGATTCTAAAAAATCTACCATTACAACCGCCATGTGCGCCTTTGTATGTATCTATTCTGAGTATGGAATAAATTAACCTCTCGTTTTTTTTTTCATTCCCTTAGATATTCACCCCTCCTCGCTTAAATCGTAGTTTACCGTCCTACCCATTTCCGAGGCGCATGATATATTCCATTCCAACGGTTCATTCAACGGCGTTTTAATTAAGCATTCTACGGCGTGGTAGTTATTCAATTCATGTGTATTTTGAGAAAAAATCTTTGTCATCATCATCATTAGCCTACAATCCAAAGATTGGTTTGACGCAGCGAAACATTTCTCCCTCCTATTGGCAAGCATTTTCCTAACGAGGTGTTTCTTCTCTTTATCATCCTTTGTAACCTTTCGCATATAACTCATTCGAGGGCCTCCCTTTCTCATCTTCTCTTCCATGTGTCCTTCCACGGTTGTTTTCATCAGACCGTCATATCTCACAATGGAATAAGTCGTACACATTCGGAAAAAAGAGATTTCAAGTATCGCAGATTCCGACAAAAAAAATGATCATGCAAGAAGTAGGTTATCTTGCAGTAATAAATGTGGTGCTTCCTATCCCAGATCGTCATCACTTATATTTGCTGTGCGTATCTTCACTGTGGTTTCAAAGTAATCAATATTTTAGTCATTTCCTCATTCAATCTCCCATCTGTCGCCCCAGCTAAGCTCTTGGATATCCCAAAAAAACATTTTCTTACCAATAATACCGCAACCTTAACGAAAATTTTCTGCATAATTTTTTGGCTTGTATTTAAGTGGTTAGTTTCAGTATATCAATAGCCGTTGCAGCCACCAATATATATGCCTATAAATCTACAGGTACAAATGGGCCTTCCAACTTATTCCTACCCTTACATATTAATTCCCTCTTCGCTTAGTATGTATCCATCATTATTTATCCACTAGCTGGAATTCGCTTTGATGTGTACGTTTTCTGTATCACCAGGATATCAACATTTTATATGTAATGGGTCTATTTCGTGGAATCTCAGGGGTTCGTGATGCTTTTCAGATATACGTAAGCGTTCTACTACAATCCCTACGCGAGTATGGGAGTAGCGGATTCCCCTTAGCCAAAAATTCATATTAGGACGACGCTGAGTCCCTGGAATGGAAAATAAATAAGGACACGGAGATATCGGAAATGGATTTATTTGTATTGAGACACGGATTGAGGAGATGCTCTTTGGAGCTGCACTTACTTATCCACTGTCATCCGGGATGTTGAGTTACGTTGTTTCGCTGGTCACGTAATATGAAAATAAAAAGCGGGACGGTGGAGGATGAGGTCGGGCCGTCGTGTAAAAAAAGTGAAAAACGGTCTTGATTCCGGGTAGCGGCTTCGTGGGTTGCTTCCAAGTCTTTCCTTTTCCCCTTCCCTCCATGGTCCCCTCTCCCACCTTCTAACCTCTACCCTTCCTCAAAGCCTTACCTTCATCTCTTCTTGTGTGCTCTGGGGCTTCCAAAGGCTTGTCCCTCTCCCATATGGAAAAGCCAAGGGTCCACGCCCTCTGTGGGAAAAAATGGGGCGAAGATAGGGAGTGTATTCTGCCGAAGGAGGTTGAGAAGGAGGAACTTATGAAAAGAAAAAAGAATTGAGTAGTGCGGTTGTCCTCCATTTTATTCCATCGTATTGAACAGTGGGGGATTTGGCTGTGAAGGAATATTAGAGTGCTGGGCTGGGATGGATAGCTTGGTAAGGCCTACTTTTCAGTAAATCAGATAACTATGGCTCTAGATTCAAGGAGTTGTAGTATTGTCATGGATGAAGAATTTTCCTTCATCGCGCCGTGTTTATTTGACTTCGTAATCTTGGTTTTCTGTGCTATTATACAACCAGTGCTTAACCGCAGAAGCTTTCTGTGCTTTCTCACCTCACGAAACATTTTGATTCACGCCAGCAACGCTATTATTGCTACATGCATTGCTATTATTTGTCCGGTTCACTTTTTGCAAGCGGATGATACACCCACTTAAGAAGTTTAAAGTGCGATTTTTTATTTTACTACACGATTCAGTATTTTTTGCTATTTCAATTGACAATAGACTTTTATGAAACCGGAATACTTGTGGAATTGATTGATTAGAACCGACACAAATATCTATATTATTAATGTGCTCTTCAAACTAAGTTTTTATTTGCTACTGAAGATGTATGCAGGTATGAAAAATTTGAGACATTATTTAGACTTTGTATATTATCTTGCATAACAATTACAGTCAAAGTCAAATCCTTGAAAGGAACAAAAATACCTAAGTCATTCATATTTTAAAAACTTAGAAGCGAGTGAATCAAAAAGAGACCATTTTTAAATGCTTCATTTAAGTTATAAGCCGTTGAAACGGAAATTTGGTAATTTAAATTGTAGAACAGCATGTCTTATACTAAATATTGTTTCCATCGTGCGATTGCTGATATTTTCGATTTTTCATGCATCGGATCCAGAAAATTATGAATTTCGACCGTTTTTTCGTCAACATCTCTTGATTTTTCCACTCCCAGCACACGAAAAATGTACGCACTTCTTACCGCAGGGGCGGGCCCGGCAGGATTCCAGAGAACTCATTTCCCAAAGCCATTGTCATGTATGGGAAGGGGATTGGCGGAGAGCTTAAGTCCCGGTGCTCCGAAATCGAACGATTCCATTATGAGTTTGGGAAGGGTAGGCCGCGAGGGATGCTGGTGAGATTTTAGGACGTTGCTGAATCGGTCGGAAAGGGCCACAAGTCCTCCGTTTTGGGAAGATGCATCCTCCTTCATCCTTTTCTCTTCCTTCTCCACCTACTCTTCATATCATTGTCTCGTCTTCTTTCTTTAAACTCTTCCCTATACTTGTGTAAGCCTTTTTCTGCCGTATGTTCCGCGAATACTTTAAAATAACGATTACAAACATTGATGGTTGAAATTCTTCCTTGAAAATATTTTTTTTTTTAATTTCAATCAAAATTTTAAAGATGATTAATCCTTTTTATATTTTAGTCAGGAAGTTAGTTGTTAACTTACTGTTCACAAGTAATTTCATTTAGCTTTATTATTTGATTTTTTAGGAAAAATCAATCTGGACAAATTGAGGAGCGCTGCTCAGTGGCGGATGTAATGTGTCGAAACGCACACTAGATAAAATCGAAGTCTTTGGGTGCTATCACTTAGTAAAAATGTATTTAGTTATATTTTCGTACATATTTCACCTACTTTAACGAATTGAAATACAAATTAGCTCTAAACTTATGGCCTGTTTTACATGCTTTTGGTGTGTTACAATCCAGTGGTAGATTTGGCCGATAAGAAATATTAATGTAATGCTATACTTCATATGTTATTCAGTCAACTAACCCCAACTGTGGTTATTGACGATTCTCTATCGATTTAAATGGCCCTAAATCCTGAGCCCTTTAAGAAAAGATGTTCCACACTTCCCTCTACGATGTGTCTCCCGAACCTATCCATCATATTTCCTCTTCTTCCCCCTCCTCTTCCAGGCACCTGCCTAAGCCTCTCTCCTTCGTGCGTGTCCTCCAATCTATTTCATTCATCCACCCCTTGTGGTGGCCACTTTTCAAGGGATCAGGCCCGAAGATTCATCCATAAATGAATACAAACATGGCTTGTTTCGACCGCTAAATTCCCCACTCCGCATTCCTCGTGAAATATTTAGTGCGTGATTTTGGGGTTTCGCTAAAGGCCCGCTGCATTGGGCACCGCATCAGGAGGATTTCCCGCTTGAAGTGGATCGGTGGATGGTTCATTAATTTTGATAGAGTTGATTATTTCAAAACTGTGTGTCCAGGGTTGAACCCCGGAAATGGGTGTTTGATCCCAGGGTAAAGCCGGTAACTTCGGTGATGATTCAAAGATTCGGCGAAGAAATTCTTTTACGTAAGCGATTTGCCGATTACCGAAGGAGTATACCCATTTAAGGGAATTCGTTTCCTTGGAATGTAATAGATATATTTTAGAATATTCGTCAGATCAGTAATCAATGAATTATGTCATGTGTGAGGCAATGCCTTAGACATCGCTTTGAAACAATTGCCTTTTAGGAATACTTCTCCCTTGCAATGTAATGTCAATAATTGCAATAATTTTCACGCGTACACACATTTATTATCTTGTACACTCAAACTATTTCATGGGAAGAATGATCTTCACACGATGGCCATGCTATTAGACATGAATTGTCGGCCTATATGGTGAGTATCGTGCCTTATACTTCGTCAAAATCAAGGAGTTTCGTTTTTCAAGCAATGGACTTCATTCATTGGATCATTGATATCTGCTGTATTTCCCCCATAACAGTGTCGTGCACTGATGGAAAAATTTGTTTAGGATTATTATGTTAATCTTGAGGACATATTTATTTTCCAACCCCATTGAATTCAAATAAAGCTATGTTTAATTCGGTGAATGTCACATGGTGGGAAAGATCTTCAAGGGATGGACATTAAATATTTCCAGCACTACTTCTAACCATATTAATTTTTTTAAATATTGTATTTCATTAGTAAGTTTATGTAGGTATACACGCTACAAAAGATTAAAATTAAAACAATTCACAGAAACAGTCGCCTTAATGACGACTCTCGCTTTTTCACAGTTATCACTTGAAGCCTTGTCCTTAGTACTGTTTGGAGTGTCAGTTGATCCATGTTGAACCATGTTGGTCCTTTTTCCGCTTGGTTCCCTTGAGATGGTGTCACTGACATTCGCAATCACATATTTGAAACGCGGTCGCCTGGGGAAAGCATCTTGAACCGAGAAACAATCAGTTGAGAGGCCACAAAATATCAGCAGGAGTTTGTGGACAGAGTAGTCCTTCTGTCTCAGCGAGTTTCATCACCATCGATATTTCTGACCCGTAGCGAACCTCGAGTTCCGGAACTTCAAAGCCATTACATTGATAAGCTGTTTCTGAGAATCTTTCACGAACGAAATTCGTGGAAAACCTCTTAAATGTTATCATGCGGGATAATGCATTAACTGAATTAGTAGAATTGAGAAGGCCTGAAAATGGACCACTCATTATTGGGGATTTATTCTTCGTTGACGGGATGCACTTGCTTCATGTCTCTTGGTAATGGTTAAAAACCTATGCTCCTTAATGGTTGTACATCACATTACTTGGAGGCAAACATGCGTTTTCCTTTGACTATGGTCTCGCATCAGTCTTTGAGATTTTAATATTTAGAGAAGATAATTATTATGCGGCAGGCATTATTCTTGCAGCCAAAATCAGTTATTGCGTTACCAATATTGGTTATTATCTGAAAACCTTATTGTTTTTCAATAAATTCAGCGTTTCATTTCACAATTTTTTGTCTTGACAGCAGATAAAAATGAATCCCACAGCGCGTTTTTTCCGGTAACCAAAAATTGCGAAGAATTCATAATATGCTGTATTCTCCACAGATATTTTAGCGCAGGACAGAATTTTAATGTCCCAAATAAAAGTGATTTATTAATGGAAGGGGAGCATTGAAAAAGAAGTGCAGCGTCTAAAATCTATCTGTGTCCTTTGCCGTGTTACATTTATATCTAACCGTTTCATTGATTCCAGTCAAATGGTACATCAGGTACACTTCGAACATAATTATTTAATTTTAGCCATTGAATTTACATAACTGGAATTTTAAGGGCCAATTAGTTTACGTTCCATGGAATAGATCCTTTCACCAAGGCCCATAGATTAAGCGTCAATATGGCTATCCGGCTTATTATTTGAACAAAAAACTTTTTAAAATTTAAAATAAT